>NC_056515.1:4090605-4099524 GCF_014905685.2 Nematolebias whitei | reverse complement strand
TGGCCACACAGGAAGTACCAGTCAGCCAGAATTCTGGAGCCTCTGTCTCCTGGCATGGTGGCACTGCAGCCAGTAGTGTTTTGACGTCCTTCTGTCTGTCGGCTGATGTTGAATATGCGGTGTTGGAGATAGCGTCCACATTTCGGGTCCTGGTATGGGGTACAGTCGCTGGTGGTGTTCTTGCTTGTCACACAAGAAAAACATTTTAAAAACTTGGGTGTGTAGTCACAGAAAGTGAGTACCTTTTCACACAGATTTCATTGGACGGAGCCCATGGTTGTGGTCCCGTTGTTGAACACACAGTGGCCAAGGGAGCTGGGCCTCGCCCTGGCCAAGGTAATTAGTTCAGGTAGTTGTATTGACATTTGTGGTAATGGCAGGAGGTCTGCCATTTGTCTGCAGTCTTGATCAGTTATGGGCTTGTGAGTTTTTGTTGCAACCTGCAGGGGTGTGGAGTAGTTCCTCTTGCTCCCACTCAATGTTTTTTTTGTGATGTGGTGTTGTAGCCGGGGTGTGTGCTCAGACCGTACAGGCACTTCTGCTTCTCTATTGTGATGTTTTCCTGGTCTCAGGCCTGAGTTCTGAGTAGCATAGGGCATCTGGGTGCACACATAGCAGTTGAACTCGTTCTCTTCGTGTATGACTCTGTTCATCAGTTGCCACCACAGATTGGTGCTGTAGTCATGTGGGTGTGTCATTGCCTGGACTCAATGGGTAACCTCGAATCAAAAGACATGCTGCAGCCACAGCACAACAGAGGATCCACCTTGTATGTGGAGACCCCATTGTTGCTAAGAATACAGAGACACCAAACCTTTGGGTCCTAGAAGGGTAGGGATTGTTGGTTTCTTCACCGGCTTTGAGACCACGTGCACTATTAGACATGCACCCTTTGTACCCCGGGCTTCCCCACTACCCTGATGACCTTATGGGTCTAGCACTCGCTGTGCCTTACAGTGGCTGAGATGTATCCAACTGGGTCTCTCCGCAATCTTCACAGCAGTTGGTGTGGCCAGCAGGACTTGGTAAGGTCCTTCCCACCGGGGGCTGGACCAATTCTTTATTTTGATCACCTTTATGAAGACCCATTCTCCTGGCTGGATAGGGGTGGTTTCCTGTGAAGGAGGAGAATCACAAGGCAGTAAATTTGTCTTTAACACTGGTTTTTTTTTTTTCAGTGTTTTGATCATATAATCTGCTAATGTCTGTTCCTCTTCTGCTTTCTCTGGATCTGGAGAGAACAGAGGTAGACGATAAGGCCTGCCATGGAAAATCTCAAAAGGAGTCAATCCATTTGATGTTGACGTTATTCTCATATAGAGTTTCACTAGGTCTACGCATGTTCTGTATGAACTGATTTACAAAATGTGGACCACTGTCACTGTAAATGGTTTGTGGGACAAACCTGGGATATATAGGAATAATGGATTTATATGTAGCTTTTGCTACTGTTAATGCATCTGCATGTTTGGATGGGGCAATTTCAACCCATTTTGAGAAAGCATCTACCATGACTAAACAATATTTGTAATGCCCACTTTGTGTTGAGTAAAAACTTTCAAAGGTATAATCATTCCTCTTTCTTATTTTGATTAATGGCATTTACCTTTGCATGCCATCCCTGAAATTCTGACGCACAGAATTCCAAGTCCAAGTGTGAACTCTGTCACAGAGTAAACACAATAAAAACTTGTATTATCTGCAGCATTGTTCATTAAAAATGGCTCAACACTATTAATGTATTACAGAAAATATACATATGGTAGGCACACTTAACGATATTGTAACACATCAAGTATTTTAAAAGCAAGTACTTATTTACTTTTACTGAAGTAAAAATGTTAATGTAGTATTTCTACTTTTACTTAGAGTACATTTTTGTCTGTTTATTTGTACTTTTACTTAAGTGCCATGTTTGAGTACTTTCTCCACCACTACATTTCATACAGGGTCAGTTCCTTTTGTGTGAGCTACACATTTACAAACAGTAAGCTTCGAGGGGCATTGAATTGCTGAGCGAGGAGTGTGGCATGTGTTACTGGTCTGCCAGTAGAGGTTAGCAGTGTACTGGTTTTAAATGGTAAATGGTAAATGGACTGTACTTATATAGCGCCTTTCTACCTTATTTCAAGATACTCAAAGCGCTTTACACTACAATCTGTGTCCTCATTTACCCATTCATACAGCACATTCATTGTCTGTGTACACTTCTACCAACTGACATGTACGTATAAATGCTATAATTTCAGTTGCTTGTACAGCTTTATAATTTTTTTTTAATTTATGAAAATGCTTCTGTATGATAAATACCTCCCTCCTGTTGACACATGGCAAAGACCATGGGTCATTTTTTGTTTTAATCTGAGCATGAGGTATTGAGGTCAAGTGGCCTATATCCGAGGGGCCGGTTGACCGCATTTTTTTTTGTAGTCCCTTCAAGTCAGACTCATCTATCCTCCAGGGGACCATAGTCTGTATAGGACATGGCATGCTGTATTTTGTAACCCACATCTTTCCATCGTGCATTGTGGGGTTTGTTTAATGAGATGTGTGGTACTGTCAGATTGTGTTATCCACAGGCATTTTATGTCTATGGCATTAACCAGTTTGACATTAGTGGCGTCTCCATAACTTCTTTTTCCGCCTCTCTTAACACAGAACTTCCGGTTACATTTCAAAATAAGAGCAACATAACTGGGTAGGGGGGAGGGCAATTTTATTTTTTTATAACCATAACATTAAATAGCCATAACATTTAATAGCCATAACATTAAAAAACAAAATCCATTTTGGTTGTTGAAAAATGTGAAAATGGTTACAATTGATTCATAAAGAAAGAAAAATATTAATGATAATTAAAATGGTCTTGGGACAAAGGATGTTGCCTTTAACTTCACATTGTCTTATCAACCTGTTGTCACTACAGATGAGTGATTGTCAGTTTCTGTAAGATTTCTGCAACTGGAGCAGGTATTCTGTTTACTGGTTAACTTCCTCAGCTGTCTCACATTTTAAGGGTCAACCCTACTCCATGTTTCAGCTCCTTTCATAGATCAGATCTCATAGAAGAACTTCTAAAGAGCAAATTTTGTTTTTAGCGTTTGTTTTGGGTCGTTATCTCGTCCTGGGACTCATGATCTTTAATTGAGACCAGACTTTTTGGACAAATAGGAGCAGGTTTCGCTTCAGATGCTTCATATTTCATTGTACCCAGACCACACTCAAGGCAACCTGTGTCAGGTGCAGCCTACAACCCAAGAACAAAATAGAATCTTCTTGTGTTTGACATTAGATTAAACGCTGGTTCTTAGAAACCTTCAGTTTAAAAAAAACAGAGTTGACGTAACTTACCTAAAGAGCAGCAAATATAGCTAACCAATCAGTGTTTGCCCTCTACAAATGCCTATTAGCCAGAAACGCCCACCTTTGGCCTGTAGAGAACCCCTTCTTGCTGGCTGGGGTATCTGGGCTTCGCTTGTCTCTTTCATGAGCAGGTCAGGTGCTGTAGTTACCATGCCAGGTCATTAGTTGGCGCTGTGATTTTTGTACCTTCGCTTAATGCGCATACGTGCTGCTGTGGCCTGCTCTTCCTGTGAGCTAGACGTTCAGCTAACTCAGCTACTAACGATGACAGGGTAAAGCTAGATTTTGGCTGGATTGTGGAGAGGAGTCGACAGATTTGACGGCAAGTGGGACCGCTTCGTCTAACAGCCCACACCGGTCGCTGAGTGGACCAGAACCGAGTCAACGATGTCGGACTTTACTATGTGATAATCAGTAGTTAATTTACAGCAGATAAATTAATGTCCTTAATAATGTTTACTTGTGTTTACTTTGATCACACTACATCCAACTGCGTTTTCATTTTTATTTTATCAATATATATATATTTTTTCTTTTTCCACGAGGAGAGGCTGTCCTCCCGGTGGACCGGTTCTGAATGAGTCTCGGCTCAGGCGCAGTTAGGAGGATGTCGGAGAGAGAAAGAGATATGTTGGATGATTTATTTAAAAATCCCCTCAGTTCTTTTATTCAATACATGTAATATTTGAAATGGCATTAATCAAAGCAGTGACGGCCGGAACAAGTCAGATGGACAACGTGGGACCAGATTCCAGGACAAAAACAGGGCCGAGTCCAGGTCAGTAATGAAGTCGACAGTTCAGTTAACTTGTTTTAATAGTGGGTTTAATTTAATTATCTGTGTTTGTGTGACATACAATTCATGGTGTTGAATAAATAAAATAAAATAAAATAAATCTGTTGCATTCATTTTACAACTTTAGTAGCATGTAATTTTTAAAATTATTCTAAATTTGGATTACATAATTTTCAGCGAGCTTCATGTAGCTCAAAAATTCAGTATATCTCTCACACAAACATAAATACTGTTTATTATTATTAAACTGTTATTATTTAGCACATTTAGTATGCTATAGTGTAGCACGGCATGTGCGAATGTGTGTGTGTGTGTGTCAGCTCCTTCAGACACAGAGGTCGGAACACAGCTTTGGCACTACTCACAACTGACCTTGCGATTTTGTTTAATAAAACTAAACACGTCAGCATTCTACCTCAGGTGAGCTGAACCAAGTCAAAAGAAAGTCAACTAAACTTCTGTAGCTCTGGTCACTACACATGTATGTCAACGACAAAACAAAAATATAGTTGAAGAAAAATTTTATAAAATCAGAAACACAAGTAAGTGGTGAACAGTTATCAGTCATAAACTGGTGTCAGGATGTGTCTGGGCATCTTATCTGTCCCTACTGAAAATAATCAAAAATTGCTAGAATTTACACCGATAGAAACGTACTATGGAAGATTACTTTGCACACATGATCATGGTCAAACTTTGACTCCCATCACCCTTTGGAGCACAAGTTAGGAGTCATCAGGACTCTGTATCACAGAGCAGACAGCGTCCCCACTAGCTCAGGAGCCAGGCAGAAGGAGAAATCCCACACAAGACAGGCTCTAGAGCAATGTGGATATCCTAACTGGGCCTTCCTGAAAGCAGAGAAGAAACCCAAACAGGACTCCAGTCAGCCATCAGGTGAAAAGGAGGAACCCAGACCCAGACCAGTGGTCATTCCGTATGTTGAGGGAGTATCAGAGAAACTGAGACGTTTATTTTCTAAACATAACGTCCCAGTGGCTTTTAAACCCCAAAATACATTACGGCAAAGACTGGTTCATCCCAAAGATCCAGTCCCCCGGCACAAACAGAGTAATGTTGTGTAGCTGTTCAGCGTCAGGAGGGCTGTGATCAGTCTTACATCGGGGAAACTAAACAGCCACTGGCCAAAAGGATGGACCAGCACAGAAGATCAACATCATCAGGCCAGGATTCTGCGGTTTACACTCATCTCCAGGCCAGAGGTCACTCTTTCAGGGATGAAGATGTTCACATCCTGGACAGAGAGGAACGATGGTTTGAGAGAGGAGTAAAGGAGGCCATCTTTGTGAAAAGAAATCGTCCATCATTAAACAGGGGTGGAGGCCTCCGGGTTCAACTGTCCCCCTCTTACAATGCTGTGATTGCTAGTATCACTCAGCCCTCTGTGAATAGTAAACAGCCATCAGTGTGCTAATGATCCATTGTTAGGCTGATGGTCCTTCTTGACCATGTGATCTGCTGGTTTTGGTTGTCAGCAGCAAACTGGTTGATCCACTCTGAGAAGGTTCTATTTAAGAGACTGAGCTGAAAACAGCACCTCAGACTGAGGAAGTCTCTCGGATGAGAGACGAAACGTTTCTAGATTTTTTTGCTTTGTTTTGTTTTTTGTTTTTTTGAATGTCCAGAGGACCAGATTGAACTTTTTTGGATTTTTCTACCTGGATTATTGAGCATGCATCAGGATATGTTATCATATTATACTATAACATCCATATATAATATATTCCTCACAAACATTCACTACTCCTTCAGCTGCTAATGCCCATGATCTAAAGACAAATACAAATCTGTTGTTTCCATCTCCCACATAAGGGTTTGGAACCTGTATCATGGGAAATGTGTCTGTTGAATGAGAGGACAAACAAAGCAGCAGTTTTTGTTTTTTGTTTAGTTTTTGTTTATTTAGTTTTTGTTCTGCTTTCGTTCTCTCTTTATTAATCTGTTCTCTTCTTAAGTGGGACTCTGTTTGTCATATTTTAGCACATTTTAATTGATCATGTAATTTTTCTTTCTTTCCTTTCAGCAAAGTTTTTTCTTGAAAAATTGAGATAACCATTTTCCTGTTCTCTGGTTTTAATTAGGGATGGGGCCGATCAGATCCAGTATAGGTATCGTCCTCCGATACCAGCATAATTTACGTATCAGATTTTCCGATCCACCTGCCGATATTTCCGATCCATGATGCATGTTGGCTTCAAACTATGGAATGGATGAATGCTGAACGGCAGCTTGTCTCATGAATCCAGAGTAATAAGACCCGCCTCACATTCAGGAAATCCAGTTCATAGTTTGCAGCCAGCTACAACGTGAGGGCTGAGTTAGCAGTACTGTGGCTAACAGCTAACAAACTTTTCATCTAAACATGTCTGCTGTGTGGAAGTATTTTACACTAAACACCACAAAACAAGACAGCATCGTGCAATGTCTACAGAGCCATAGCGCCACATTAAACCGTGGTAAAGTTAGTTTTACGTTGGATATTTGAGCTCCGTGACTTCAGCGGGGCGCTACTCTTTGGTCAAACTGAAAGAGGCGACTCGACCCCGGCTAGCCGCGTCCAATCTGCCCCAAATCAGACTGCCTGCTTCGGATTGAATAAGAATAAGACATCGCTGAAACCATGGAGCTCAAATGTTTACAGAGAAGTTGCTAAACTTCATCATAATTAATGACCAACCACTATCAGTTGTAGAAAACGAAGGATTTCTCAGCTTGATACTTGCAGCCAAGATATAGTTTACCTTCCAGGAGATATTTATCAGTATAACAGTAGACAATCATAAAAAACATATGATTTGAAAATTATATATATTAAAAACATAAACAGCTACATTATAAAGTGATGTAAAATACTAAAAACAGGAACATGTCTGTTGGTTTATGCCATGAACTTAGCAGATGTTTGAAGCCATTTAACATTTAATTTAATTTAATTCATTTATTCATTCATTTAAAAGAAATACAATAAAAAAAATCATCAAAAAGAAAACATTGAATGAAAAGAGTGCAGAAAGAAGAAAAAAATTCATATATTTGCCCCTTATTTAAAAAAATATAAAATAACTTTAAACAATCACTTAAATTAATCACTTTAATATCCACTTTAAAACTAGGAATAAAAAGAAACATGTTTTGTGTTAGCAGAATTTAATTCCAACTTTAAAACTTATCCAACATTAATAAAACTTACCTCAAGTTGCCTTTTTGGACATGCATGCATATATTTGTACAAATTGTACCTGAGAGGAGATTATTACAGCCTCATGTAAAATCAATGATGATGATGATGATATCGGAACTGGATCGGTATCGGCCGATATTTAGGTTTAGGTATTGGGATCGGATCGGAAGTAAAAAAAGTGGATCGGTGCATCCCTAGTTTTAATGTTGGTTCAATTTGGTATTGTTTTTCCCATTTTTCTAGGAATTTTGTATAATCAGGATGCTTCTGTTTCATAAATTTTGCATCTTTAGTTTCTGCCTCAGAAGAGGACTTACTGTTTTGGCTTCCCATGAATGTAAGTTAGTTATCTGCGTTGTGTTTTATTAATATATTTGTGTGAGTGGCTTAAATGAAAATGCCTCTAGCGGGCCTCCTTCTGCTTTCTGAAACACAGGCTTCAACTGCTGTCAATTGATCCAGTGCTTCACTTTGGGTTCTAATCCCGAAAGCAGAAAGATTTTAGATTAAAAAAAATCACTTCACCTAAAAAAAAATCCTAATGGAGGTTTAAACAGAACTGCCAGATCTGTCTTCCTCCCAAGCAGCGTTTCACTCACACAAAAACATTTAGCATTTCACTCACACAAAAACATTTAGTGTTTCACTCTCACAATAATATTTTATAGCTCAACGCGGAGTCTCACTTTTTGGTAGAAGTTTTAATGGTCTTGACTCATCCGGAAAGATAGAGCTTAAAATAAATATATATCTTTCCTTCCTTACTCAATTTTTTTATCACTATTTACTTTCAGTTTAAAAACTGTTTCGTTTCCAACACGACTTTTAAAAACTCCACTGGAGAGAGGGTGCTACAATACTCTTCTTCCAAAAAAAAAAAAACGTTATGACGAACTTTTGTTTTTACTTACTTCTGCTCCTTGTGGCTCAGTGCGGGCTCGGACTCCATCAATCCGCCGCTGATGGACGAAGGCAAACCTATAATCACTGGCCCAGCGAGGAACAACACCTCCCGGGGCTTTCCTTTCAGGTCGCTAGGTGACCCGCCGTGCATGGTTTCAGTGCATCCCTTCCTCAGCCCAATCAGCGAACAGATATGTTGGAGATCCGGGTCGTAGCGCCAAGAAATGTTAGGTATTTTCTCTCGTACCCAACAGAAAATAAAACACCACACAGGACAGAGTAAGATTTTTGGCCAGCGCTCTTTGCAAGGAGGGAAATCCACCTCTGGTCTGAAACCAGAGGTGAACTCCAAAGCCTTGCTGTTAGAATTGACTTTTATTTGGTAAGAGTGACATCAGTTTTGCATCAATAAGTGTTTGGCTTGGAACACTCTTTAATCAGAACAAAACATCTTGTACAGGTTCAGTTGATTAAATGCTTATTGTAATGAGTTTCTGATACCATCTGTATCAGTTGAAATCCTCTGTATCAGTTTAAGGGGGAGGAGAAAAACAATGACAGTGCACGATAGCTGGAACACTACTTTAAACTTTGGCATGTTTGGTTTTTAAGTAAAAACAGCTTATGTAAATACAGAGAATTACTATCAGCTCGG
>NC_056515.1:4037004-4075605 GCF_014905685.2 Nematolebias whitei | reverse complement strand
CAAAATATAAGAGACTTTGTGAGAAACCGGGGATTAACTGTAAAGAGACAAAGAAAGAAAAGTTATAGATTTTTGTTATACAGTAATGTTTCTTTAGTGTGTCTCTTGTTCTTCAACAAGCTTTCTCGTGTTTTATGTTGTCATGTAGCAAATGGGTCATTTTTTGTGGGGGGAAATGTTGAAACATTTTGATTTATGTTTCAATGAATGGCTATATTTACAAAGAAATTCATAGCACTTAGCACTTGAAGGTCAATTTACTTTACAATGGGTTGTGATGAACCCTGTAACCCAGTGCAATTATTAAAAAAAATTAACATTCAAACTGATTTGAATGTTAATTTTTACAATTTTTACAATGTTTTTACAAGTTCTAGAACTGTGCCGCTCAAGGTGTCTGCATGTTGGAGCAGCTCTGTTACTTTCATTCTGAGATTTTGCTTTTGGAAACTTTAATTCCTCTTTTTCTGGATGAAAATCGCATTTTTTGGATGATTGTTTCCTCTGGTATCAGATGCTGTGCAGCTGGAAGGATTTTTACTGAAACTTTTTTAGTTTGGGACATTTGTTATGATGCGTAACCATGGCAACAAGGCAGTTTTCTACAACCAACAGCAGCTGATTAACATCTCAAAAGCTCAAATAATATCTCAGCTACAGCTCCAAATCTCAAATGAGTTGAAAGGATGTTATGTAGATGCATTCTCATCTACCTGCCAGCTTTGCTCGAGTGCCTGACCACTGAGATCCTGCAACTAGCAGGAAAAACAGCTCATGACAGTGGAAGGACAGGATAGTCCCTCGGCACCTACAGTTGGCTGTCTGCAGCGATGACGAGCTCGGCAGACTGCTGGGAGGAGTTCTGCCCGGCATTCAGGCGATCCTACAGCCCGGGGGAACCGAGAGGCCAGCTGAGTCTGGGTGGACGGATCGGACGAATTAAAGACCTGAAATATTTCAGTTGGTGTGCAATGAATCTGAAATATATGAAAGTTTAATTTTTATCATTACATTATGGAAAATAATGACCTTTATCACAATATGCTAAATTTTTTAGATGGACCTGTATATACCACCCTCCATTGACCCAAGGCTGTCCTGTCACACCTCAGATACTGTATCTACCACCTCCGTCATGGACCCTTCTTCTACATATTGGTCTTCAACCAAATCAGAAGATGCTGATACCTCCTTTGCCTCCCCCCTCTGCATCTCCAGAAGTCAGGCTAGGAAGCAGCTGGAGAGACTGAACCGGACTAAGGCTGCAGGTCCAGATGGTGTCAGTCCCAGAGTCCTGAAGGTCTGTGCAGAGCAGCTCTGTGGGGTTCTGCAGCACCTCTTCAACCTTAGCCTGACCCAGGAGAAGGTTCCAGTGTTGTGGAAAACCTCATGCCTTGTTTCAGTACCAAAGAAACCTCACCCATCAGTCCTCAATGATTATAGACCTGTTGCCCTGACATCCCACATCATGAAGGTCCTAGAGAGACTTCTGCTGACCCACCTGACTAGACAAACAAGCACATATCAGGACCCACTGCAGTTTGCTTATCAGCGTGGACTTGGAGTTGAAGATGCCATCATACACCTGCTTCAGCAAACTCACTGTCATCTAGAAAAGGCAGACAGTACTGTGAGAGTCATGTTCTTTGATTTATCCAGTGCATTTAACACAATCCAGCCTGATTTGCTTTGTCAGAAACTTCAGAAGACTCAGGTGGAGGCCTCAACAATCACCTGGATCAAAGACTACCTGATGGACAGACCACAGTTTGTGAGACTGAAAGGTTGTGTGTCTAACCAGGTGGTCAGTAGCTCAGGAGCACCACAGGGGACTGTACTCTCACCATTCCTTTTCACTCTGTACACCTCAGATTTCCAGTATAAAACAGACTCCTGTTATCTGCAGAAATATTCAGATGACTGCAGTGGTCGGGAGTATCAGAGATGGACAAGAAGCTGAGTACAGGGAACTGGTGGACCGCTTTGTGGCATGGTGTGGAAACAATCATCTCATCTTGAATGTGAACAAAACAAAGGAGATGATTGTAGATTTCAGGAGAATCAGGAACAGGTCCAACTCTATTTCCATCATGGGAGAAGAAGTGGAGGTGGTGGAGAAGTATAAATACCTTGGGATTCACCTGGACAACAGACTGGACTGGAAATGCAACAGTGAAGCGTCTACAAGAAGAGACAGAGCGGACTGTACTTCTTGAGGAAGCTGAAGTCCTTCAACGTTTGAAGTAAGATGCTGCATATCTTCTATAAGTCTGTTGTAGAGAGCACTATCTCTTCTGCCATCATCTGTTGGGGGAGCAGCACCAGAGCAAGTGACTTAAAAAAGATCAACAAGCTCATAAAGAAGGCTGGCTCAGTTCTGGGGACTCCTCTAGAACCTTTGGAGATGATTGTGCAAAGAAGGATTCTTAATAAAATGAAGAACATTAAAGACAACCCTCAGCATCCTCTTCATCAGACTGTCATACAACAACAAAGTGTCTTCAGTCAGAGGCTTCTTCAAATCTGCTGTAAGACAGACCGCTACAAGAGATCCTTCCTGTCCACAGCCATCAGCATCTAACAACTCTTTAATGAAACCAGGATGATGAGTTACAACAACATTTAATTTCCCTCTGGGATTAATAAAGTATTTTTTAATTGAATTGAATTGAATTGAATTTTGAGTTGAGCTCGCACTGGAGGGACCTATCTATTTCATTTGTCCAGAATGCAGTATACATAAAATGGAGCTGTCCATGTGTCATTAATTAAAAAATGTAAAAACTAAAGGGCTTTATGTGTTGTTTACAGTTTTGTTTTTATAGCTGAACCAACTGTTTATCAGATAAGGTATGTTTTTCCTATGTTGTTCCAACTTGTCAGAGATGCCTTTAAAAACTGGACCAGTTAGTCATCAAAGAACTCACATCAGTCAGCAATAATTCTCAAAAACGTGAGATTTGTTGCCAACGCTGGTACAGTCCAGATTGTAGAGTCCTCTAAATTACACATGATCATTGTGTTGTTTAACATTCCAACATTTAAATTAGAATCAGACAAGATAGTTAAGATAGAACGTTATTGATTCCATAGAAAACTGATCCCGAATGTAATATATTAAATATAATTTAGATTTCTTATCCTCGGTGCTTTCAGCTAAAACATTTGGTTTTAGTGTATTTGTGGTTTGGATTGGACTTGGTTGGGGGTGTCGTCTTACACTACCTGTAATTATAAATTTTAAACTTCTACTACTGTATATCCATCTGCTACCTCATCTGTGGTCGGGTTGCAAATGGTAATGGTAAATGGACTGTAATTATATAGCACCTTTCTATCTAATCAAGATAATCAAAAAACTTTACACTACAATCTGTGCCCTCATTTACCCATTCATACAGCACTCAACTAATTCTGTACAAATAATATTCAGAGCTTTATCACATTTATACAATGATGGGATGCACATCAGAGGCAATGAGGGGTTCAGTGTCTTGCTCAGGGACGCTTCAGCATGTGACTGCTGGTGAAATTGAACCCCCAACTCTTGCATTGGAGGATGACTGCTCTAACCACTCAGCCACAGCTGCCCAGGCATATGGCAACAAGTCCAAAAGAGAAACCCAGACCTTTCTCCTCAGACACACTCCAGGTCCTCCTGGAGGACCCCAAACCATTTCCAAACCAGAGAGGATATTTTATCCCTCCAGAGATTCTGGCTTTGCCCAGTGGGTCATACCTCAAAAACCTCCAGAAGGAGGCACCCTCATCAGATTCATTCAACCTTTACTTATACAGGTTAATCCCATTGAGCCTCAGAGTGATGATGAGTGTTGAACCTCCTCAGTTGACTCCTTTAGATGCAGAGGAGCAGCAGCAGCTTTACTTCAAGCTCCCCCAGATGACGGCTGTCTTCCTCCTATCTTTGAGGCTGAGCAGTCCACCCCCCTATAAAGAAAGCTCAGTTCAGCTGCTTGGATCTTTTGGTCATGACCCAAACCTCCTGACCACAAGTAAGATTTGGAACACAGACAGACCAGGAAATTCACTGCTTTGCTTTCAGACTCAACTCTTACTACACCATGACTGACCAAAGCAACACCCTTATTACTGAGGCAGTGGAGCCATTTTGGTCCAATCTTTTAAATGTCTTATGGGATCTCATGTGAGATGTGTTGGCGATGACTCTCAGCTACTACCACACCAAATTTTAGAGTTTTAGCCATTTTTGTGTTGAAACAAACTAGATGAGCTGTGACAGCCATCTTGAATCAAACTGACTCTAGCTGTAGGTTCATCAGTTGATTTCTTTCTGAGTTTCACTAAAATCCGTCCGATGGTACGTGAGATATTTTGCTAACAGACATAGGCTGCAGTGTGGTAAAGGTATTGGGCTTTTTAAATATTTCCTTTAATTAAAAAAAGAATAATTCTTTGTAAATTATCCAAATTATTTTATTTTAAAGTTAATTGTGGGGCTGTTGCAGTTCCCAGAGTGACCAGAGGGGGCAGCAGAGTTCAGCTGATGTCTCCGGGCTTGCAGCGCCGGAATTTCCCTTCATCCTCTTTAAATCCATGGCTCCGTGGTTCAGGTCTTGTCTCTCTCTCTGTCTCTCTCTCTCCCTCGTTGTAAAACAGAGGGACTCCCCACCTCCTTCGCCTCCTCCTCCTCACCGAGCCTGTCCCCGCGGCAGACAGAGCAGACCTCCGGGAAGGCAGCACAGCTCTTCCCCTCTCTGTGGATCCAGGA
This sequence comes from Nematolebias whitei, assembly GCF_014905685.2. Classification (NCBI taxonomy): domain Eukaryota; kingdom Metazoa; phylum Chordata; class Actinopteri; order Cyprinodontiformes; family Rivulidae; genus Nematolebias; species Nematolebias whitei. The sequence continues at coordinate 4,070,855 of NC_056515.1, read as the reverse complement.
GTAGCTCGGGAGTGATGGACCCTCTGCTCTCATAGTTTCTGGAATTTCTCTCCTAAAACAAGGACCCTGATTCTCCTCCTAGTTCTTCTCCTGGTGTGGGGATTTTTTCCAGTCTGAGGAGTATTTCTGTGGTGAGAGGAGAGGTTCTGTCCCCTCCTCCTCTTCCTCTTCATCCCACTCCAGATCAACACATGTTTGGGTTTTTCCTTCATGGTTCTGCTTCCTGACATCTGGGTACTGGGATCTGAAACCAACTCAGCTGGGTTTGGATCGATTCTTCCTGAGCTCAGAGGGGCCCGGACCGGGAATGGATCTGGTTCCTAGTGGATCTACTGTGGATGTTTGGACCGAGCTGGTTCTGAGGATGCGGAGGACAGGAGGACTGCACCTGCTGCTGCTCTGCTGGCTGCTGGGAGTGTGCACCCCAGCGAATGGTGAGAGGAACTGTGTGTGCGCTTGCCCGTGTTGTAGTGTGGTACTGGTTCGGCTGGTTGGTGTGGGACTGAGCCCATTTGTTCGGTTCGGATGCTGATGAGAGCAGGTTCTGTGATGGACTACTTCACTGCAGAGAAACCTCCAGCAGCTGCTGTTGAACCGGGTTTACACTGGGTTTAATTTTGGATTAAACTGGGCTAAAATGGGTTTAAACTAGCTTTCATGTTGGGGTTAAACTGGGATGAACCAGGTTTAACATTTGTTTAAACTGGGTTAAATGGGGTTTATTGTTTGGCTAAACCTGTTTAAACCCAGTTCAACAGTTACAACCAGGGTTGAACCAGGTTAAATTGTGTTTAAACTGAGTTAAACCAGGTTTAAATGAGCCGGGTTTTAACTGGTTTTAAATGACCCCAGGTTCAAACCAGGTTGTTGTGTTAAAACTGAGTTTAATGTTTGGTTAAGCTGGATTGAACCGGGTTCAATCCAAGTTTAAACCAGGTTTAACGTTGGGTTAACCTGGGTTTACACTGGGTTAAATCTAGTTTAAACTTGGTTTATTGTTGGACGACCAGGCCACTTAAAACTTTCTGGTAAACCCGACTTTTCCCGTAGTTTTCAGGTCTAATTGATCTTCAGCAGCTTTTGTCTGGTGTCTCTTTTCCTTTCAGCACTAATTGGATTGTGTTTGGTTGCTGCTGGTTCCAGTTGTTCTGCTCACTCACTGGGGGCTTTTAGTGGCTCTTTGTTGGTCGCACATTTCTTGTGTCTGGTCCAGCACTGACTGGACCAGATTTTGATGGTCTGGACTGGCCTGGATTAGGTTTTACTTGGTCGGTGTTCCATCAGGTGTTTTGAAACAAAGCATGTTCTAGTTTGAGCTCACAGAAGAAAGACATAAGAAAATTCAGATTGAACCTGTTTAATGTAAAATACCTTTTCCTATTTTATTATTCATTAGCTTCAAATAAAGCAACAATGCTCCGACTAACAAGATGAAGTTTTACATTTGACCAGGTGTTGGTTTTTTGACGTGTTTGTTGATTTGGGCCACCTTGAGTCTGTGAAATTCAAATAAAGAATAAAGAAATGATGCTGGTCCAGTTCATGAACCAATAATTGGCTACACACAAGTAATGTTTGGTTGCAAATGGTCAAAAGCATCAAGGACAAAAACATGTTCTATATTTGGTTATTTGTCGCTCCATGAGTGACATTTTATTGAAACATCTATAAACATTTTTAATAATGATGTAAGATGTTTTCATTTATTGAACAGATCTCAGATGAGCTCCCACTCAGCCTCCTGCTGTCAATAAATTATGTTTAAATACTTCAGTTAAGCTAATTGATGGTGTGAGAGCACACACACTGTAGCTGCTGTGTGTGTGTTTTAAATCCTCGGCTGGCTCTTGTTGGGATGCCCTCACAGTTAGACGCCTACAGATGACTCCGTGAACTCAAGGGCGCTCCCATTGGCTCCAGGTTCTGCAGACAGATGGGTTTCAGTCCAGCCTCTAACCCAGAGGCTGCACTTCATCTGAGGAGTACTAACCAGCAGCTGCAGGTATTGATTAGTGATGACAAACAACCGCCGTACCAGACATGACAAAGGGAAATCACCGCTCTGAAATTGATGCTGTTTTTGTTTTGTCACAGTGAAATCAAAATAAATCCACACAAACATCTGGTTTCTGCTCTGGGCTTTAATCCAGAGACCAGAACAGCAAAGCTCAATGATCAGGACAGTTCAGGATATTCACATTTTATTTAATGATTGCTACACCTGAGCTAACCAACCCAGTTCTAGTCAGGCACATCTTTGGACAGCACACACACTTTCTGTACCTTTTAAATTTTGGGGGAACTATTCAGTACAACACCTGAAAACTCCAAAAAATAGTTGACCAGACTATAACTGTTAAAGAGCCAATGTTATTCATCAATTTCCTATTCATCCCTAAATGTACAATTGGTTAAAAAATAAACACTTTTAAATAAATTGGTAAAATTATTAAAACTGCATTTAGGGTGAGCCTTCAATAAACTAGCAGGGTTAAGATGAGTTCCCAATTCAGATCCGTGATTTAGATCAATGTCCAATGCCAATCCTCAAGGGGCCCCCCATCCTGCTTTTTTTGTCTGCTCTAACACACCTGATTCAATGGTTGAACATTTTTACCATGTGGTCAAGTTCTGCAGAAGACAGTTTATCTTCCAGAATTTTAAATCTGGTGTTGAAGCAGATAAATGTGTAAAACATGCAGGTTAGTGGCCATAAAGGACCAGGATCTGACACTATTAAGTTATGTATTAGTGGCTCTTGCAGCACAGGTTTGGACACCAATGGTTTGGGTATCGCAGCACAGTGGCATAACTGGTAGAGCTGCTGCCTCTCAGCGAGAAGGTTGCCAGTTCAAATCCCAGTCCGGGGGCCTTTCTGGGCAGAATTTGCATGTTCTCTACGTGCATGCATGGGTTTTCTCCGGGTACTCCAGTTTCCTCCCACAGACCAAAAATATACGTTAGTCTGATTGGTAACTCTAAATTGTCCCTAGGTGTGAGTGAAGAGAATGAATCATTGTTTGTCTCGTTTGTCTCTATGTGTCCCTGTGATGGACTTGCAACCTGTTCAGGGTGTACCCCACCCCTTGCACAGTGATTGCTGGATATGGGCACCAGTGACCCCTGTGACCCAAAATGGAAGAAGCGGGTAAAAGATAATGGATGGATGGTTTGGGTATCAGCGGTCCTAGAAGTCCAGGATTGGACACCAATGGTTTGGGTATTGGTGGTTCTAGATGTTACTGTAAAGGTTACAGCAGGTGGCTCTGTACCCTCCAACCCTCCCAATGAGATGTTGACATGGTCATGTGAAAAGTCTCTTTAGGAGAATAAAGGTCAGAGGCTTACTGTCTGTTGAAAATAAAAGGTACCTTTTAGGAGGATCATCATCATTGTCCAGAAAGCACATCAGCAACTTTACTTCCTCAGGCAGCTGAGATGAGCTGGACTGGGAAGCTCAGTCCTCACCTCGTTCTGCAGGTGTGCAGTGAAAATCATCCTGTGCTCCAGCATCAACATGTGGCACAGGGGCTGCACAGCTGCAGAAAGAAAAGCTTTGCAGAGAGTGGTGAAGGCTGCACAGAAGTCTGTTGGAGTCAGTCTCTCCACCATCACAGACGTCTACACCTCTAGATGCAGGAAGAGGACCACCTGCATCATGAAGAACCCCACTCACCCAGCACACACACTTTTTCGCTGCTGCCTTCAGGCAGAAGGTTGTGGAGCATTAAGTGTAGAATCACTAGACTGAGGAATAGCTTCTACTCTAAAGCTGTTAAACTCATAAATCCCTAACCAGTATAGTCACTGTAGGGAGAAAAAAAAATCACTGTTTTGCCACATTAATTGGTGATATGCGACTTATCTGTGCTGCTGAATGTCCATGCTGCTGATTTCTTGCTGTTGAGTATCTCATGCTGCCGTATTTATACCCATCTGCTCACTACATACACTACATGCTCTGCAATCTTCAGTTCGAGCTGCTGCATGTTCAGGCTGCTGAAGGCTGTTAGACTCATGAATCTTTAACCAGGATAATCACTGTGAAAAAAAATCACATCATGATGCTGCTGATCTGTTTCATGCTGCAGTGTTCATTCGTACTCATCTGTTCACACCGACTCATCTTCATGCTGCTGTTGTTCAGCATATTGTTTTTGTAATACTAGTACTTAGTGTATGTTTAGTTAACGTTTTTCTTAGTTCATATCTTAGATCTACTGTTTTTCTTTTACAGTTTATACTTTTGTTGGATGTAACTGGGACCATGTGTACACCAGTGTTTCCCCTACCATTATACAAGCGGGATGCCCCACCCCGTCATCAGAATTGAGCACCCCGCCTACCAAACCAAACTTGCCCCCACCCGTCACTGACATAGCACTAAGCGAAATACAGGCACTCTAGCTAAAAAGCTAAAGGCGCTTCCTCCCTCATGTTGACCCCCCCCCCCCCCCCATGCTCTCAAAAACTGTTGGTAATTGACTGTTGTAATTTAAATCATCAGACCAACTTGTTGTATGTCTTCTAACACAGGATCATCCTAATTAGGTCAAGGGTGTCAGAGAGGGAGCATTCCAAGTTAAAAAAAGTAACTTCCTGTTCTGAGGGGCAGGGCTTTGATGACATCAGAATATGACCACAGAGGATTGTTGGGCATCCAACAGGGATGACTCATGCCAAGTTTAGTGCATTTCGGTCTTTCAGTGTGAAAGTTATAACATTTGGAAATTAACGGCGTGAAGTTCAACTTTGAGGCCTGGCCACGCCCTTTAACATATACAAAAATGCAAGCTTTTGATAACGTTTACTCCCCAATGTTTAAGGGCATGTTAACCAAGTTTGAAGACAATCCTTCAAAATCCCTAGGAGGAGTTTGTTAAAACTCGCAATTAGAAATGCCCCAAAATGGCCCTTTGACCCAAAATGTCTGACTTCCTATTGAGTTTGGACCAGGGCTTCAAAAGACTTTTTCATAGGTCCTGAAAAGATACAGATGTTAGCTGATTTTCAGAATTATCCATCATAAATTGGCTAGGGCTGAAGTTTTGAAATATTCTAGAGGGCGCTGTGGAGGCTATTGGCCACTTATCATGGATTCCTGTTCAAGGGGTGGATAATGATCGATCATACTGATTTTGGTGCATCTCGGCTCAAATCTGTAGAATTTAGAGCCAAACGTATGGCGACGGCGTTTCGTCTTACTTCGCCACGTCACAACACCCACATGCTCCACCCAAAACTGTCAGCATCGGAAAGCAAGTTACACCAACATGTCTTCAGTCACTGGACACACTATCCTGCTGATTACGTCACAGGGTCAGATAGGGATCGTTCAACGTAAAACTTTACACTTCCTGTTGTTAGGGGCGTGGCTTAAGTGATGTCATGATTTGACCATTCAGTCTTGCAGTGTCCAGATGTGGATCAATCACTGAAGGGTTGATGTCTGAGACGATTTTCATTTTTCATGTATTAGTGTTTCATTTTTCATGGCGAGATGTCAAATTTTGAGGTCTTGCCCCGCCCGTTCAGCATGCTCCAAAACACACCATTTAGATAACTTTTCATTCCCCATGCCTTTTGAACAAAAGTTTGCAACCGTCCAAGTTTGAAACCGATTGAACAAAATCTCTTGGAGGAGTTAGTTCAAATGCGGATGCTGTAAACCGCCAAAAATGTGTGAAAATTGGGACAGCATTCCAAAATGGCTGCCTTCCTGTTTATCGTACAAAGTTGGTGCCAGAGGGTTTTCTGTGCATTTTGGGGAATTGGGCAAGTGTACCAAATTTCAAGCTTCTACAACAAACTAAGGTTAAAGCAGAGGGTATTTTGAAAATTTCTATGTGGCGCTCTTGAGTCGTTTCTGTTTCAATTTTTGTGACGCCCTTAAAATACTTAATTACTCACCAGTCCTGATGCGTCCACCAAATTTGGTGAGTTTTGGGATATGTTAAGGCCCCCAAAAGGCCAATTCATTTGACGGAAAAATTGCTTGAGCCTAATGAACTGAGCAATTACAATAGGCCTTCGCTGCTCAGACCTAAATTATTTTAATTTATACCGCACTTTACATTAACAAAAATCTCAAAGTGCTACTAAATGCAACTAAAGTCAGTGATAAAATCATGTGGAGGCAGAATAGGCTTGCTTAAAAAGAAAAGTCTTTAAGCCTTTTTTAAAGTCAACCAATGATTGCGGAGCTCTCAGATAGTCAGGGAGGGAGTTCCAGTGGCGGGGGGCAGCCACACAGAATGCCCGATCTCCCATGGTCCTTAATTTAGTTTGTGGAAGGTGGAGGAAAATGTTCTGTGATCGTAGTGGATGAATATGGAGCAAGAAGGTCCTTCAGATAATCTGGTGAAGTTCCATTTAAACACTGATGGGTAATGAGAACAATTTTGTACTGAATTCTGTAAGTGACAGGAAACCAATGGAGGTTATGGAGAATGGGTGTAATATGTTCAAATTTACGAGCTCTCAATAAAATCCTGGCTGCACTGTTTTGAATATATTGAAGCTTCTGAAGGTTTTTGCCGGGGATTCCAGTAAACAGGGAGTTGCAGTAGTCGAGCCTGGGGGAGACAAATGCATGGATGAGTTTTTCTGCATCAGCAAAAGTGAGAGATGGGCAAAGTTTTGATATATTACGGAGATGGAAGAAGCTGGTTTTAAACAGATGTTTAATGTGATTTTCAAATGTAAGATGAGAGTCCATTCTTACTCCAAGATTTGTAACAGAGGTAGAGAGGGGGATGTCTTGTTCAGAAAAGGAAATAGTCGTTATAGTTGATGTTTGAACCTGGTGAGGGGTGCCAATCAGTATGGCCTCAGTTTTGGAGCAGTTTAACTGAAAAAAAATTCTGATTCATCCATGCCCTTATCTCCTCCAGTCAGGTAGAGAGGGCAGTGAGTGAAGATGGAGATGACAATGGTGATGATGATGCTCGAGTCCTGATGTAAAGCTGTGTATCATCAGCATAACAGTGAAAAGAAATGTTGTACTGATTAATAATTTGTCCTGGTAACATCACAGTAATTTACCGCCCTCTAGTGTTCCTTACGATAAAAAGTGACATGTTGAAATGCATTTTGATCCGATAGTCATTGCATATAATGACTATATTTTTTTCTTATTTGAATTAATGAATTAATGAATTAATTTATGTACCACATATGATGAGAATGACAATAAAGAAACCTTGACCTTGATATAAAAATAATTTAATTTAGATCCAACAATTTTCAGTCAGGTCATATGTCCTGATACATGCTCAATAATCCAGGTAGAAAAATCCAAAAAAGTTCAATCTGGTCCTCTGGATATTCAAAAAAACAAAAAACAAAACAAAGCAAAAAAATCTAGAAACGTTTCGTCTGAGGACTGAGGAAGTCTCTTGGATGAGAGACGAAACGTTTCTAGATTTTTTTGCTTTGTTTTGTTTTTTGTTTTTTTGAATGTCCAGAGGATCAGGTCATATGGACATCTTTTTTTGCTGAAACCTAAAAACGTTAAATCTGGTCCTCTGGACATTCAAAAAATAAAAATAAAAATAAATTGTAGAAATATTTCATCTTTCATCCAAAAGACTTCTTCAGTCTAAGCTCAGTCTTATAAATAGCACCTTCTCGTAGTGGATCAACCAGTTTGCTGCTGACAGCCAAAACCAGCTGCTCACCTGATCAAGGAGGACCATCAGCCTAACGATGGATCATTAGCACCCTGATAGCTGTTTGTTATTCACAGGGGGCTGAGTGATACTAGCAATCACAGCATTGTAAGAGGGGGACAGTTGAATATGGAGGCCTCCGCCCCTTTTTAATGATGGACGGTTTCTTTTCACAAAGATGGCCACCTTTACTCCTCTCTCAAACCATAGTTCCTCTATCCTGGATGTGAACATCTTTATCCCTGAAAGAGTGACTGCTGGCCTGGAGATGAGTGTAAACGACAGAGTCCTGGCCTGATGATGTTGATCTTCTGTGCTGGGCCATCCTTTTGGCCAGTGGCTGTTTAGTTTCCCCGATGTAAGACTGATCACAGCCCTCCTGACACTGAACAGCATACACAATATTACTCTGTTTGTGCCGGGGGACTGGATCTTTGGGATGAACCAATCTTTGCAGTAATGTATTTTGGGGTTTAAAAGCCACTGGTACATTGTGTTTAGAAAATAAACATCTCATTTTCTTTGATACTCCCTCAACATATGGAATGACCACTGGTCTGGGTTATTCCTTATCACCTGTTGGCTGACTGGAGTCCTGTTTGGGTTTCTTCTCAGCTTTTAGGAAGGCCCATTTAGGATATCCACATTGCTCTAGAGCTTGTCTTGCATGGGATTTCTCCTTCTGCCTGGCTCCTGAGTTAGTGGGGACACTGTCTGCTCTGTGGTACAGAGTCCTGATGACTCTTAACTTGTGCTCCAAAGGGTGATGGGAGTCAAACTGCAAATGAAATGTTAATCACGCTTGGTTTATGAGTTACTGTTTTAAATAGCAAATTCTGGTAAATTAAACTGCTTAAAGGGCATTTAAAACTGCAAAGTTGCTGTCAGACTTTTAGTGAAAATTGCAGGTTTATTAATTTTACGTGCTTTTGAGTAAATAAATAGCCTGGTTCATTGTATCTGTTAGAATTAAGCTCATATTAAGTAACACTGCCACAGGAGGCATTTACTTACAATATTCATGAATGGGGTAAAACCTAAAACAGGTGCCCAATTATTGAAAAGTTGGCTTATAACAGTACTGTTGATGGAACCGCAGAGCTGATTAGTGTGTGAAACTCGCTGCTCACTTAAATACAAACATTTACCTGTTGGAAAAACTTTAGGATTGCGACGGTTTAACCCGATACGTTTTGCTGAAGAGTAAATACAACCATGGCAGATTCAACAAAAGCTAATAATGCTAATCCTGCTCCAAGTGGTGTTAAGAAGGACTGGCTTGAGAGAGCTTTGATGCTGCTCACAGATTCCTTATCTCCATATGGTGACCAGGTAGAATGCATGAACTCAACAGATTTACTCGACGAACTTGAGAAGGTGGCAGGCAGTGTGACTTCTATGGCCATAGAGAAGTCGGGCTACGAGCAACTAGCTAAAATAACACTCTTGCTAAAAGCTGAATATTACCTGGAGGCCAGCAGGAGAGAAGCCCTTGAGAAAAATTTGATGCGCGGGACAGAGGACCGCGCAGCAACACGTGAGTAGTATCTATAACTCATGGCATAGTTTCAATTTGAAAAGGAGACCTGGGAGGAAGGATTGCAACGTGAGAAAGAGCTCTCACAAGCTCAGCTGTTGTTACAAGCAGACTCGTATGAGGAAAAGCTACGTGAAGGAGGGGTGAGGTACCAAATGCTGTGTTCAGACAATGATGTTCTGTGCCAACAGTTGCAGCTAATATCATAATCTCTGGACGAGTGCAAATTGGAAAGAGCGGCATTAGTCCAACAAGGCGTGCGTTTACAAAGTGAGTGTCATACATCACGTGAACGGTTAACAGCCTGTGAGGCAAAACTTGCCGCAGCCACAAATAAAATCTCTGACGAGGGGAAAAGATGTCTGGAACTCGAAGACAAACTGGGTCAGAGTCCAGGTCAACCATCACCACCTCTAAGTGATTTTGTTGTACCTCTTGCACAAAATCTCCTTATGCCACCTCCACGTGATTCTTTTATTCCACTAAGCCCTCATCCTCCGCTCTCAGTAGCGGTATTGCAAAAAATAGCGAAATATGTCCAACGCTTCGAGCCAGGGCCGTTGGGTTCGACTGACACTAAGGCCTATCTGCAAGACCTTGACTTCCAACTGGGAAGCTATCGGAATGCTACAGTTGAGGATAAAATAGGTTTGATCAGGCTCACTTTAGCCAGGACGGTGTTTTCCTTTATAGAGCGTCAACCAGATGCCACAAGAAAGGATTACAGCCTGTTATGTGCTGCTCTAATAAAAGAGTATACCCCTTGTGCGGGACCTGGCGGTTATCCAGCCGCCGACAAGGTCATGCGAGGTAAGAATGAGTACCCAAGGGCATATTATTCCAGAATGTTGCAGGTTTATTTTGGTTACAGGAACGAAACTGGCATGGAGGAGGAGGAGGAGGCGTTTAAGTTCGTTTTCAGCAAAAATCTCCACCCTGACATAAGGACGTCAGTACAGATGATGGCTAATTTCAAAGAAAAAAACATCAGTGAGATAAAAAATTGTGCTGTGAATGTCTTTGAGGCCCGTTCACAGGTCAAAACACTCATTGAGGTGTGCGTAGGTGAGAGGATTCCTTCCCAGTCATTAGAATTGGAAGGGACGAGAGCTTCAGCTCCCCCTCCCAAGAAAGGCGAGAGGAAACGTGATTTGCCATCTGCCAAACCACAACAGGTGAGTGCCCCCTGGTTCAGACGAGATCCTAAATGGTTTCCCAAGAAACCAGAGGATGAACGAATGTACCAAAAGGGGGGCGCACGTCCTAAGAGTAAAAAGTATGGCACCCAAGGTAACCCATACCACCAGGGATCCCACCAGGAACCCCAGAGGAGGGGGCCTGCTTCCCCTCCACGTCGGCCTGAACAGCCTGAGACGAAAAAGAAACAGCAGCGGGTCTAAGAAAAGAGCCCCAGACCTCTGAGCTTGGACGAGACAGAGAGTGTGCGTCGGTTCTTAGAATTATTGAGAGGTATTGCCATGGACAAACAACCTGACGCGTTGTGTGGCAATATCATTGCTAATGAGTCAGAACACACAAACAACACCGTTACTGCTGTCACAGACAGTCACCATGACGTTGTTGTTGTAAACTCTGACAGCCCCTCACCAGAAAAAGGGGGGGTACACTCACACGTCACCAACGGTGACCCATCACAAACTGAAACCTCAGAAACAGCAACAGCTGTGCTGACAGTTCAGACAAATCAAGGTGACACAAACAACAACATTGCCGCTGTCACGGACAGCCACCAGGACCATGTTGTTACAAACAATGAGAGCCCCTCAACACACAGAGAACGGGTGATCTCATACATCAATGACGGGGGCCCGTCAAAAACCGAACTCTCAGGAGCAGCAGTGACTGCACCAACAGTTCGGATAAACCAGGATTACACAGACAAAGGTAAACATAAGAAGAAACGTTGGCCAAGACCTACAAGGTTCCTGTGTAACCTTATCAGAAAGGGGGTCGCTAAAAAAGCTTACCTGTCAATCACACTTGAAGGGGTCCTCACACATGAAGCCCTACTGGACAGTGGGGCCGACATAACTATTATGTCAGCCAAACTGTTCGAGGAGCTCAGGACTGCCGCTAACGGTGTTCACAGGGAAATACCTCTCTTAGAAAGTGCTATAGAATTGCAGGGCCTCGCAGAGACGAGGACAACCCTAATAGCTATAGCTATGGTTCACATGCAGGTTGGCGAGATGACACTATACCACCCGGTACATGTGTCTACGGTTGACTTATTCCCATTTTTGATTGACCAGGATTTTATAAATCGCTTTGACGCGATTATAGTTTATGATGAACAGACAATGTGGGCCAGAGTGAGCAAACCTCTGCCAATACTCATGCCTCCTGAGACGGTCACAGAATGCCCAACAGCAGGCACCGCAAAAGGCACCAAGGACTTCTCAGCAGAGAACACAGTCCCGGTATGTAATCCTTTAAAAACATGTGAAACCGAAGAGACCCAACCGGTGGACCCAAATCTGACCGAACAAGAAAGCCTCCTCTGCGAGCTGAGACAGTCAGAGCCCACCGGATACTACCTACCATTGGTAGTTAAAGGTGTAGAGATCCAAGGATCCCACACCGAAGATGCTGTACTGTCGTTGTGGACAGATAAATCAGCTATTAACCAAGCTTTCTACGAAACATTGGTTAAAAAACATTTGGTCCAGTTCTGATCAAGAAAGCTTTCCGCTTTCCATTGTATCCCAACAGTTCACGAGTGATGACTGCGAAAGGAGTCATTAACCTGAAACTGATCTGGAACCAACGGGAACTGGTCCACCCATTCCTCGTGGTCCCAGACTTACTACATGCAACCTACATAGGCTCTGACATCTTGGTAAGATTAGGTGTCCGAGTGGACACCAGCCACAATGTACTGTGGTCACTACAACAAGCCACAAAGGATCCTCCTGTGCTAGACACAGCTAACCTTATGGCTGGACAGACCATTCCAAACTTCCGGTAAGATGGCGCCCGTGTACATGGCTTGTAATCCACCTCTGCTGATGGTATTCGGATTATTTTTGTTTTTTGCATTTCACATCTGTGACCAACTCTCTGCTGGTGTATGACAGACAACAACTTTTGGATCTTCGTTTTTCTGTCACTGAAATCGCTTATTTTGACCATTATCAGTGTATTTTCTGGACCACCCCCCCTCCCCCCCTGCTGGTGGATGTGCCAGCTTACCTTCGCTGCGCTCCTCACCTTCCTGCCCGCAGATCTCGCTTCAGACGCCGGGGAAAACGTGCTGGTCAGCTGGTGAAGCTGAAAGCTCTGCGTGCTGCATCTTCCTCTTCAGCTGGCGGTCATGGTCTCCAGCTTCCTGCGTGCCCGGACTAGGTAACCAGCGGGAGTTGTCAGCCGTTGCGCAGCCCGGACCGACCTGGAGTGGTTGTTATTGAAAACCTTCGGCCATTAGTGCGCGCTAACTCTACCGCTGCTGGCTCTACTTTGGACAATATCCGGATGTGTTTGGTCAACGCAAGATCTGTTACTAACAAAACTTTTATCCTCAGGGATTACTTTCAAGAGCACGATCTGGACTTTCTGTGCATCACAGAGACTTAGATGTCTCCGGGTGAGTCCAGCGCCTTGACGGAATTACTGCCACCGAACAGTCTGTGTTTTAACGCCCCGCGGCCATCAGGCCAGCGCGGTGGTGGATTATTAACAATATTCAAATAAACTTTTGACTATAAACAACTGCCCATCCCAGTTTCCCACGCCAGCTTTGAGTTGAGCGTCTTTGAACTCGGACATTCACCTCCGACGTTATTTGCACTCGTCTACCGCCCACCTCAGTCTAAGGATTTCATAAATGAGTTTTCTGACTTCTTGCCTGAAATCACACCAAAATATGAGCATCTTTTCATTATTGGTGACTTTAATTTGCACGTGTGCTGTCCTGAGAAGCCCTTGGTTAAGGACTTTTTAGATTTATTGGACTCATCTAATTTAACTCAGCATGTAAACGGTCCCACCCAAGAGTGTGGACATACACTGGACCTTGTTTTAACTCATGCTATGACTGTTAATAATCTTGTTATTGGTGATAATGTTTTTTCAGACCACATGCCAGTCCGGTTTGAGTTCACCCTTCCCCATCTAACTCCTAAGTCGTGCATTCCTGCACGTCGCACTCGGACCATTAACCACTTCACTGCCGCACGTTTCACAGATGTTTATAACTCTGAAATGATAATTCAGCCCCCAGTGTTTCTCACCACCACTGAGGAGCTGACATCCCAGTTCAACTCTGTCTGCTTAAAGACTCTGGATCATGTTGCACCTGTTAAAACCAAAAAATCAAAACTCAGAGCAGAACCTTGGCTGAGTGACGTCACCAAGGCCGCTAGGCAGTAATGTAGGAGGGTGGAATGAAAATGGAGGAAAGACAGGCTGCAGGTCTCTTTCCAGATGCTTAAAGAGAGTTGGTGCTGTTATCAGAAAACAGTAAAAGCTGCTAAATCAAAATTCTTCTCTGATATAATTACCTCAAACTCTCACAACCCACGTGTCCTCTTCTCCACCCGAAACTCTGTTCTCCACCTTACTGAACCATCACCTCTGGAAGCCTGGACTGAGCTGTGCGACAACTTCCTACATTTCTTTGTGGAAAAAATTGCGACCACCAGGGCTCTCATTTCCCCTCCAACACATGACCCATCCATCCCACCTCAATCTGTAGCTCCTTTTGGCCATTTTGAACCCATCACTCTATCTTCTCTAGAGCAGGTCATGTGCAGCTTGAAACCTTCTGGTTCCCCCTTTGATGTGGTCCCCCCTCGACTACTAAAGGAGGTTTTTCCTTGTAGTAGTTTATCTAATGGTGTGGTGCCAAAATCCTTTAAACATGCTGCTGTCCAGCCTCTCCTGAAAAAAACAAACCTTGACCCCTCAGTCGTTTCCAAATTCCGGCCTGTCTCCAAACTCCCATTTGTTTCTAAAGTACTGGAGAAAATAGTCGAGTCCCAGTTGAAGTGCTTTCTAGAGGATCACGCCATCTTAGAGCTTTTCCAATCTGGCTTTAAACCTCTCCACAGCACTGAAACTGCCCTGCTGAAGGTCTTTAACGACATCTTCAGATTCACAGATACCAGTGATTCTGTGCTGCTTGTCCTGTTGGACCTCACAGCCGCCTTTGACACCATCGACCATGAGATCCTCATTGCTAGGTTGGAGCAGTGGGTGGGCGTCACAGGATCATCCCTCAATTGGTTCAGATCTTACCTCACTGACAGATCCTTTTGTGTCTCCATCAAGGATTTTAGTTCCACAGAAGCAGAGCTTAAATGGGGGGTTCCGCAGGGGTCCATACTGGGTCCCCTCCTATTCTCTTTATACCTGCTGCCGCTTGGTGCTATTTTCTGGAAACACAACATGCCCTTCCACTTCTATGCCGATGACTGTCAAATTTACTTCCCCCTAAGACACAATGGTACATGCTCTATTCAACCGCTGCTCAACTGCCTGGCTGACATCAGGGACTGGATGGCTTTAAATTTCTTAAGTTTCAATGAAAAGAAGTCTGAAGTCATGTTGTTCCCTCCCATAACAAACCACTGCATCGACCTTTCCGCTCTAACCCTGTCAGAAAAACAAAGAGTCACTAATCTGGGTGTGATAATGGACCCTTCCCTGAAATTTAACAATCATGTAAACATGATTGTTAAATCATGCTTCTTCCAACTGAGGCTGCTGTCTAAACTGAAGCCCATATTGTCCAAAAAGAACCTGGAGACAGTAATACATGCATCCATTACATCTAGGCTTAATTACTGCAATTCGCTCCTGTTTGGTATCAGTCAGACCCCCATTGCACGACTACAACTGGTCCAGAATGCAGCAGCCTGATTTTTAACCAGTACAGGCAAAAGAGAGCACATTACACCAGTTTTGGCCTCACGGCACTGGTTACCGGTTCACTTTCGAATCCAGTTCAAAATACTCATGGATGTCTACAAATCACTGAACAGTGTGCCCCCCCCATCTCTCTGATTTGTTACAACCATATGTCCCACCACGCTCCCTGAGGTCAGCGGACCAGTTGCTCCTCACAGTTCCAGGAACTCGTCTTAAGCGCAGAGGTGACAGGGCCTTCTCTGTAGCAGGACCAAGACTCTGGAACGAATTACCTCTGCTTGTCAGACAGGCAACCCTCTCGGTTTTCAAGTCCGGTTTAAAAACTCACTACTATTCAATAGCTTTCAACACAAGATCATCTGTGTTTTGATCCTGTATGCTCTACACTGGTTTGTCATCATTATCTGCATCGTTTTTTGTCTATATTCTGATTTACATCGTTTTGTATTTTGCTTTGTGTGTTACCTGTTGTTTTGTCTGTACAGCACTTTGGTTGGCCTTGTTGCTGTTTTAAGTGCTTTATAAATAAAGTGGTATGGTATGGTATTCCAGAGGTCTGCCAGGAATGTACACAAGATGTACCAGCCACCCAACTGCCAGCTGCGGAAAAACCCTCAGTAAGTGAGGACCCGAATTACCACTACTTTGATAGCAATATCTGCAAACATATGACAACACTGTACGTGGATGGCTGCTCATTCCGCCACGAAAAACCTGCAAATCAGGTGTTGGAGGGATCCTCCAGCAAGACCAAGAAGAGGTCACTTTTAGCTATAAATTAGGCTCCCAGTCTTCTCATTACGCTGAGATAGCAGGAATCCTAATAGCTTTCCAGATGGTAGTAGAATGCTCCATCCAAACGCTAGTCATCTGCACGGACTCAATTTACGCTCGACTTAGTTTCTTGTGTCATCTCGCTCTGTGGAAACAGAACGGCTTTCTCACAAGCAACAAGAAAGTGGTCAAACACAAAGAGCTTTTCATGGCATGTGATCACTTGGTGACATCACATGACCTACAGGTCTTCTGGAAGAAGGTTTCAGGACATTCAAGAGTCCTAGGCAATGACAAGCGGTATAATGACCTTGCAGACTTACTAGCCAAGGACGGAGCCGTGGACGGCCCTCTGTGGTCCTTTGACCCCTCCTGGCTGCTTGCAACTCTGTCAGTACAACCTACAGCCGAGATAATGGCAGTCACACGTGCACAGGCTGCAGCCAAACCGGCTGACAACACAGTCTCTGTAAAACCCGTGCTGACTGACCCAGACATCATCCAACTTCAGAAGTTGGATCATGCGATAAACTTGATGATACTGTACTTGAGTGACCCAGACAAAAACACTCCGTCCGAAGTCGACCTGGATTCCAATCCAGACCTTAAAGTCCTCTTTCAGCTGTGCAAACAGCTAAAACTAATCAAGGGCATCCTAACTTTTGCTCATGGACCGACGTCCTCACCCGTGTTTGTGGTCTCCCATGACCACAGGGGGGCGAAGTTAGTTCACGCGCATGGCCTCTCGTCCGCAGGACACAAGGTAGATAACATCAAGCTGAAAGCATTAAAACAAGTTGCTTATTGGCCTGGAATGAAAAAGGATGTAAAGGACTACATAAAAGGGTGCCTGGTCTGTGGCCAGTTTCAGCATCTAGACCACTCCACAGAGCACCACTGCAAAGTAGAGGCATTGCATTCCCATGGTCCGACCTCCAGATCGACTGGGTAGGACCACTTACTAAGAGCACTAGAGGAAATAAATATTTTCTCACGGTAACTTGCGCATTTACCAAATGGTTAGAATGTCTACCATCTCCTAACGACACAGCACAAACAACTGCTATGTTACTAATGAATCATGTATTTTCAAGGTTTGGACTTCCCCTCAGGGTGAACTCAGACCAAGGTACACACTTCACAGCTGAAGTGATGAAAGAACTGTGGAAGATGCTAGGCATCAAAGTCAACTTCCATGTTGACTACCACCCACAAGCCTCAGGCCAAGTGGAGAGAGCAAACAGAACTGTGGTAAGTATTTTGAAGAAATACATAGCCGCAAACCACAAGGACTGGGACGTGAAACTCCTTCTGGTCCTCATGGCCATAAGGGCCACTCCACACACATTGACTGGCATCTCTCCTTTCGAGATGATGATGGGCCGACAAATGACTCTCCCTCTACACCTGTTGTACCAACCAGGCGATGCCGCCATGGCAACAGCCTATACCACACAACAATACATGAATGGGGGGGGGGGGGGGGTAGCTAATCCTTAAGTTGAGTCTCGCCATAGACTCCAAAAAACATTTAGGGTGAAACCAAAAACCCAAAACTCAAGTCGTTCGTCTAAAGGGACAACAGACAATTGAACCAAACTATATTTTGCCATGTAAATCTAACTTAAACCATGTTAGGAATGGAAGAATAGTTTGGAATGCCCTTCTATAGGTATAAATCCCTATATATAATTTTTCAGCATGACCCACCCTTTAATTGGTATCTGTAGCTGATCTAAACCATGATAGCTTACACACCAGGTGCATATAAGTTAAGGTCTTATGTAAAATCCCACTCATAAGCCCAACTATAACCACATAAATGCATGAACACATAAGAACCAGAATGGCATCCCCTGGGAACCACCAGCAGCAACCTTTGCTGAAGGGACCTAGAACTCGAAAGTGGGTCTCAAAACTCCATACAGTGGTCACCTCTTCAGTTCAATCGAGGGAACCCCTCTACATGCTGATCAATCAACACCTCCAATTGTTGTGGATTTACCATTGTGGATTATATGACTTTTTCCAATGGATTACAGACTTTGTTTCCAAGGGGTTAAAGCTTTGCTGCAATGGAATTACCAACAACATTATGGAATTACCAGAACCGTTGTGGGTTTACCTTCTTTGACTTTTGTTTTCCTCTTGCTGGATTACATCAAGATCTAGGACATTCTGAGGTGTAAGTTCATGTTGGAATTCATCCCCATGGACAGGCGATGATTTCCAAAGGGGGGACTGTAGTGAACTAGACCTCCTACATCAATCTGTCTCTGAAGACCTTCAGGGGACAGGAACTGTTATTTCATTGATTTGAATCCAGAAATACAAATTATCTCATCAAGAGACTATTTAATTGTATTCTGAATTAATCAATTGAAAGAACACTTCTTTTTTATATTATCATTACTATTTTACAATATCTTGATAATCAAAAGTGTGTTTAGTTCATACCATTTCTAATGTTGAAGTAAACCACTCATTTAAATCAACTGTGAAACAGTATTAATGATTTTTAAACCTCATTAGACTTAGATCATAAAAGTTAAATGTCTATTTACGAAGTAATTGTGCATTTTAATCTTCTGTCTGAATGAGGAGTGGCTTTGATGTCGGTCAAAAGTCAGAGAACAAGTTATGAGAACGAAGTGCCTTGTTTTTAAAACTCTCAGACAGTAAATAAGAAACTGGCACCTGCAAAGTCTGTCATTTCTTCAAAATATTTTCCTGTCTGTACTAACTATTCTTAAAAACATTTTTACTGTCTGTTGACTTCTAATAACCCTCTGACATCACTAAACCTTCACCCCTGCTGGTTGTGTTAACCAATCAGGAAGTACCACGTAACAGGAAGTGGATACCCTTTAAAAGTCAACACTTCTTGGAACTATTCGGTCTTCCTGGAACTTTAAGTCTTATGAGTCTTCCTGGAACTTTCAGTCTAGGATGAGACTCAGTCTTACTGGAAGACTCGGTCTGACGACGAGTCTTACAGGAACTTTCAGTTCTTACTGAAAGTCTGTTTGGAGTTCTGGCTGGGACTGCAGTCTTGCTGGAGTCTTACAGCTGAACTAAATAGCTGATGAACTGGACCATGAAAGGTGTGCCATTGGGAACAAGAATGTCTGAGAAATATTCCTTCCACTTCCTGTCAACAGCACCCCACCTTCAATGAACACAGTGTTAGTATAGTGTCACTTTCCCAGCCTCAGCCACGTAATAGGTTGCCAGAATCTCCTCAGAGCAGATAGAGTCTCAATTCAAGTTCTTACCAAACTCCTCCCACATCTTTGTTTTTGCCTCAGCAACAGCCAAGGCTGCAGACCACATGGCCCTCCAGTACTCCTCAGCTGCCTTTGGAGTCCCATCAGCCAACAAGGCCCGATATGATTCCTTCTTCAGTTTGACAGCCTCTCTAACCCAGGGTGTTGACCAATGAGTGAGAGGATGGCTACAGTTAGAAGCACAAACAACCTTGTAGCCACAGTTCAAGGCAGCTACCCCAACAACTGAGGAGTGGAACATGGCCCACTAGGACTCAGTGTTTCCCACCTCAGCTGGGATGCAGGTAAAGTTCCTCTGTAGGTGTGTGTTCAAGATCTTTCAGATAGGTTCTCCTGCCAGGCATTCCCAGCAAACCATCACTACGTGATTGGGTTTACCGGATCTGTCTGGCATCCCCCCCCACCCCCCCCCCCCCCCACACACACACACACACACGCCATCTGATTCAACTATCAGGTAGTGATCAGCTGCCAGCTCAGCTCCTCTGTTGACCTGAATAAATCTCCCAATCACAGCCCTCTTGATCACACTGCAGTTACCCATGTTGGCATTGAATTCCTCAAACAGAACAAAGTATTCCCCTGCTGTAGCACCTTCCAGCACCCCCGCTAAGGACTTCAAGAAGGTCGGATACCCTGAACTGCTGTTTGGTGTGTAGGCACAAACAATCAGAGTCCTTCCCCCAACCTAAAAGTGCAGAGAAGCTACCCTCTCATCGACCGGGGAAAACTCCAACACACAGGAAACCCAGTCAGGGGGGCTAAGAGTAGACCCACACCAGCTTGGCGCCTCTCACCATGGGCAACTCCAGAGTGGAATAAGGTCCAACCTCTTTTGTGCAGATTGATTCAGGAGCCCACACTGGCATCAAGATGAGCCCAACTATTTCTTGTCGGTACCTCTCAACCTTACTCACAATCTCAGGCTCCATGTCTGCAAGAGAGGTTATGTTCCATGTCCCAAGAACCAACTTTGGTAAGCCAGGGTCAGAGCACCAAGGCCCCACATTTGGCCACTGCCCATTGTGTCATGCAACCACCTTGTACGGTCCCACCTGAAGGTGGTGGGCCCACAGGAAGGCAAACCCATGTTCCTCATTTGGGTTGAGCCTGACTGGGGCCCCATGGGTAGAGACCCGGTCACCCCATGCTCACTGACGAGCTTCTCCCCAGGCCTGGCTCTAGGGTTGGGCCCTTAAAACCTAAGATCAGGCAAGGGTCACTGAGCTCCTTGTTTTTGTTTGTCCATGTGAGTCTCCAGAATCACTCTTTGTCTGGCATGTCACCTAGAACCAGTCTGTCTTGGGAGAACCTACCAGGGGCCATCACCCCTGACAGCATTGCTCCTAGGATCATTCAGGTGCACAAACATCTCCACCACAATTTGATTGTGATTCAAGGAGAGAATAAGACAAATTCTGTCAATTAAAAGTTATTTTTCCATCTGAATAAGCTCCACATTCAGAAAAAGCAATTTAATATACACTGTATTACACTGTATATACACTGTATACATGTTTGCTTACTATATCATTAAATCATTAAATTTTCAGTCATTTAAATTATTATTTTTTTCAGACTGATAATGATTTAAAATAAAAATACTACATTGAAACAGTTAAGGTGGTCGACTTTTCACTAAGGAATGCTGATTGTTTTAAATGTCAAGCTAAATAAATGTAGCAGAAACAAGACAATGGGCTTTAACAAAGCTACTGATGATCTGGACTGAAAATTAAAAGTTCTTTGGTTTTGAACAAACTGAGGTGAAGACAACAACAGTCTAACTTTGTTTGGTCTACCTGTTGTTTTTAGGATGCATATTTCACAGCTGCAGAAACCTTTAACTCATCAGAGATTGGATCACAAGGCAGAACTGAAAACCTTCTTGTGAGGCTCATAAATGTCTGCAGAAAGCTTCAGAACAATCCATCAGCTGCTGCTCAGAAACTGCAGTCTGGGGGCCTTCAGCTGCTCCGATAAAACAATCTAAAAGCCATAAAGACGTTGTGTTAACCTTATGTTCCTGCTCGGCTTTTTACGTCACTTTGTTGCTGCTGCTGGTGTTAAATGCACGTTTGCTGAACTTTTTTAAACAACCAGACAAACAAAAACAGATTTATCTTTTATTCCTGCTCCATGAAGAAGCTCTCTCATCCATTTTACAGCGATCTGCTTTTTGTCCATCTTCGTCTCATCTCTTTATTCATTCTGTGCCAGCGGTCTGTCTAAATGCTGGAGTTTTAAACGTTGGTTAGCTTTATTACAGCCAAGGGCCTTTTAACCTCACATTACTTTGTTTCAGACGAATCCTGTTCATTACATTTCTGGAGTTAGCTTTACAACCCGAGACGAAGTGGCAGAGCTGATGCACCAAGAGACAATGAGTTACAAGACGTCTGCAGAGACAGCAGCTGATGGATAGCCAGCAGCCGACAGCTAGCCAGATACAATCTTGTAAGTTTTCTTGTTTTGAATTAAGGAAACCAATAACAAAACATTTAAACATGAGTATTTTACTAAACCCTGATGTTCTCTTGACTTGTGGCTCTGCAGTGACTCTCTGAAGTCCATCAAGTTTATTTGTAATTAAAGGAAGATTTAGCTCTGGTTGGAAGCAAATTGTTGGATGTTTGTCCAAACAGCGAGTTGGACTGTCTTTGTTTGAACGGCATGAATTATCTGCTCACATTTCAGCACCAACCCAAGTTAAAGATCCATTTTTTTATTATATTCTTAACTCCCAGTGAAAGTCAAACTCCCATTGACTTCCATTGTCTGAGTTCAGAGTTTTCAAAGTTCCCTTTATCTTGTCCTATTTCTTCCATATAACCCTGTAGACTCTTTTTACTGTTTTTCTACAGTTTCTCTATAAAAGTGTTGGTCATTTTGTCAACTTAGATTACAAAATAAAAGCCCAATTTCCTGTTGGGTTTTGTTGAAGACAATTGATGGATGTCGGAATTTTGGGTACATTCTGCATTTAATTTATTACAAAAATGAAAATTGAAACTTTTTACTTCAGGACGAAAGTCCACGCTCAATAATATGTATGTATGTTTTATTTATTCATTTCATTTCATCCAAACAACAAATACCCCCGCTCTCTCCTCTGGTGCACGCCCTCTCCCTCGTCGACAGTCATGTCAAACTGACGAGGGAGAGGGCGTGCCCCAGAGGCCATCTTAGCACCAACATAACTGTTTTTTCCACTTTGGAGTAAACTGTTGGTGGAGAATCAGTTTTGTTTGGTGTTTCTTCAAACTGATGAAGCCCTTTGGATGGAGGGCGAAATGTCTCAGCACAAAAAATAAACTGTCCAGATTATCTGACTGAACAATGTTGGGTTTTTTCTTCAGTATTTCATTGACCAACACCGTACGGTAGTTTAAATTCATACATTTATGTACTTCATACATACACTATATACATTCACTTCATATGCTGCTTTGCCACTCACTACAAATATCAATGTCAGGACCTTCATTTCATTTTATTTTTATAGATATACTTTTTAAAATATTTTTATACCGCTATAGTACAATTTAAGACAATATCATGCTTTTATTATTTAATTTTATGCTTATGTTTATTAAATGTTTTAATGTTAAATGGTTATTGTTGCAGGGCAGCACGGTGGCGCAACTGGTAGAGCTGCTGCCTCTCAGCGAACAGGTCCCTGGTTCAAACCCAGGTCCAGGTGCCTTCTGGGTGGAGTTTGCATGTTCTCTCCGTGCATGCGTGGGTTTTCTCCGGGTACTCCGGTTTCCTCCCACAGACCAAAAACATGCATGTTAGGCTGATTGGGAACTCTAAATTGTCCCTAGGTGTGAGTGAGAGAGTGAATGGTTGTTTGTCTCGTTTGTCTCTATGTGGCCCTGTGATGGACTTGCGACCCGTCCAGGGTGTCCCCCGCCCCTCGCACAGTGATTGCTGGACATGGGCACCAGCGACCCCCGTGACCCAAAATGGAATAAACGGGTAAAGAAAATGGATGGATGGATGGATGGATGGTTATTGTTGCACCGGGGTCTGAGAGTAATGTAATTTCAATCCTGTGTATGTCCTGTACATATTGCAGTTTTTGACAATAAAGTGACTTTGATTTTTGAAATTACAGGAAGTTCTGTTTGATACTTGTTGGACCTGACGTAGCTCTGAATCATTCAGAATTCTAGGTTCAGGTTGATCACAAAACAGTTCATGTTAAACATCTCTTTCTGACCTTTGTTGTCGGGTTGATCGCATTATTGCCGCAGAATTTCTATGGCTCTGATTCTGATGTTGGTTTTGTAAATGAAATGGATGAAAGCTCCCAGAGGATCAATAGGTCCTGAACCGCACCGACCTTACCTATCTTCCTGCCATGATAAGATATCGACCCGAGGTTGCTGATCAAACGCACGCTGATGAGGAATAATTTATAATTTTTCTGCTGATTTCAAAGTATTGATTCTGAGGACGAAGATGGATCGGGATCAGCAGAACAGAACCGTCTATTAGTTGACTAATGAAATGAATGGGGATAAGTTTAGCTTCTGTGGAGGAAGTGAAGGATGTTAATGGATTGTGATGATGGTCTTTGGAGTTAGATTTGAACTTCTATTTACAACATATTCAAACCTGTCAGCTCTACCAGAACCATTTTACCACTGGATTTTAATGGTGGAGGAGGAGATTGGAGAGATGGAGTTTGTTGGACCCAACTGATGACCTAAAGGCTAGTCCAACTACAGTGACAAGCGAAGAGGACCATTTGAAATGACTCCAATCTTAAGAATGTCACAGCTGAAAAAAAAAAAAAGAATGTCACAGCTGTTACATATCAGAATCAGAAACAGCTTTGGTGTCACAGAGCACAACAAAATTACATTTCAGTACAGCCCATCCGAAGAACCAAACAAACAGACACACACTTGGGTAGACGGGGTGACTGAGTGGAGGGCAGCTGTGGTTGAATGGTTAGAGCAGTCCTCCTCCAATGCAAGAGCTGAGGGTTTGAATCCTCCAGCAGTCACATGCCGAAGTGTCCCTGTGCAAGAGACTGAACACCCCCCCCCCCTCCGATGTGTGTCCCATCAGTGTATGAATGTGACAAAGGACTGATTAGTCTCTTTAGAATGATTTGTTCAATTAGCTTTGTAGAGATCTAGTAGAGTGCTGTATGAATGGGTAAATGAGGGTACAGATTGTAGAGTAAAGCGCTTTGAGTATCTCAATAAGATAGAAAGACGCTGTATAAGTACAGTCCATTTACCATTTACTGAGGCGGCAGCCTCTGAGAGGTGCTCCTTTTTTGTTCACTAGATAAGGAAAGTGAAAACATGAGGAAAGGAAGGAGGCATAAAAATCTCTCACACTGTGTCCTTGACACACAGGACACAGCGTAAGATAGCAAAAAACAACCTCAGCACAGAAAATAAAGCTCTCCGTAAAGCTAGAACTTTATATTACTCATTAATAGATGAGAATAAAATAACGCTAGGTTTCTGTTTAGTACTATTGCTAGACTTATTAAAAGTCCCATTTCTGTTGAACCTTGTATCCCTACAACTATAAGTAGTGAAGACTTCATGAGTTTCATTATAAATAAAATTATTTCAATTAAAGAGAAAATTCAAACCATCCTTCCTTCTACTATCTCTAGTTCCCTGTCAAATGAGACAACTTTAAAAGTTTCACTAGATCCTGAACTGTGTTCGAGCTTTTTATCTCCTGATGAGCTCTCTGAATTGTCAAAAATAATAACCTCATCCAAACCATCCACATGTCTACTAGATCCCATCCCAACCAGACTGTTGAAAGAGGTATTTCCCCTAATTAATGTCCACATTTTGGATCTACCTAATTTGTCTTGAATGTGTACGTACCATAGCGCTTTAAGGTTTAAATAATTAAACCTTTACTTAAAAAGTCTGAACTTGATTCAGAAATTCTGGCCAATTATAGACCTATATCTAACCTAACTTTCATCTCAAAAATTCTAGAAAATATAGTTGCAGGTCAGCCATCCATCCGTCCATCCATCCATTTTTTTCCGCTTCTCTGGGGTCGGGTCGCGGGGGTAGTGGCCTAAGTAGGTAGGCCCAGACTTTCCTCTCCCCAGCCACTTGGTCCAGCTCCTCCGAGGGAATCCCGAGGCGTTTCCAGGCCGGCCGAGAAACATAGTCCCTCCAGCGTGTACTGGTTCTTCCTCTGGGCCTCCTCCCTGCGGGACGTGTCTGGAACACCTCACCAGGGAGGCATCCAGGAGGCATCCTAAACAGATGCCTGAGCCACCTTAACTGCCTCCTCTCGACGAGGTCAGCCATCACGTGAAAAGGAGGAACGCAGACCCAGACCAGTGGTTATTCCGTATGTTGTGGGAGTATCAGAGAAAATGAGACGTTTATTTTCTAAACACAACGTCCCAGTGGCTTTTAAACCCCAAAATACATTACGGCAAACACTGGTTCATCCCAAAGATCCAGTCCTCCGGCACAAACAGAGTAATATTGTGTATGCTGTTCAGTGTCGGGGGGCTGTGATCAGTCTTACATCGGGGAAACTAAACACTGGCCAAAACGATGGCACAGCACATAAGATCAACATCATCAGGACAGGACTCTGTGGTCTACACTCATCTCCAGGCCAGCGGTCACTGTTTTAGGGATAAAGATGTTCACATCCTGGATAAAGAGGAACAATGGTTTGAGAGAGGAGTAAAGGAGGCCATCTTTGTGAAAAGAAACCATCCATCATTAAACAGGGGTGGAGGCCTCCGTGTTAAACTGTCCCTCTCTTACAATGCTGTTATTGCTAGTATCACCCAGCCTCCTATGAATAGCAAACAGCCATCAGGGTGCTAACGATCCATCGTTAGGCTGATGGTCCTCCTTGATCATGTGAGCAGCTGGTTTTGGCTGTCAGCAGCAGATCCACTATGAGAAGGTTCTAATTATACGACTGAGCTGAATACAGCACCTTAGACATGTACATATAGGCCGGTGAAGCCATTGGATTTTTAAGGCGAAGTTATAGCATAGTCCAGAGCCCTCCCTCTCAGCCATTGTCCAGATAAGAGGTGTCATTCATCATCAGCTTGGTTGAGGCTCTGTTACATGTCCACGGCCTTGGGGAAGGGAGTGGTGTGGAGACAGTCAAAGCACCTTTGTTGTTTTCAAAACATGCCAGGAGGAGTTGAGATAAGTCCGGCGTCAAGGCCACAGTTTGGGTCAGGCAGAACTCATGAATTGTTGTTTCTGCATTTTTAAAGTCTCGCTGGTATATATTCCTCTGATGGAGCTCCAAAAATGGCGCAGAGGTTAGAGAGGTGGGCTTGTGATCCGAAGATCGCCGGTTCACGCCCCGGCCCCGACAACATCAAAATTGTGGGTGGGGTAGGTGAAACACCCACACCTCCCCCCACCCTCATTCGCCCCACTCTGGGCCCATGAGCAAGGCCCTTAACCCCCACCACGTGCTCCCTAAACAGGTCTCTCTTGAAAATGAGTTCTCGTGGCTCAATGAGACTAACCTGTATAAATAAAGGCTAAATGAAAAAAATGAAAAAAAAAAAAAAATAGCCGAATTGATCCTTTACACCAAAAGTCGAGCTCACAGCATTCTCCAAGATTATTCCCACTGTTCATGGGTGCTGCCAGAAAAGTTCACAGTCCTGATAACAGCTGCTCCAGCTCCCTGCTGCAGCTCCCCAAATTCAGTCTGAGTGCTGTCAAGTTTTGACACATCCACACGAATTTATAGACAATCCAGAATTCACCAGCCAAACAGCAAAAAAAAAAAAAAAACAGTTGTCATCATGAATCCAATTTGTTTCCGTTGAGGTAAGAGGGTCCTGCTCACCCTGACTCCTGTCAGGAGAAGTTGATAAATTTTGTTGAGAGACCAACTGATCCTTCGAATGAAGAGGTATGCAGAAAAACGAGGCTTTTTAAGGGTTCACAGGATAAAGGAGTGCAAGCAGGGAAGTGGGTGGGTGGGGGGTGGGGAGGGGGAAGACCAGGGAGAGACGTCTGGTTTCACCGGAGGACAGAGAGAAAAAAATAAATAAATTACCTATTCATAAAGCACTTTACTAGGTCTCTACAAAGCTAATTGAACAAATCATTCTAAAGAGACTAATCAGAGCTTTATCATTATTATTGTCCATAACATTCAATGAAATGGTGATTTGTTTTTGACATCTGACTTATAAAAACAACACAAGATGTGATTAAAAAAACTTTAAAACCAAGCTTTGCTAAATCAATTTAAAGCATTCAGTTAAAACCATTCTAAAATACATGATACATTAAAATATGGAAATATCCCAGCAGACAGTGGTTTGTTATGTGAGGCTGCGTTTAAATTGGACCTTGTTAAGTACATTCACTGCAGAGGGAACAAATGACTTTTTGTACACATTTTTCTTTGCTAAAGGAACCTGCATTCTTCTACCAGATGGTACCAACCTGAATAATAGTTGCAGTGGATGAGTTGGGTCATTGTAAACCTGTATTGCCTTTTTTTCCAGAACCTGACTGTACAGGTCTGTAAGTGTCATTTGTTGATGACCAATGACTTTACTACTTTGTTTGACCACCGGGACAACTTGTTCCTGTCTCTGGCTAGGAGGTTCCCATACCATGAGACAATATTAAATGAAACAACACTTTCAACCAGTGACCCGTACACCAACTGCAAGTAGTTTTGCTAGCATTAAAGTTCCTTAGCTTATACAGAAGGTGGAGACGCTGTGTGGCGTTTTTGTAAATATAGTCAGTGTTGCACGTCAGTTGTGTGAACATCTACAAAGAAACAATCTGTTTGAAGAGTTTCAGTCAGGGTTTAGAGCTCATCATAGCACCGAAACAACACTAGTAAAAGTCATTAATGATATTCTCATGGCCTCAGACAATAGACGTGTGCCTATACTGGCCCTGTTAGACCTCAGTGCTGCAACTGATACAGTTGATCACAATATTTTACTACAGAGGCTTGAGTATGATATTGGGATTACTGAAACAGCTCTAAAATGGTTTAAATCATAATTAGCTGATAGATTCCAGTTTGTAAATATAAATAATAAATCTTCTTCATACACCAAAGTTAGTCATGGAGTTCCTCAGGGCTCAGTGCTTGGGCAATACTTTTTACTTTATATATGCTTCCATTAAGTAAAATTATTAAACAGCATGGGATAAATTTTCATTGTTATGCTGATGACACACAATTAAATTTGTCCATTAAACCCAATGAACCCAATCAGCTACTTAGACTACAATCATGTCTTAAAGACATAAAAACCTGGATGACCCTTAATTTTCTCCTTTTGAACACAGACAAGACTGAGGTTTTGGTTTTTGGACTGAGCACCTTAGGAATGCATTTTTCAGTGTTTCTCCCTCCTTAGATGCATTAATCTGGCCTCCAGCTCTAATGTTAAAAATGTTGGTGTTATTTTTAATCAAGACATGTCTTTTATCTCCCACATTAAAAACATTACTAGAACCTCCTTCTTCCACCTGCGTAATTTCGCTAAAATTAGAAACATCTGATCTAAAAATGATGCAGAAAAACTGGTTCATACATTTGTCACGTCTAGACTGGACTATTGCAATGGTTTATTATCTGGGTGTCCAAATACTTCTTTAACACGTCTTCAGTTGATCCAAAATGTTGCTGCCAGAGTCTTAACTGGAGTTAGTAGGAGAAATCAAATCTCTCCAGTTTCAGCTTCTCTCCATTGGCTCCATGTCATATACAGAATAGAATTCAAAATCTTACTTCTAACCTACAAAGCTCTCAACAACCTAGCTCCTTCTTATATTACAGATCTTATTGTTCCATATTTTGCTAACAGAGCACTTTGCTCTGAGGCTGCATGTTTACTTGTGGTTCCTAGAGTTTACCAGAACAGAAAGGGAGGCAGAGCTTTCACTTATTAGGTTCCTCTCTTGTGGAATCCACTTCCAATCTCTGTCCGGAGGCTGACACATTATCCAGTTTTAATACTAGGCTTAAGACTCTCCTTTTTGCTAAATCCTATAGTTAGGGTCTGCTTGGGTTTCCTGAGCTGTCCCTTAGTTATGCTGCTATAGCCTTAGACTGCTGGAGGACAAATTGACCACACTTTTTCACTCTGCTACTGTCGTTACTTACTCTGCTCAATCTGTTTTGCATTTGTAATTATTTTTTCTATCCTTAACATGTGTTTTTTTTTTTTTTTTCTGGTACGCCTGGACCTATATCTGGACCTACCATTCTGTGTTCGTTTGTCTCTTCTTCCTGTCCTCTCAAACCCGCCGGTCAAAGCAGATGGCCGCTTGTCCTGAGCCTGGTTCTGCTGGAGGTTTCTTCCTTTTAAAAGGGAGTTTTTCCTTTCCACTGTTTCCATTGTGCTTGCTCAGGATGGGAGACTGCAACAAAGCCAAAACTGAACTTGTCTGCTGGCTTCCTTAGATAGAGAACTTTACTAATAGGCTTTTCTATGTATGTTCATGCTCTTGTAAAGTGCCTTGAGACCACTTTGTTGTGATTTGGCACTATATAAATAAACTGAATTGAACTGAATTGAAAATAAATGCTACATAAATAGACATAGACATATGCATGTGGAGTGGGTGGGGGATGGGGGTTCCAGTACAGGTCCAGTGCAGTACTTGCTGAAGGACATATCCACAGGGGCCGCCCCAAACAGTGAGATGAATGGTGATGGGCACACTTTTTCCATATATCACAGAGCAGGTATCAAAAATAGATTGCCAATAGGTCCGCAGTTAGGGACAGGTCTAGAATGTGTGCAAGAATGTAGCTGGTGTTTGTTTACAAAGATTACATGCAGGGTCCAAGTTGGCTTTGATTTTGGACAACTTTTCTTTGCAGCTGATGCACCACCTTGAGTTGAATAACAGCTTGAGGATGAATGAATGTCCTTAATGATCTTTCACCAGACTGAGTCTGATATGGATTCCTTCAAGTCTGGTTCCCATTTTAGTTTAAGAGAGTCCAGACTGGACTCATGGTATGAACTGAGCAGTGCATAGATCTTGCTGAGGGCCCCCTTAGTATCAACTCTGCACTCCAAAATCTAAACTAGGGCTTTAACAGACTACTCGAGTAATCTACACATCAATTCCTAGGACACCTATCAAGGTTTTAAATTTCATGCCGAGTATTCGTGGTGACGTCATTATGCCACCATTACGTCATCGTGTCACGTGTCATGTGTCACGTGATCCGCACCGGGCGCAGGTTACCAAATGGATTCCTCTAAGCAGCCGGATGGAGCAGAGCAGACCCAGTCTTGACAAACAGGTAGAAATGCATCAATAGTCTTGAAATATTTCACTTCTGGTTCAACTACCGTAAGGAAACAGAAAATGAATAAACGTCCTGACTGTTTGGAGCTCATTGCGAACCGGTGTTACACCATATTTTGTGACAATAGGGGGCGTTGTTGCATGCACTGTTGCAGGTCACAGAATATGGTGTAACACTGGGTCCAATCGACCGAACCAGAACCAGCTTCTTCTGACATTGTTTCACAAACAAAAAGCAAAAAATATTAATCTCTAAATCTATAAAAAAAATTATAAACATATTAACCTCTAAAACTAAACTTAATGGGCACCACAGCTGGCGGTGGTGTGGGGTGGTCCACCCCCCCGACTGGTTTTAGTTTTGTCTTTGACGTGATGCACGTTTCTTCATGTTTGCAGCTTAATAATAAAAACTAATAGTTTAGTTTTTCCTGTGACTTATTTGCTGTATGATAAATGGTAAGAGCATAATATATGCTCCCAATTTTTTGTTGGTCCTTTTTTTTTTTTGTAAATAATGACCTTTTTTGCCGTTTTATTTATTTATTTTTGTATCTTTAGATCCTATGATGTCATCAAGTACTCGAGTTCTACTCGAGTTTTATTATGTTAATGTCGAGTTTAAAATTTATGTAGTCGTTCAACGCCTAATCTTAACCACAAAATGTTTAGAGGGGTACAGAAGAAAACAATCAGTTAGACTTCACAAAATGCTTCAGTTGCAGATATCTGAAAAATTGTGACTTATGAATTTTAAACTTCTGTTCCAGCTGCTCAAAAGAAGCAAATTTGTCATCAACCTAGAGATCATATGGTGAATGTACTCCCTTCAAGGCCCAGGTGTCAAAAGCTGTGTCAGCTACTGAGCAAGTGATTGACACAGGTGCTACAAACAGTAACTCTGTAGATTTAAATACCATACCGTACCATACAATTGTATTTATAGAGCATTTTAAACAGCGACAGGGCTAACCAAAGGGCTATGCAAACCGAAACAAACAGGCAAAGCACCCAACAACATATAACATAACGTAAAATCAGAATACTGAAACAAAATAATAGCAGATAATAACATAATGACTTAAGCCCCCAGTATACTCCCGCGTACGTCCTTAAGTGGAGGTACGCACGTACGTACGTGGAGATACGAGCGTACCCCACAGGACATGTCTGTGCAAAGTTCAATTTTTACGTCCGCGTACGTGTACGCTGTGTCACACAATAAACTGCCCAGCGACTGACTGTTTTGTATGCGACACCAATGTATTAAATTCCCCTTCTTCATCCCTGATCTGGCCTTGTCTTTTGTTTTTTTGCCAAGAGGCAAGTGATCACTTCCTCCTCCATTGATGCCATGACTGAAATGGTGAAAAATGAAAGAATCTGTCACGAGCGAGTTAAACTCAGGTCCAGCATGGCTGCGAGAGGGTCTGAAGATTTCCTGGTGGGCTGGTCTGATGTGTGGGCTACAGAGCCAGCGCTCCTTGGTTTATTTTATTTTTTTTAGATTGTTTTATTAACAACACATAAACATAGAACACCGCTGCGGCTGAGGCTGCCAGCGCTCTTTTTTTTTTTTACCTGTCAATCTATCCAGTAAGCGTGTCAGCAAATGACCAATCGGCGACATCAATTTGTCCCGAAGGTAAACACCCCTTGTCTGTGAAGCTGCTCTGCAGCCGCTCAGATTGTACACTCGAGTATGACTTCTGAACCCTCTGTGTACAGTACATGCGTACGTACGAGTGAATGGACGTACGCGGGAGTATACTAAGGGCTTAACAGTGTGATGCATACAAGTTCAACGCATCATACAGTGTTGAAAGCCAGGGAATAGTAGTGGGTTTTTAAGTGGGATTTGAAAACTGTGAGGGAGGGGGCCTGCCTGATAAGCAGAGGTAACTCATTCCATAGTCATGGGCCTGTGACAAAGAAAGCCCTGTCACCTCTGTGCTTAAGACGGGTTCCTGGAACTGTGAGACACAACTGGTCCGCTGACCTCAGAGAACATGGTGGGACATACGGCTGTAGCAGATCAGTGAGATAGGAAGGGGCAGAACTGTTCAGTGATTTAAAGACATACAAGAGTATTTTGAACTGGATTCGAAGGTTCAGGGAGGCCAAAACTGGTGTAATGTGCTCTCTTTTGCCTGTACTGGTTAAAAATCGGGCGACAGCATTCTGGACCAGTTGTAGTTGTGCAATGGAAGTCTGACCGATACCAAACAGGAGCGAATTGCAGTAATCAAGCCTAGATGTTATGAATGCATGTATTACTGTCTCCAGGTTATTTTTGGACAATATGGGCTTCACCTTAGACAGCCGCCTAAGCTGGAATAAACAGGATTTAACAATCATGTTTACGTGACTGTTAACTTTCATGGAAGGATCCATTATCACTCCCAGATTTGCGACTCTTTGATTCTCTAACAGGGCTAGAGCGGAAAGGTCAAGGCAGTGGTTGATGATCATGTCATTGGGATGAAACAACTTGACTTAAGACTTCTTCTCATTGAAACTTAAGAAATATAAAGCCATCCAGTCTTTGATGTCAGCCAGGCAGTCAAGCAGAGGTTGTTGTTTGATGTGGGAAAGTAAATTTGACAGTCATCGGCGTAGAAGTGAAAGGGTATGTTGTGTTTCCGGAAAATAGCACCAAGTGGCAGCAAATATAAAGAAAATAGAAGGGGATCGAGGCTGGACCCCTGCGGTACCCCCCATCTAAGCGCTGCCAACGCTGAACTAAAATCCTTGATGGAGACCCAAAATGTTCTGTCAGCTAGGTAGGATCCCTGTGATGCCCACCCACTGTTCTAACCTAGCAATGAGGATCTCATGGTTGATGGTGTCAAAAGCAAATGTAAGGTCCAATAGGACAAGCAACACAGAATCGCCAGCTTCTGTGGATAGGAAGATGTCGTTAAAAACCTTCAGAAGGGCAGTTTCAGTGCTGTGAAGAGGTTTAAAGCCAGATTGGAATACCATACCATACCACTTTATTTATAAAGCACTTAAAATGGCAACAAGGCCAACCAAAGTGCTGTACAGACAAAACAACAGGTAACACACAAAGCAAAATACAAAATGAGGTAAATCAGAATATAGACAAAAAATGATGCAGATAATGACAACAAACCAGTATGGAACATACAGGATCAAAACACAGATCATCTTGTGTTGAAAGCACTTGAATAGTAGTGAGTTTTTAAACGGGACTTGAAAACCGAGAGGGAGGGGGCCTGTCTGACAAGCAGAGGTAACTCGTTCCAGAGTCTTGGTCCTGCTACAGAGAAGGCCCTGTCACCTCTGCGCTTAAGACGAGTTCCTGGAACTGTGAGGAGCAACTGGTCCGCTGACCTCAGGGAGCGTGGTGGGACATACGGTTGTAGCA
>NC_056515.1:4018983-4036604 GCF_014905685.2 Nematolebias whitei | reverse complement strand
GGGGGGGGGACACTGTTCAGTGATTTGTAGACATACATGAGTATTTTGAACTGGATTCGAAAGTGAACCGGTAACCAGTGCAGTGAGGCCAAAACTGGTGTAATGTGCTCTATTTTGCCTGTACTGGTTAAAAATCGGGCGGCTGCATTCTGGACCAGTTGTAGTCGTGCAATGGAGGTCTGACTGATACCAAACAGGAGCGAATTGCAGTAATCAAGCCTAGATGTAATGAATGCATGTATTACTGTCTCTAGGTTATTTTTGGCCAATATGGGCTTCAGTTTAGACAACCGCCTCAGTTGGAAGAAGCATGATTTAACAATCATGTTTACATGATTGTTAAGTTTCAGGGAAGGGTTCATTATCACGCCCTGATTAGTGACTCTTTGTTTTTCTGACAGGGTTAGAGCGGAAAGGTCGATGCAGTGGTTTGTGATTGTGTCGTTGGGAGAGAACAGCATGACTTCAGACTTCTTTTCATTGAAACTTAAGAAATTTAAAGCCATCCAGTCCCTGATGTCAGCCAGGCAGTTGAGCAGCGGTTGAATAGAGCATGTACCATTGTGTCTTAGGGGGAAGTAAATTTGACAGTCATCGGCATAGAAGTGGAAGGGCATGTTGTGTTTCCGGAAAATAGCACCAAGCGGCAGCAGGTATAAAGAGAATAGGAGGGGACCCAGTATGGACCCCTGCAGAACCCCCCATTTAAGCTCTGCCTCTGCGGAACTAAAATCCTTGATGGAGACACAAAAGGATCTGTCAGTGAGATAAGATCTGAACCAATTGAGGGCTGATCCTGTGACGCCCACCCACTGCTCCAACCTAGCAATGAGGATCTCATGGTCGATGGTGTCAAAGGCAGCTGTGAGGTCCAACAGGATAAGCAGCACAGAATCAGCTGTATCTGTGAATCTGAAGATGTGTTAAAGACCTTCAGCAGGGCAGTTTCAGTGCTGTGGAGAGGTTTAAAGCCAGATTGGAAAAGCTCTAAGATGGTGTGATCCTCCACGAAGCACTTCAAATGGGACTCGACTATTTTCTTCAGTACTTTAGAAACAAATGGGAGTTTGGAGACAGGCCGGTAGTTGGAAACGACTGAGGGGTCAAGGTTTGGTTTTTTCAGGACAGGCTGGACAGCAGCATGTTTAAAGGATTTTGGCACCATGCCAGTGGATAAACTACTGTTTACTATGGCAAGAATGGATGGACCTAGAGTAGGAAAAACCTCCTTTAGTAGTCGAGGGGGGACCACATCAAAGGGGGAGCCAGATGGTTTCAAGCTGCACATGACCTGCTCTAGAGAAGATAGAGTGATGGGTTCAAAATGGTCAAAATGAGCTACAGATTGAGGTGGGATGGATGGGTCATGAGTTGGAGGGGAAATGAGAGCCCTGGTGGTCGCAATTTTTTCCACAAAGAAATGTAGGAAATTGTCGCACAGCTCAGTCGAGGCTTCCAGAGGTGATGGTTCAGTGATGTGGAGAACAGAGTTTAGGGTGGAGAAGAGGACACGTAGGTTGTGAGAGTTTGAAGTAATTATATCAGAGACAAATTTTGATTTAGCAGCTTTTACTGTTTTCTGATAATGGCGCCAACTCTCTTTAAGTATTTGAAAAGAGACCTGCAGCCTGTCTTTCCTCCACTTTCGTTCCGCCCTCCTACATTGCTGCTTAGCGGCCTTGGTGACATCACTCAGCCAAGGTTCTGCTCTGAGTTTTGATTTTTTGGTTTTAACAGGTGCAACATGATCGAGAGTCTTTAAGCAGACAGAGTTGAACTGGGATGTCAGCTCCTCAGTGGTGGTGAGAAACACTGGGGCCTGAATTATCATTTCAGAGTTATAAACATCTGTGAAACGTGTGGCAGTGAAGTGGTTAATGGTCAGAGTGCAACGTGCAGGAATACACGGCTTAGGGGTTAGATGGGGGAGGGTGAACTCAAACCGGACTGGCATGTGGTCTGAAAAACATTATCACCAATAACAAGATTATTAACAGTCATATCATGAGTTAAAACAAGGTCAAGTGTATGTCCACACTCGTGGATGGGACCGTTTACATGCTGAGTTAAATTAAATGAGTCCAATTAATCTAAAAAGTCATTATCCAAGGGCTTCTCAGGACAGCACACGTGCAAATTAAAGTCACCAATAATGAAAAGATGCTCATATTTTGGTGTGATTTCAGCCAAGAAGTCAGAAAACTCATTTATGAAATCCTTAGACCGAGGTGGGCGGTAGACGAGTGCAAATAACGTCAGAGGTGAATGTCCGAGTTCAAAGACGCTCTAAGTATCTGTGATGCACAGAAAGTCCAGATCGTGCTCTTGAAAGTAGTCCCTGAGGATAAAAGTTTTGTTGGTAACAGATCTTGCGTTGACCAAACACATCCGGATATTGTCCAAAGTAGAGCCAGCAGCGGTGGAGTTAGCGAGCGCTAATGGCCGCAGGTTTTCAATAACAGCCCCTCCAGGTTGGTCCGGGCTGCGCAATGGCTGACAATTCCCGCTGGTTACCTGGTCCGGGCACGCGGGAAGCTGGAGACCATGACCGCCAGCTGAAGAGGAAGATGTAGCGCGCAGAGCTTTCAGCTTCACTAGCTGACCAGCACGTTTTCCCCGGCTTCTGAAGCGAGATCTTTGGGCAGGGAGGTGAGGAGCGCAGCGAAGGTAAGCTGGCACATCCGCCAACACGGGGGGAGGAGGGGTGGGGGGGTCCAGAGGTATGCTGATAAGGGTCAAAATAAGCGACTTCAGTGACAGAAAAACGAAGATCCAAAAGTTGTTGTCTGTCATACACCAGCAGAGAGTTGATGTCACAGATGTGAAATGCAAAAAACAAAAATAATCTGAACACCATCAGCAGAGGTGGATTACAAGATATGTACACGGGCGCCATCTTACCGGAAGGAGGAATAGCTCTAAGATGGTGTGATCCTCTAGGAAGCATTTCAACTGGGACTCAACTATTTTTCAAGGATTATTGAGCATGCATCAGGATATTTTTCCAGCAGTTTAGTGAAAAATGGGAGTCTGGAGACAGGCCTGAAGTTGGACACGATTGAGGGGTCAAGGTTAGGCTTTTTCAGCAGAGGTTGAACAGCAGCATGCTTAAAGGTTTTTGGCACCACACCTGAAGATAAATTGCTATTCACAATAGCGAGAATAGAAGGACCCAGGGTAGGAAAAACCTCCTTTAGTAGTTGAGGGGGGACCACATCAAAGGGGGAACCAGATGGTTTCATGCTTCACATTACCTGTTTTAGAGAAGACAGAGATTGGCTCAAAATGGTCAAATACATCAACACATTGGGATGGGATGGACGGATCATAAGCTGGAAGGGAAATGAGAGCCTGGGTGGTCGCAATTTTTTCTAAAAAGAAATGTAGAAAGTTCTCACACACCTCGGTTGAGACTTCCAGAGATGAAGGCTCAGTGAGGGGAAGAACTGAGTTTAGGACACTGGGGTTGTTAAAGTTGGATACAATTATATCATAGAAGTATTTAGATTTAGCAGCTCCTATTAAAATTCCTGATAAGAATACCAACTCCCTTTAAGCATTTGAAAAGAGACCTGCAGCTTGTCTTTCTTCCACCTGCACTCTTCCCTCCTACACTGTTGTCTAATGGCTTTTGTGACGTCATTCAGCCAAGTTTCCGATCCAAGTTTCGTTTTCTGGCTTTTACAGGAGCAACATGATCTAGAATCTTTAAGCAGACAGAGTTGAACTGGGAGGTTAGCTCATTAGTGGAGTGAGACATACTGGAGGGCTGAATGATCTTTTCAGAGTTAGACATTTGTGAAACACACGGCACTGAGGTGGTTAATGGCCCGGCTGCGATATACAGGAGCGCACGGCTTAGGAGTTAGAGAGGGGGAGGTGAACTCAAACAGGACTCCTGAGGGGAGTTGGGCAAAAAGTATGTGTGCTGGGTGAGTGGGGTCCTTCATGATGCAGGTGGCCCTCTTCCTGCATCTAGAGGTATAAATTTCTGTGATGGTGAGGAGACTGACTCCAACAGTCGTCTGTACAGCCTTGACCACTCTCTGCAGAGCTTTTCTTTTTGCAGCTGTGCAGCCTCCATGCCACGTTGATGCTAGAGCACAGGATGCTCTCCACTGCACACCTGTAGAAGGAGGTGAGGACTGAGCTTCCCAGTCCTGCTCATCTCAGCCGCCTGAGGAAGTAGAATCTATGATGAGCTTTCTTGATCAGGCTGGTAGTGTTGTTGCCCCAGCTGAGGTTGTCATTCATGTGTACACCCAAGTACTTGTAGCTAGAGACCACTTCCACCGCAGATCCTCTTATGTTCAGCGGGGTGTAGGTGTGTTTGTTCCTTCTGAAGTCCACAATCATCTCCTTTGTCTTCTTCACATTAATGTGAATGTAATTCTTTTTGCACCAGCTATCCAGGTGTTCCACCTCCTGCCTGTAGCTGGACTCATCATTGTCTTTGATGCATCCCACCACCGCTGTATCATCTGCAAACTTTACAATGTGATAGCATGGATGGGTAGCTGCACAATCATAGTAGATGAATAGGAGCAGAGCTATTTGTTAAAAAGTGAGTAGTTTGTCCATCAGGGTTTGGGGGATCATGGTGTTGAAGGCAGATGTGAAGTCCACAAAGAGCATACGGACGTAAGAGTCTTTCTGCTCCAGGTGGTTGAGTGCAGTGTGGACCACAGAGGAGATGGCATCCTCTGTTGATCAGTTCTTACAGTATGCGTACTGATGAGGGTCCTCGTTTATGTTGATGGTTGTTTTGATGTGGGTCATGACCAGTTTTTTGAAGCATTTAGTAACTATCGGGGTGAGGTCCACTGGCTGATAGTCATTCAGACAAGTCACTGTAGAGCTTTTTGGGACTGGGATGATGGTGGCAGTTTTCAGGCAGATGGGAACTGTCTCCAGGGTAAGTGAGGTGTTAAAGATATCTGCCAGCACCGCGCAGAGCTGATCGGCACATTCTTTCAACGTTTTTCCGGGGATGTTGTCTGGGCCGGTTGCTTTATGAGAGTTAACCCTCCTGAAAGTACTCCTTACTTCTGCTGAGGGCATGCTGAGATGCTCTTTATCCGGTGGTGAGGTGAGTCTGGTGCTGGGTGGTCTGTTTGGGTTTTCAAAGCATGCATAGAACTTGTTGAGGGCATCAGGCAGAGATGGGTATTTGGGGCATTGTTTGCTCCTTCCTTTATAATCTGTTATGCACTTAATGTCCCTCCACATGTTCCATGGATCTTGTTAAGTAATTTGACCCTCGATCCTCTGTGCATATGTGGCCTTGGTCCTTTTAATACCAGCAACCAGCTCTTTCCTAGTCCTTCTCAGCTCCTGTGAGTTACCAGACCTAAAGGCAGTGTTCCTGGCTTCCAGCAGGGTGCGCACTTCTGCATTCAGCCAAGGTTTTTGGTTCGGGTAACTTTAACATATCTTATGGTGGAGACGGTATCAGTACATGTACTAATGTAACCCAGAACTGAGGATACATATTGGTCCAGATCAAGTGATCCTCCATTTTCAGCAGCTTCTTTGAAAACTTGCCAGTCTGTTCAATCAAAACAATCTCTCAGTATGGGGCCACTATCCTGGATCTAGCATTTAACTTACTTTTGAACAGGTCTGGAGTGTCTCAGCGGGAACAGGTAAGCAGGAGCCATTAAGATTGAGATGTGATAAGAGAATCCTAGGTGGGGGTGGGATTTGGCTTTGTATGCATCTTTTATGTTTGTGGAAACACGGTCCAGCGTGTTGTTTCCACGTGCTGTTAAAAACTTGTGAGACAGTCTAAAAAAGTTAAATCTGGTCCTCTGGACATTCAAAAAAAAAAAAAAAAAATCAACAAAAAAATGTAGAAACGTTTCGTCTCTCGTCCGAGAGACTTCCTCAGTCTGAGGAGCTGTATTCAGCTCAGTCTCTTAAATAGCACTGTCTCAGAGTGGATCAACCAGTTTTGCTGCTGACAACCAAAACCAGCTGATCACATGCTCAAGAAGGACCATCAGCCTAACAATGGATCATTAGCACACTGATGGCTGTTTACTGTTCACAGAGGGCTGAGTGATACTAGCAATCACAGCATTGTAAGAGGGGGACAGTTGAACCCAGAGGCCTCCACCCCTGTTTAATGATGGACTTTGTGGACAAGGTGAGGGATGTCATCAATCAACCTTTATTTATACAGGTAAATCCCATTGAGCCTCGAGGACTCATTTACAAGAGAGACCTGATTTCAACAATGTCAATTTCCAATGTCATCATGGAGACTGATGAAACAATGGTCTCTTTTGATGTCACATCACTCTTTACGTGCATTCCTGTTGATGATGCAGTAGAGGTGGTCAGTTTAAAATTAAAATCAGACACCACTCTGAGCAGCAGGACCACACTTTCCACAGAACAACTGTGTCAACTCTTGAAACTGTGCCTACAGTCAACCTACTTCACATATGGGGAGCAATATTATAGGCAGAAACATGGGTGTGCTATGGGGTCTCCAGTTTTTCCTATTGTTGCCAACCTGTACATGGAGGAGGTAGAAAAGAGAGCCTTGACGTCCTTTTCAGGGACACCACCAAGTCATTGGTTCAGGTATGTTGACGACACCTGGGTTAAAATCAAATCTAAGGAAGTCCAACATTTTACTGACCACATCAACTCTGTGGATAAATACATCAAGTTCACACGAGAAGATGTAAAAAATGGCAGGTTGGCTTTCTTGGACTGTGAGGTCTCAGTCTCTGATAGAGGACATTTGCAAACTGAGGTGTACCGCAAACCCACCCACACAGACCAGTATTTGCAGTTTGACTCCCATCACCCTTTGGAGCACAAGTTAGGAGTCATCAGGACTCTGTATCACAGAGCAGACAGCGTCCCCACTAGCTCAGGAGCCAGGCAGAAGGAGAAATCCCACACAAGACAGGCTCTAGAGAAATGTGGATATCCTAACTGGGCCTTCCTGAAAGCAGAGAAGAAACCCAAATAGGACTCCAGTCAGCCAACAGGTGAAAAGGAGGAACCCAGAACCAGACCAGTGGTCATTCCATATGTTGAGGGAGTTTCAGAGAAACTGAGACGTTTATTTTCTAAACATAACGTCCCAGTGGCTTTTAAACCCCAAAATACATTACGGCAAAGACTGGTTCATCCCAAAGATCCAGTCCCCCGGCACAAACACAGCAATGTTGTGTATGCTGTTCAGTGTCAGGAGGGCTGTGATCAGTCTTACATCGGGGAAACAAAACAGCCACTGACCAAAAGGATGGCCAGCACAGAAGATCAACTTCATCAGTCCAGGACTCTGCGGTCTACACTCATCTCCAGGCCAGCGGTCACTCTTTCAGGGATGAAGATGTGCACATCCTGGACAGAGAGGAACGATGGTTTGAGAGAGGAGTAAAGGAGGCCATCTTTGTGAAAAGAAATCGTCCATCGTTAAACAGGGGTGGAGGCCTCCGGGTTCAACTATCCCCCTCTTACAATGCTGTGATTGCTCGTATCACTCAGCCCTCTGTGAACAGTAAACAGCCATCAGTGTGCTAATGATCCATTGTTAGGCTGATGGTCCTTCTTGAGCACGTGATCAGCTGGTTTTGGTTGTCATTAGCAAAACTGGTTGATCCACTCTGAGACGGTGCTATTTAAGAGACTGAGCTGAATACAGCTCCTCAGACTGAGGAAGTCTCTTGGATGAGAGACGAAACGTTTCTACATTTTTTTTGTTGATTTGCTTTGTTTTGTTTGTTTTTTTGAATGTCCAGAGGACCAGATTTAACTTTTTTAGATTTTTCTACCTGGATTATTGAGCATGCATCAGGATATTGTGAGACAGTCCTTTACATTCACGTGATTAAAGTCTCTGGCTACCACATATAGAGCCTCAGGTGTTTTTTCTGTAGCAAGCTGAGGAGATCGTGGAGCTCCTACAGAGCGTTGTTAGCATTAGCATTCAGAGGAATGTAAACAACCATAATGAAAGTCACTGTGAACTCGCGGGGTAGACAATGTGACTGACATTTCACTGTTATCTGCTCCATAGCCTTTGAGCATGAGTTTTTTGCAACAGTACATTTTGTGCACCAACTTTACTCATGTAAATGCACACTCCGCCTCCCCGTGATCTTCTTGTTAGCTCGCTGCAGCGGTCCGCTCAAAAAAAATAGTCTGTCATCCAGCTGAAAGACTGAATCTGAAGTTTCACTTGTAAGCCATGTTTCTGTGAGGAAAAGCACCGCACACTTCATCATCTTCTCTGCCGCTGTCAGACGAAGCAAATCCATCTTGTGTTCCAACAAGCGGATATTTGACAAAAAGAGAGACGGCATCGGGAGTTTTCCGGCTTTAGCGTTAGCTCGTAACCTCACCAGAACCCCAGCCCGGCATCCTCTCTTCTTAAGCCGGGAGCAGCACTTCCTCTACTGCAGTTGGAATGCCTCTGCCGCAGCTTCCAAGTAGATGACTATAAGATCTGCATTCTGCAGATCATCACGTGTTAAAACAAGGCTTAGTGTATGTCCGCGCTCCTGGGTAGGACCATTTACCTGCTGAATTAGATTAAATGAGTCCAGTAAATCTAAAGTCTTTAACCAAGGGCTTCTCCTGACAACAAACATGAATATTAAAGTCTCCAATGATTAAAACATGATCGTATTTTGGTGTGATTTCAGCCAAGAAATCAGAGAAGTCATTTACAAAATCCTTGGATCTCGGGGGGTGGTAGACAATTGCGCACAGAGTCGAAGGCGAATGGCCGAGTTCAAAAATGGTCAGCTCAAAACATGAACAGAAAACCGGTATGGGCAGTTATTTATAGTCAAAACTTGATTTGAATAATTTTAATAAATCCACCACCGCACCAGCCTGATGGCCGTATTAAAATGCAGACAGTCCGGGGGTAATAATTCCGTAAAGTCGCTGGACTCACCGACAGACATCCTAGTCTCTGTGATATAGAGAAAGTCCAAATCGTGATTGTGCAAGTAGTCCCTGCGGATAAAAATTTTGTTGGTAATGGATCTTGCATTGACACACACATCCTGGTACTGTCCAAAGTAGACCCAGAAATGGTGAAGGAAGCACGCACCAGTGGCCGCAGATTTTGAACGTCAGCACCTCCAGGTCTGGTCGTGCACCATGCCTGTAGATAACTCCCGTTGTTTACATGGTCTGGTGCGCAGGTAGCTGGCCAACAGCAGGGCCCCAGAAGCACTATGGGTCTGGGAGGCGAGGATCAAATCCAGATCTAGAACGAGCCCCAGCATCCTTGGCAGAGTAATCCACATGGTGCCTCATTTTCATCAATCAAAACTCCGGTGCGCTTTCCCCGATATCTGTGGCGTCTCCTTCGGGGAGATGGGCCAGGATCACGAAGCAGGAAGGCAGGTATCCCAGACAGGACCAGAGGGAGAGAGTCTTGACCGCTGTAGAGAAGCTCCACAGGCAATTCTACAAATCTACAGAGCTCCAAAAGTGCCCGACTATCATTTTGCAGATATGCGTCGACACACTGCATAACACACTGTACAACTAACAAAAATAAAACCAAAGCAGAGAGCGATGTACGGCAAGCCCTACACAATGGCGCCATCTTGTCTCTCACTCCTGAACTGATTCCAGATTTTAACTGTCCAGGTCACATTTGGGTTAGAAGTGTAGTTTGAAGTGTAGGTTGAAAGGGCAACTGAGAGCGAAGTAATGCAGAGGGAGAATTGGATATGATTGAGGCCCTCTCCAAAGCCACCCAACTGGGAGGAGGAGTATCCTTTCCCAAACAAAACAATGAAGTGCTGATATTAGCTGCCCATTAATAGTGCATGAAATTAGGAAGTGACATGCCTCCTAGACTACAGGGCAGATGCAAGAACTTCCTGGCAATCTGTGGATGCTTTTAACCTCAAATAAACACTGATAGCTAGCTGTTCAGATTGGAGAAAAATAATTTAGTAAGGAAAATTGGCAGTTTCTGAAACATATAGAAATTTAAGTAGAATATTCATTTGGACAAAGTTTACTCTCTCCCCCAGGGTGTGAGGTAAGGATTGTTATCTAGTAATGTCTTGCTTAAGGTTCACTATGAGAGGTAGATAGTTAGTTTTATAGAGATTCTTATGATCTCGTGTTTCCCATGAAACTCACGTTAGAGGCAGCTGTGGCTGAGTGGTTAGAGCAGTCATCCTCCAATGCAATAGTTGGGGGTTTGATTCCACCAGCAGTCACATGCCAAAGTGTCCCTGGACAAGACACTGAACCGCTCATAGCCTCTGATGTGTGTCCTATCAGTGTATGAATGTGATAAAGCACTGAATAATCTTTGTATAGAAATAGTAGAGTGCTGCCTGAATGGGTAAATGAAGGCACAGATTGTAATATCAAGCGCTTTGAGTATCTTGATAAGATAGAAAGATGCTATATAAGTGCAGTCCATTTACCCAAACGCCAAGGTAACTAATTTTTCTAAAACTAATTTTTGAAGGTAAAGTGTCTAAAATTTTCTTTTCCAGAAAGGTCACAAGCATCAGCTCCTTCTAAATTGCACTATTTAGGCAGATATAATAAAACTTCTCTTCTGTCATTTTGAACTTAACTCGGTCTCCAAACTTAGACTCAATCAGATAAAATATAAATTATATGCTGAAACCGCCTTTAAAGCGGCCAAAAGTATCATTTTAAAACATTATTAAAAGTGCATTTAACTCTAAAATGGAAATAAATGGAAATAAAAAATCTAAATGCCTATATTTATAATTTAGTATTTATCGGTCGTAATCGTTACTGTTAATTATTTGACCTGCTGAAAATTAGAAGTTCAGTGTGCAGCCAATGTGATCATTTCTATTTATTTTTC
The DNA here is from genome assembly GCF_014905685.2 of Nematolebias whitei. Taxonomy (NCBI): domain Eukaryota; kingdom Metazoa; phylum Chordata; class Actinopteri; order Cyprinodontiformes; family Rivulidae; genus Nematolebias; species Nematolebias whitei. The sequence goes on along the minus strand of NC_056515.1, from coordinate 4,025,758 downwards.
CATTTAAAATGGTCCAAACACCAGAGAGTCCAAATTTTCATGAAAATCTTTGTTTCTTATTTTGGACATGTGTTTTCCTCCTCTAGTGGTTTCAGTTTATTGATCTGAGCTCGTTTGTCACTACACCATTGTTAGATATTTAGTTTATTAAAAACCCAACTACGCCTTGGTACGTCCCATACAGACCCGATGTCTTAGCTCTGATTGACTCCTTGTTTGTCCTAAATTAAAAGTTTATTTGGTACTGTTTTGTTCTGATCTTAAACCCTCAGAAACAATAAAAAAAAAGAAGTCAGGGAGATTTACTCTTCCAACAAATTGAAATAGAAAAAAACCTCTACTGAGTCAGTGCACAGCCAGCAGTGATGGATTAATAAGGTGGACCTGTGAAAATTGTGTTCTAGCTGCTGCCAGCTCAATTTAATTCATGTTTTTTTTTCACTCTAGCAGTGTGTTCAGATCGTCATTAACAAATATGAGAATATACTGTAAGTCAGTCTGAGACCTGGCCGTGTGTGTTCGAACTGCTGAGGAGCTGGAATGAAATTATGTGCTCAGTGTCCCAGTTACACCACAAAATAGCAAAAATAAACCTTCACCCCTACCAGCGTGATGATTCACCCCTCCCTCCACCTTTCTTTTCTTGCTCTAAAATCAACCTGAATTTAATTGGATGCATGTTTTTGAATGATAAAAATATGCATAGAACGTTAATTTTTACACACTTTAACAATTTATTTTAAGTGCAAATATAATTACCAGAGTAAAATATTTCTGAAAAGAATGTATTTAAACATTCTTTTGTTTGGCTTAGCTTAAAACAGTATTAACAGAAAACAATAAGAACATTTGTGTAATAATGCATTTAGTACAAACAAAGTTTGTAGGGAATTTGTAAACAAACACATTGTGCCTCAAAAGCCATGACTTTGCACTTGTAGTAAAAAGAAAACTTGTAAACTAAAAAGGACAATGCACCATCACATGGAGTCAACCTATTTCTTCCATTTGTTTCTATTGAGCTCATGCCGCAGTAAGGAGTGGTTTATTTTTCAGAGCCTAAGAGTAAAACTCTGAGCAAGACATTTCATAATTTGGACTGACAATGAGCTCCCGTCTAATTAGTTCAGAAGAACATTTGTTTTGCACATCAGTCCACTTATTGAGCATGCATCAGGATATCAGTCCACTTATTTTTCATGAGTGAGAAAATCCTTTCCACAAATCCAGTGGAAGATGAAATGAGGACAAAGGATACAACAGCTGGATATTGGGGAGGTCAGCTGCCTGAAGAACTTGATCCACCTCCCTGCTGTTCCCTTGGCCTGACACCTTCTCCTGAGCTTCTGTGGTGAGGTGCTGCAGTCACACATTCCTCATGAAGCTCATCCATAGACATGTTTAGCCTGCCAAAAGGAGTTAAATGTTTTATGATCTGAGTTCACTAGAGGCACATAGGTCATGTACAGTGGTAAATAAATGGGAATATATATTTGTTTATCTTTAGAATTTTGCATCATATCCTAACTACCTTTTGAAATTACTTTAATACATCATATATAAACTGTTTATTTTTTTATGGTAAATGTTAAATGGACTGTACTTATATAGCACCTTTCTATCTAATCGAAATACTCAAAGCGCTTTACACTACAATCTGTGCCCTCATTGACCCATTCATACAGCACTCTACTACAAACCAGATTCCAAAAAAGTTGGGACACTAAACAAATTGTGAATAAAAACTGAATGCAATGATGTGGAGGTGCCAACATCTAATATTTTATTCAGAATAGAACACAAATCACAGATCAAAAGTTTAAACTGAGAGAATGTATCATTTTAAGGGAAAAATCTGTTGTTTCCAAATTTCATGGCGTCAACAAATCCCAAAGAAGTTGGGACAAGTCCATTTTTAGCACTGTGTGGCATCCCCCCTTCTTCTTCCAACACTCAACAGACGTCTGGAGGCAGAGGAGACCAGTTTCTCAAGTTTAGAAATAGGAATGCTCTCCCATTCATGTCTAATACAGGCCTCTAACTGTTCAATCGTCTTGGGCCTTCTTTGTCACACCTTCCTCTTTATGATGTGCCAAATGTTCTCTATAGGTGAAAGATGTGGACTGCAGGCTGGCCATTTCAGTACCCGGATCCTTCTCCTACGTAGCCATGATGTTGTGATTGCTGCAGAATGTGGTCTGGCGTTATCGTGTTGAAAAATGTAGGGTCTTCCCTGAAAGAGATGATGTCTAGATGGGAGCATATGTTGTTCTAGAACCTGAACATAGTTCTCTGCATTAATGGTGCCTTTCCAGACATGCAAGCTGCCCATGCCACAAGCACTCATGCAACCCCATGCCATCAGTGATGCAGGCTTCTGGACGGAGCGTTGATAACAACTTGGGCTATCCTTGTCCTCTCTGGTCCGGATGACATGGCGTCCCAGTGTTCCATAAATAACTTCAAATCGTGACTCATCTGACCACAGAACAGTCTTCCATTTTGCCACACTCCATTTTAAATGACCCCTGGCCCAGTGCAGACGTCTGAGCTTGTGGAGCTTGCTTAGAAATGGCTTCCTCTTTGCACTGTAGAGTTTCAGCTGGCAACGGTGGATGGCACGGTAGATTGTGTTCACTGACAATGCTTTCTGGAAGTATTCCTGAGCCCATTCTGTTATTTCCTTGACAGTGGCATTCCTGTTTGAGGTGCAGTGATGTTTAAGGGCCCAGAGATCATGAGCATCCAGTAGAGTTTTACGGCCTTGACCCTTACGCACAGCGATTGTTCCAGATTCTCTGAATCTTTTGACAACGAACAATGAAAATACCAAATGAGATCACATTGTGTTAAATGCCAATGAGTACAGATGTGTTTTGAGGAGAGATTTAAAAATAGAGACTGAGGTGGCCTGTCAAATGTTGATGGGCAGATTGTTCCAGAGTTTAGGGCCCATGACTGAAAACGCCCAATCTCCTCTGAGCTTGAGCCTGGTTTTTGGTATGGCCAAAAGCAGATGGTCTGATGATCTCAAGGCCCGAGAAGGAGTGTAAGGATGAAGGAGGTCGGAGAGGTATGAGGGTGCAAGGCCATTAACAAACTTAAATGTCAGCAGAAGAATCTTAAAATCAACCTTGGTACGCACAGGAAGCCAGTGAAGAGAGGACGGAACTGGAGCAATGTGCTCAAACCTGCGAGTTCCTGTTAGTAGCCGAGCTGCAGCATTTTGGACAAGCTGGAGACGTGAGAGAGAGAGACCTGACTGACCCCAGCATAAAGTGAGTTACAGTAGTCCAGCCGGGTTGTAATAAATGCATGGACTAATTTTTCAAGGTCGGATCTGGACAGGACGGACTTGAGCTTAGCTATCTGCCTTAGCTGAAAGAAGCTTTTTTGAAGAACAGAATTTATCTGCTTATTAAACTTAAAGTCAGAGTCTAAAACTATCCTGAGATTGGTAACAGACTGTTTTAGATATGGCTGAAGGGAGTCCAGGTTTGCAGGATCAGTGACAGTGGCAGAGCTAGGGTTAAATACAATGACCTCAGTCTTCTGATCATTAAAACTCAAAAAGTTTGCAGCCATCAAAGTCTTGATGTCATCAAGACATTTTAACAAAGGGCGAATGGAGGAGGAACTGTTAGGTGTTAACGGCAGGTAAATCTGAGAGTCATCAGCATAACAATGAAAGGAAATACCATGTTTCCTCAGGATAGACCCTAAGGGGAGGAGATACAAAGAAAACAGAAGGGGTCCAATAATGGAGCCTTACGGGACCCTGCAGGAAAGAGGCACTGAAGTAGATAAAGTGTTAGCAAAATTAACACAGAAACTCCTGTCGCTCAGGTATGAATGGAACCATTCTAACGCTGCACCAGTAATCCCAACCCAGTGTTCTAGCCGGGATAAAAGGATACTGTGGTCCACAGTATCGAATGCAGCGGTAAGGTCAAGGAGTACCAGGACTACAGACTGACCAGAGTCATTTGCCAGAAGAATGTCATTGCAGACCCTAACTAAGGCTGTTTTGGTGCTGTGTAGTTTCTTAAAGCCAGACTGAAAGATCTCAAGAATAGAATTTCCACTCAAGAACTCGTTTAATTGAGTGAAAACTATTTTCTCTCGGATCTTAGAAAGAAAGGGAAGTTTGGAGATGGGTCTGAAGTTTGAGCAGGTTGAAGGGTCAAGCCCATTTTTTTATTAAAGGAGTTGCCACTGCATGTTTAAAAGCATCAGGAACTACACCTGTAGCCATACTGCTGTTTATAATGTTAAGAACAGAGGGTCCAATGGAGGGTAGGACTTGTTTAAAAAATAATGCAGGGATGGGGTCAGCAGGGGAACCTGAGGGTTTCATATGGCCAATGACGTCATTTAGAAATGAGAGGGAAATGGGTTCAAACTGGTTAAAGACTGATGTGGAGGGGACAAAGACAGAGGGGTCAGCTGTGGTGTGAGGAATCAGTGACCTGATCGACTCAACCTTTTTAACAAAGAAACTGGCAAAATCGTCACACATAACTGCAGAGACCTCCCTGTTGGCAGACTGAGGGACGGTTAAAAAGGCGTTAATGGTATTGAAAAGAACGCGGGGATTGTGGCTGTTTGAGGCGATGATTAGGGAGAAATATATATATATTTTTTTCTAATTTAACAGTGGCCTGGTACTCTTTGTAACATGATTTTAGCATGATAAAACAAACGTGAAGTTTGTCCTTCTTCCATTTACGTTTGGCTTTCCTGCATTGACGTTTGGCTGCACGAGTGATCTCATTCATCCAATGGTGTACAGTGCGCTTTGGATGTCTAATTTTTACTGGTGCAACAAGGTCAAGCACCTTAGCACAGGTCTCTTGATTTGCAGTGACTAGCTCATGGATGTTCATGGAAGAGGATTCACAGACTGAGAGAGAGTTTTTAGTAAAAGCAGATGAAAAGAGCGCAGCAGTGGAAGGGTTAAATGTTCGACAAGGCCTGGCTGGAGGGGGAGGGGGTTTGGATTCGCTGACAAAAGAAGTGTTGAAAGAAATGGGTTTGTGGTCAGAGAAAACTGCATCCCCAATTTCTAACTCAGAAACAGATAAACCAAAGGTTAATACTAATCCAGTGTGTGGTCATGCTGGTGAGTTGGTCCTGTAACATTCTGTACAAAGTTCAGAGACTGGATCAGATCTAGAAAGTCCTAAGTCAGTGGCTTTTAAGGGCAACAGACATGTATATTGAAATCTCCCAGAATCAAAACCCGATCATATCTGAGCAGAATCCAAGTTAATAAGTCAGAGAGTTCAGCCATGAAGTCCTTATTATATTTGGGTGTCCTGTATAACACAGCAGATAAAACAGGATTTGAACGGCCCACCTCAAAACACAGCAGTTCGAAGCTCAAAACATTGGCTGGTATCTGTACCAGTTTGCAGTTCCATTGTTTTTTGAAAATAGTTAATAATCCACCACCTTTGCCTGATGTTCTCAGATTAAAATAAGAACAGTCCGGTGGTAAAATTTCCGACAGGGCTATGAACTCACCACAAGAGAGCCACGTCTCAGTCACACAGAAGAAGTCCAGAGCAGTGGAGGAGAAAAAGTCCTTCAAGATGAACGTTTTATTAGCCAGAGATCTGGCGTTTATCAGGGCAATCCTTGTAGGAATCACAGCAGAAGTTGTCCATAAAGTTAAGACCAGCGGTCTCAGATTTGTAGAGTTCGTGACTCCAACGACCGGAAGCCCAGCCGCTGCGAACAGGTCTGCTGTGGAAGCGTGACCCGACCCGTGGGACCGGGAGGGACTCAGGTGGATCGGCGCAGTGCCAGGACAGGTGATTTAAGATGTGGTCTTTGGTTGAAGAGAAAGCTGCAGCAGCAGCCCAGCAGGCTTTGATCCTCACAAGATGGCCGGCCCATTTTCCACGGTGCCTGGAGCGATGTCTTCGAGTGGGCAGAATACCACGGCGGAGGTAAACAGGAACGTCTTCAAGCAGAGGTGGGGGTCCAAGAGGGGGTCCAGAGTTACGATCATTATGATCAAACAAAGCAAGACTGGTGGCAGATAGTCGGAGATTTAGGAGTTGATGACGTTCATAAACCAGCAGTGAGTCGATGTTGTAGGTGAAAAATGACAAAAACTGAAAAAACACAATCATTGCAGACAGAGGTGGAGGGCAGGCCATGCACAGCAGCGCCATCTTCCCGGAAGTAACTTGAAGTCCCGGAAATGTAACTCATCATTACCTATAAAATATTTATCCTACACAGCTAAAAACATATATACATATATTTTGAAAAAATATATTTTATTATTTCATTTTTATTTCAATTTTTTTAAGTCTTCAATGTAAAATGGTGAATAAAGTTCCAGAAGTTTCAGATGAGCGGCTCCCTATCGCCACCTACAGGCAAGCTGCCCCTGGTATCAATGATGGTCTTCTGGCCAGTTATGTCTGCAGTCTTCCCCATACTGAACCGAACTGAGACAATTGAACCAAACTGAAGAAATTTAATGAAACCTGGGAAAACTTGTGCAGGTGCTTTGAGTTTAGTACATGATTAGTGTGTCACACTCAGTTTAAAACATTCATGCCCTGCAACATTTGGGCTGATTTCTCCACAGTATTCAAATTTTTGAAATCCTGTTTTTGTGGGTTTCATGAGCTGGAAGCCCAAATTATGTAAAAATAAACAAATAGATAGTTGAAATCCTTTAAATTGTGGGCCCTGAATCTGTCCCCTATTAAAGATTAACTTTTTGAATGGAATTATGGAAGTTAAAAAACTTTTC
>NC_056515.1:4007513-4018583 GCF_014905685.2 Nematolebias whitei | reverse complement strand
GTAAAACAAAGATGTTTGGCGCTCCCCTTAGTTTCTGCAGCTGCTCTGGCTGATGAACACGTTCATCCATCCATCCATTATCTTCACCTGCTTATTCCATTTTGTGTCACGGGGGTCGCTGGTGCCCATGTCCAGCAATCATTGTGCGAGGGGCGGGGGACACCCTGGACGGATCGCAAGTCCATCACTGGGACACAGAGACAAATGAGACAAACAACCATTCACTCTCTCTCACACACCTAGGGACAATTTAGAGTTACCAATCAGCCTAACATGCATGTTTTTGGTCTGTGGGAGGAAACCAGAGTACCTGGAGAAAACCCACACATGCACGGAGTGAACATGCAAACTCCACCCAGTAAGGCCCCCCAACTGGGATTTGAACCGGGGACCTGCTCGCTGAGAGGCAGCAGCTCTACCAGTTACGCCACAGTGCTGCCCCACAGAAGATTAATTGACATTAAAATGATTTTAGTTTGAGGATCTGGTATTAATCTTAGTGGGTGATATGCATTCCTTAAAAAGTTGTATTTTCTTCACGTTTTATCTGAGACAAACTCGTTTGCTCCGGTAGGTCTGGTCAACAGGGCAGCACAGATGAAAACAGAAATCGGGGTTTTTCAGTGGAGTACTGAGCTTTAAATATTTATATTTCTGTTGTACCGGCAAGGGCGCCAGAAGCATCCATAATGTGGGGGGGGACACAATTATGTGTGTAGGTGTGTGTGTGCGTGCACATGTGCGCACGTAAAAACAATGTGTTCACTAGTGTACAAAAAAGCAACATTTCACCTATATTTCCTTTAATTCCACACATTTAAAACATGTTTCTCACCAAGTTTGTGTAAATTCATCTGTGGGTTTTAAAGACATTTTAACTTTAATACACTTTAATACAGAGCGTCAGGTCGGCACTATTTGTCTTTATAGAGAAATAAAAATCATCACCACTAGACTTTTTTACTTGTGTTCAACATTACTCATCTAAATGATGTTTCTCATGAAGCTTGAGGACAATAAGGTGTGGGGGTTTTAAAGACATTTCAACTTTAATGCACCTGAACACACCACGTCTCTTACACCTGCAGCGTCTTACAGCATCACACTTACTGCTAAGCTAAAATGCTACAGATGTAGCTCCTCTCAAGCATCCTCCTAACATGTATATATGTTTATGATCAACCCCCTGGTCAACCACTGCCCGCACTAAGCTCGCTAAACTGGTGAGCGAGTAACACAGGTACCTCCACCTCCTCCACCTGTGCGCGTTTTCTGCCGAGGCAAGAGGCAAGAAGGGACGGTGGAGAGTTGGTTAACCAGGAAAACCTGGAGTGGAGTTTTAGTGGTTTGAGTATTCTCCTATTAATCAAGTGGAATGGATTTGTTCACGAAGAAAGAGAAACTGCGCCACTTGAACTAACGTTTCATAGAAAAAGTGGGAGGGTCCAAATGAATGCTTTTTTAATGTGGGGGGGACTTGTCCCCTTCACATATAATGGTTGTGACGCCTATGTGTACCGGCACGTTGTAAACAAACAGGCAGACCGAAGCGATGAGGTTCAAGGATGATGAGCTGTCTGGCTGGTGTCCAGAACCACCCAGAACTCTTAAGTGGGTTCAGATCACTTCCCATGAGGCGCTGCAGCTCTCGCCACATGAGAAGAATCACTTCAACTGCGGCACTTTGCTTTCTTTAATATTCAATATTCAGGTGAAGTTTGGAATGGTGCTGGCCTGCCGGGATGGGTCCAGGAGAAACTAGAAAAAACCCTGAACACAGGGACCCAGTCCCCACCAGAACACAGCCTGATGGAGTTATCCCACATAAAGATTAGTGATGCATCCAGCCTGCAATGTTCTTTCACATCCTGAGCTGAACGGGTTCTGAATCTAAATGCTACACCTGCTTTGTGTCATGAACTGCAGGAGTCTGGGCCTTTTCTGGACAGCTCTGGACTTTTGTCCATATGTGAGGTGGGCATGGGGGTGAGAGGGGTGCTGGAGCCCACCCACAATTGACTTTAGGAGGGAAAGAATGTGTAAGAATTAAAAAAAAAAGTTACAGGTTATTTAAAGGTTAATTATTTCAGCATGGTGAAACAGTGGTTAAAGTTCCAACATCTTTCAGTCAGGTCATCTGGACAGTTTCTTTTTTTTGTGCTGAAACATTTCTCCTTCGATCCGGAAGGCTTCATCAGTTGAGGAAACACACAACAAAACTGATTCTTCCCCCAACAGCTTACTCCAAAGTGGAACAAACCAGTTTTGTTGGTGCTAAGATGGTCTCTTTGGTACGCCCCCTCCTCCATTGCCAGCCCTCTTCCTTGTTGACAGCCTTATCAAACTGGTTGAAAACAACAAAGTCCATGCAGTCCATCCAGGTATACAATCCAACACTTTTCAGTCAGGTCATCTGGACAGTTTTTTTTTTTTTTTGTGCTGAAACGTTTCGCCTTCCATCCGAAAGGCTTCATCAGTCAAGGATACACACAACAAAACTGATTCTTCCCCCAACTTCCCCCTCTGCGGTCTACACTCATCTCCAGGCCAGCGGTCACTCTTTCAGGGATGAAGATGTTCACATCCTGGACAGAGAGGAACGATGGTTTGAGAGAGGAGTAAAGGAGGCCATCTTTGTGAAAAGAAACCGTCCATCATTAAACAGGGGTGGAGGCCTCCGGGTTCAACTGTCCCCCTCTTACAATGCTGTGATTGCTAGTATCACTCAACCCTCTGTGAACAGTAAACAGCCATCAGTGTGCTAATGATCCATTGTTAGGCTGATGGTCCTTCTTGAGCATGTGATCAGCTGGTTTTGGTTGTCAGCAGCAAACTGGTTGATCCACTCTGAGAAGGTGCTATTTAAGAGATTGAGCTGAATACAGCTCCTCAGACTGAGGAAGTCTCTTGGATGAGAGACGAAACGTTTCTAAGTTTTTTTGCTTTGTTTTGTTTTTTGTTTTTTTGAATGTCCAGAGGACCAGATTGAACTTTTTTGGATTCCCCCAACAGTTTACTCCAAAGTGGAAGTGAAAACTTTGTTGTTTTCAACCAGTTTGACATGACTGTCAACAAGGAAGAGGGCCAGCAATGGAGGAGATGGCATACCAAAGAGACCATCTTAGCGCCAACAAAACTGGTTTGGTCCACTTTGGAGTAAGTTGTTGGGGGAAGAATCAGTTTTGTTGTGTTTCCTTGACAGATGAAGCCTTCTGGATCGAAGGGGAAACGTTTCAGCACAAAAAAAAAAAGAAACGTCCAGATGACCTGACTGAAAAATGTTGGATATGAACGTGATGTTTTTTTTTATTTGGTCATTAATGATGCCCAACACAAACTGTCAACAAATATCCTGATACATGCTCAATAAACTGTCAACAACTTTTTAATTTGATTCCAATGTTCCTCTTCAACATTTGTAAAACTCTAAAAATCATTTGGTTAAGCTGAAACCAAATCACAAAGTGGATCTTTAAAAGATAAATTAGATTAGCAGAATCTAGACCCACATCTGAAGATAAATTCTGGATAAACTCAGCTCCTTCTGTTGGTGTGGTTGTGTAGGTCGACTCTGCAGGGAATGGGATGGGCTGAGAGGGTTTGCCCTCATCTCCATAACAATCAGCACTTGTCGTCCCATCTGTCCAACACAGACGTACTTAATAAGCTCCCGCTGCGTTGTTAGCCGCACACAAGCAGGGGTCCTGGCAGATGTTGTTGGGTTTAAAGCAGAATGGGAGGAGGTTATTGTTGGCTTTTTGACCCTCACACATGAAACAGATGGGCTCCTCACTAACACAAAGCCTGTAACCAACACATGGACTAATAAACTGTTTTGTTGCAGAGTTTAAAGAAGTCTGAAAATGCAGGAAACAATCTAACTTCAACACATTGTGTACCTGTGTGGTGGTATGGACCAGTCTTCTCTGCCCCACGGAGCGACTTTATAATTCAATTCATTTCAGCTTATTTATTTAGAACAAGTCACAACAGAAGTCATCTCAGGGCACTGTACAAAAACATTCATGTACGTAAAAGCAAGTTAATAACATTTTTATCTGAGGAGCAGACTGCTTTGAATTTAACTCCATCGCAGAACTCTCATCTTGAGCAAGCATGAAGGCAACAGTGGTATAAAAAAATCTCCCTCATGAGGAAGAAACGTCCAGCAGAACCAGGCTCAGGACAAGCAGCCATCTGCTTCGACCAGTTGGGTTTATACAAAAACATTTTCCAAAAGACCAATGGGAACAAAAGTTCGTATCGGGATTGGATAGGAAGTAAAAAAAAAGTGGATCGGTGCATCCCTACTTCTTAGATGATTATTCTATAAAAAGTAATATAATTAAAAATATAATAATAATATATAAACAAAATACCCCCATTAAGTACATTGCTTTGACTATTATCTATTTCAGCTAAAGCCTCATGCTTTTGTCTTTATACTACTTGTAGATTTTAACTATCATTCTGCTCCTTTTTGCCACCATTTTGTTTATTTGAACTTTAAAGATTCAAGGTTCAAGGATTCAAGGTTCTTTATTTGTCATTTGCACCACATGTAGTACATGTGGTGGAACGAATTATGTACACAGGGTCCCAGTTACATCCACTAAAAATACACTAAGCACTAATAACATAAAAACATTACGCTGAACAGCAGTACGAACACGAGTCTGTGTGAGCAGATGAGCACGTATGAACACAGCAACATGAAACAGATCAGCAGCAACATGAAACAGATCAGCAGCAACATGATGTGATTTTTCACAGTGATTATTCTGGTTAGAGATTCATGAGTCTAACAGCTTCAGGGTAGAAGCTGTTCCTCAGTCTAGTGGTTCTACACTTAATGCTCCTCAATCTCCTTCGTGAGGGGAGCGGGACAAAAAGTGTGTGTGCTGAGTGAGTGTGGTCCTTCATGATGCAGGTGGCCCTCTTCCTGCATCTGGAGGTGTAGATGTCTGTGATGGTGGGGTGACTGACTCCAACATCTTCTGTGCAGCCTTCACCACTCTCTGCAAAGCTTTTCTTTCTACAGCTGTGCAGCCTCCATGCCACACGTTGATGCTGGAGCACAGGATGCTCTCCACTGCACACCTGTAGAAGGAGGTGAGGACTGAGCTTCCCAGACCAGCTCGTCTCAGCCGCCTGAGGAAGTAGAGTCTCTGATGAGCTTTCTTGATCAGGCTGGTGGTGTTGTTGCTCCAGCTGAGGTTGTCATTCAGGTGTACACCCAAGTACTTGTAGCTGGAGACCACTTCCACCGCAGATCCTCTTATGTTCAAGGGGGTGTAGGTGTATTTGTTCCTTCTGAAGTCCACAATCATCTCTTTGTCTTATTCACATTGATGTGAAGGTTATTCTCTCTGCACCAGCTCTCCAGGTGTTCCACCTCCTGCCTGTAGCTGGACACATCATTGTCTGTGATGCATCCAACCACCGCTGTATCATCTGCAAACTTTACAATTTGATAGCCTGGATGGGTAGATGCACATTCATAGCAGATGAATAGGAGCAGAGTGAATTGGAGAGGGCTCAGCACACATCCCTGAGGAGAGCCAGTGCTGAGGGTTATGATGGAGGAGGAAAACTTGTGGATCCTCACAGACTGAGGTCTGTTTGTTAAAAAGTGAGTAGTTTGTCCATCAGAGTTTGGGGGATCCTGGTGTTGAAGGCAGATGTGAAGTCCACAAAGAGCATATGGATGTAGGAGTCCTTCTGCTCCATGTGGGTGAGAGCAGTGTGGACAATGAGGAGATGAATTCCAAAAACATTCAATACAAAAACAACTGGACTTTATTTGTAACAGAAGATGTTTCGCTCCTCTTCCGAGGAGCTTACTCAATTCAAAGAGCAGTGAGTGAGGGGTACAGGTTATAAGGCTGAGTGAGATAAGATACACATACATATGTTTATTGACAATTCACACCTCAACACCTGAACAATAGGGAACAACAAAGTCCATGCTCAGTAATCCAGGTATACAATCCAACATTTTTCAGTCAGGTCATCTGGACAGTTTCTTTTTTTTTGTGCTGAAACGTTTCGCCTTCGATCTGGAAGGCTTCATCAGTCAAGGAAACACACAACAAAACTGATTCTTCCCCCAACAGCTTACTCCAAAGTGGAACAAACCAGTTCTGCTTGTGATAAGATGGTCTCTTTGGTACACCCCCTCCTTCATTGCCGGCCCTCTTCCTTGTTGACCGTCATGTCAAACTGGTTGAAAACAACAAAGTCCATGCTCAATAATCCAGGTATACAATCCAACATTTTTCAGTCAGGTCATCTTGACAGTTTCTTTTTTTTTTGTGCTGAAATGTTTCGCCTTTGATCTGAAAGGCTTCATCAGTCAAGGAAACACACAACAAAACTGATTCTTCCCCAAACAGCTTACTCTAAAGTGGAACAAACCAGTTCTGCTTGTGATAAGATGGTCTCTTTGGTACGCCCCTTCCTCCATTGCTGGCCCTCTTCCTTGTTGACACTCTTGTCAATCTGGTTGAATAAAACAAAGTCCATGCTCAATAATCCAGTTTCAGCACACAAAAAAAAAGAAACTGTCAAGATGACCTGACTGAAAAATGTTGGATTTTATACCTGGATTATTGAGCATGGACTTTGTTGTTTTCAACCAGTTTGACATGACGGTCAACAAGGAAGAGGGCCGGCAATGAAGGAGGGGGTGTACCAAAGAGACCATCTAATCACAAGCAGAACTGGTTTGTTCCACTTTGGAGTAAGCTGTTGGGGGAAGAATCAGTTTTGTTGTGTGTTTCCTTGACTGATGAAGCCTTCCGACCCGAAGGCGAAATGTTTCAGCGCAAAAAAACAAAACTGTCCAGATGACCTGACTGAAAAATGTTGGCTTAACTGTAGGGGTTTCTTAAGGTCTTTGTTACCCCTCACTCACTGCTCTTTGAATTGAGAAAGCTCCTCGGATGAGGAGCGAAACGTCTTCTGTTACAAACAAATTCCAATTGTTTTTGTATTGAACATTTTTTGAATTTATCACGTCCTGGATGACTGAGAATCTTCACAAGCACACAGAGGAGATGGCGTCCTCTGTTCATCGGTTCTCGCGGTATGCGTACTGATGAGGGTGCTTGTTGATGCTGATGGTTGTTTTGATGTGGGTCATGACCACAAAGTATTTATGCCCCTTTTCCACTGTTACGGTGCGGATCAGGTCAGTTCGGGTCAGCTCAGATAGGCTTGTGTGTCGTGTTTCCATTTACACTTCTGGACCGGCTCTTTAGGCGGGGTCCAGAATCCAACTCGTCTTACCACCTGGTGGCGGTAGTGCTCCCTTAAGCTACTTACTAGCCACCACTAAACGTATTAGAAGAAGAACACCCTGAAGATTTTGTCACAGGATTTTGTGGAAGAGATGTCATGCTCTAATGGAGTACCTCATGAGATGTTACTTTTAAAATTGATTCATAATCCTACCTTACTGCCTTCCCTGCCTGTTTTAAACCCATGTGTTTTACATTTTAGTATAAATTTTTACAGTAAAGATGTATTAAAAATATCTTCACTTTTATTATTTAGATATGCACAAGGTTCATGTTAAAATTGCAAAACATCACACTGTGCTGTAATCTTTGAAACTGCTTTTACAATAAACTACAGACTTGAAAACAATTAGATTTTGTCCTTAAATTTCAAAGGTTTGTCTTTTATTAAATTTAAAAACATAAATGTACCATACCATACCATTTTATTTATAGAGCACTTAAAACAGCGACAAGGCCAACCAAAGTGCTGTACAGACAGAACAACAGGCAACACACAAAGCAACATACAAAATGAGGTAAATCAAATGTATTACTTATTAATCTAAAAAAGTTAAGTCTGGTCCTCTGGACATTCAAAAAACAAAACAAACAAACAAAAAAAATTTATTGTTTATTTATTATAAAATTTATTGTTTGTTTTGTGAATGTCCAGAGGACCAGACTTAACTTTTTTTAGATTTTTCTACCTGGATTATTGAGCAGCATCAGGATATTACTTATTAAATAGTCAGTTGGTCTGTGAACATCTGGGGGTCCTCCTAGAAAAGTTGAAGAGGTGGATGTTGATGTCTGTGCCTCCCTGGTAAAGATGCTGCCTCCGCAACCCGAAAGCAGAAGATGATGGATGGCTGGATGGCTGGAGAAGGAGGAGACCATCAAACAGCAGGAGTGGTCAGTTCAGGTGAACTCCTGCCTGTTTGCTTCAGATCAGCTGTTCAAATCTCTGCAGATTCAAATAAAAGGTGCACCAGGACTTTCAGCTGAATCTCTCGGGCCACAGTTGTACGGCCGATAACTGATAAACGATAACTGAGAACTGATAACTGTCCTTTCTGAATTTTTGACTGTTTTTGTCTGACTTGATCCTAGAACCAAAGAATTTATAACATAATAACAGTTGAGCAGATTCTGGTAATCTTTTCTTAGGATCCATTAAAGATCAAATGTAAGAGGAAATTCTTCTCAACTTCCAGTATGGATTTAAACAAACACTATATGAACGTAACATTGTAAAATTTGTTTAGGAAATTTAATGTTCAAGGACACCACTTAAGAAAAAAATTGTTTAATATGAAAAGTAAGAAGTGAAAAATGTAGAAAAATAAAAACTACTGCGTCCAACTAATGATTGTGTATCTGTGTGTCCCTTGTCTCACGGGCTTCATCCAGAAGAAGACACAAGTGTTGTTCCTGCTGTGTCCGCTTCAGTTCTTCATGTTCATTCAGTGATGAAAGAAGACTTTTCTTACTGGACTCTTTTCTCTTTCTCTTCACCAGAAAGAAGAAACAGGTGGTTAATTCAAGCTACATACTGTTTTTGAATAAATGCATAAAACAAAGAAAGGTGCTGCTAACAGCTATAATGATAATAATAAACTGATAAAATAAGAAAATGAAAAATAAATTGATTTAAAAAATAATGAAAATAATATAATAATAACAATGGATATATGAATCAGAAAGTATTATACAAATACAGATATTCTGGTCATTTGCACCTCATGTGGTACATGTGGTGGATCAAAATTATGTACACAGGGTCCCAGTTACATCCAACAATAAAATGTAAATAAAAATAAAATACAGTAATAAGATCTAAGATATGAACTAAGAAAAACATCAACTAAAAATATGCTAAGCACTAATAGCACAAAAACATTAAACACAATACGCCGAACAGCAGCACGGACATGAGTCTGTGTGAACAGATGAGCATGAACATGAAACAGATCAGCAGCAACATGAAACAGATCAGCAGCAACATGAAACAGATCAGCAGCAACATGAAACAGATCAGCAGCAACATGATTATCCTGGTTAGATATTCATGAGGCTGCACAAACTCAAGTTCATGTTGCTGTTTGACATATTGTTTTGATTGTTTACTGCTATTAGTGCTTAGTGTTTTATTAGTAGATGTTTTTTAGTTGATATTTTTCTTAGTTCATATCTTAGATCTTATTACTGTTTTTCTTGTACATTTATTGTTGTCTGTAACTGGGACCCTGTGTACATAATTTCAACCCACCACTTGTTTAACATGCAGTGCATATTCAGTATTTATTTAACATTTTATTTTTTTACTTTAAAAATAAAATAAATCAAGTCCTTATCAGCACAAATAAAGTGATGTGGAACATGTTGCATCTGTTCTTACCGAGTACAGAAGCTGCAGCGTTGTGCTGCTCCGTCAGGTGCAGCTGGGCTGTGATGGAGACCTGTCAGGTGCAGACTCCTCTGATGGAGCAGAAGCCGGGAGGCTTGGAGGGTTTAATGTGGAGTTTAGAGATGAACCGTCACGCGCTGAAATACGTTCTGGATAAAATACAGTGAGAAACGAGACCGGAGGACAGTTAGCGTTTATGCAAATTAGCTTAGCATCGTAGCACCAATGTTGTCCTATTATGGCGTCAGCCTCTTTTGTTAGTTAAAAATATGTTCAGAACTGATGGCATGAGTAACTTAAAATCAGTGGTGGGATGTAACTAAGTACAAGTACTTCATTACTGTACTTAAGTACATTTTTTATGTATCTGTACTTTACTTAAGTAGAGTTAAACATAGGTACTTTTTACTTTTACTCCACTACATTTTACATTAAGTATCTGTACTTTCTACTACACTACATTTCTATAATGTGTTGTGTTACATTCACTTCGCAACTTTTTTATTTGTTTGTTAATTTGAAAGTAACCAATGGCGAAAGGGGAGTTGGTCCAATGAATCAATGCAAAGTGGGCAGGTAATATTAGACCCACCTTCAAGAAGAGCTATGTTCTAGTATATATGTCATTGAGCTGGGCGCACCCGCAGCATCGCTAACACACCCAAAATGGATTCCACTGAGGAAAGTCAGCCAGAAGATACAGTACGTGCCACCCATGGCCTTATTGAAAGACTATTGAAAGTCTATTGAAAGATTATTGAAAGACTATTCATTTCAGCAGGACAGATTCTCTCTCCCAAAATAGACACACTGGACTTAAAAAACTTTGAAAACCAACTTCTTCTGAACTTGAGCAAGAAATTCTTGCTGCAATATTAAAATTTTTCAGTTCATGGAATGGTAGGACAGGAGACAAGAGACGTCTCCTAATGACTCGACTCTCGGGTCCAAGTTTTGAAAATGGTGTCAGGAAGTTAAAATATTGTTCACTATTGACCTATTACAAGGTCGACTAGACAGTATTTTAACTAGTGTTGATGACAGACTGGAGTTGAAATGATCAGAGCCTGTTCCTTTGTTAGTTGTGTCTAATGCTCCTTTATTCAGGCAGACAACTTTTACTTCAATGTGTTTACTGCAGTTAAAATGACACATTGGTTTTGATTTGTGTTAAATAAAAACTTTCAAAGGTATAATCATTCCTCTTTCTTATTTTGCTTAATGACATGTAACTCTGCATGTCATCCCTGAAATTCTGACACACAGAATCACAAGTCCAAGTGTGAACTGTGTCACAGAGTAAACACAATAAAAACATGTATTATCTGCAACCTCTAAAAAAGTTAAATCTGGTCCTCTGGACATTCAAAAAAAAAAAAA
>NC_056515.1:4000937-4007413 GCF_014905685.2 Nematolebias whitei | reverse complement strand
CCAAAAGGATGGCCCAGCACAGAAGATCAACATCATCAGGCCAGGACTCTGCGGTCTACACTCATCTCCAGGCCAGCGGTCACTCTTTCAGGGATGAAGATGTTCACATCCTGGACAGAGAGGAACGATGGTTTGAGAGAGGAGTAAAGGAGGCCATCTTTGTGAAAAGAAACCGTCCATCATTAAACAGGGGCGGAGGCCTCCGGGTTCAACTGTCCCCCTCTTACAATGCTGTGATTGCTAGTATCACTCAGCCCCCTGTGAACAGTAAACAGCCATCAGTGTGCTAATGATCCATTGTTATGCTGATGGTCCTTCTTGAGCATGTGATCAGCTGGTTTTGGTTGTCAACAGCAAAACTGGTTGATCCACCCTGAGACGGTGCTATTTAAGAGACTGAGCTGAATACAGCTCCTCAGACTGAGGAAGTCTCTCGGATGAGAGACGAAACGTTTCTACATTTTTTGTTGATTTGCTTTGTTTTGTTTTTTTGAATGTCCAGAGGACCAGATTTAACTTTTTTAGATTTTTCTACCTGGATTATTGAGCATGCATCAGGATATTTCTTCTTTGTTGGTTTTCAGCGGGCGGCTTCTTCTTCATTGGTGTTCGGCAGGTGGCTTCAACTTCCAGTTGGCGGCTTCACCTTCCAATTGGCGGACTAGGCATAGAAAATAGGAATCGAAAATAAATATTTTGAACGATTCCGGGAAAACCGGACAGTTAGTCCCGGTTCCAAACAATTCTCGATCCTCGATGCCCAACCCTAGTCCTCAGTCCGGCACAGAGGGTACGCATCCGCTTTGGTGTGTATCAGGTGCTTGGATCAACAACGCATAATTACGCTTGAGTGGTCAGTCAGAATATGTGTATTAGGCAGTTTTTTTTGTTTTTGTTTATGTGCTCTTGGATTCGGATGGATCCAGTGAGGCATAGACTCCATCCTGCCTTGCTTTTAACCCAATAATGTGGCTTAAAAGGCAAGCACATATGAAATAGAATGTATGTTACGTATTGTAACCACAGATTCTATGAATATGTGTGCAGCCTTTTAAGCATTGGGCCTCACTGGCTCCCAAGTGGCTGAAGAAAAGCTAGCTATTTGGGAATAGACTGACAGGTTCGTAGACTATTTATACAGACAGAGGTGGGCCCACACAGTGGGTGGGCGTGGACTAGAGTTTTTTTCAGGGTTGGCTCGCTGCGTGCGGGGTGAGACCCAATAATGTGGCTTAAAAGGATGCAAACATATTCATAAAATCTGTGGTTACACGTAACCTACGTTTCTTCAGTACAGTAATTTGATCCAAAAAGGGCCAACACACAGTGCAGTGAGAGACGCTCAGCATTAACAGTTACTGGTGTTTGAGTCCAATGAGCTCCTTTCTGCAGCGATGCCACAGATCCAACGTTTGCTCCCACTTTGGGTTAGATCTGCGTTGAAATGTGACTTGGACTGCAGATTAAATCAGGCTTCAGTCTGCAGTCTTCATGCCAGTGGGATACAGGAGTGTCGGAGCAGCTCAAAAGAAAACACGGGACAGGCGGGGCGATGGTTAGGCGTTGATATTCAGAGCACGTGTATGTGTTCGCACTCATCCTGTAGCTCATTCAGGCTCTCCACACATCAGTGGCAGCATTGGATGAAGATTGAATATCCAGAGAGGAGAAGAACAAGAGGGAGGAAGGACGAAAAGAGATGTGTGTGAGTGGGTTCTGTCCTGCCCCAGACCACCAGCTCAGGCTTCTCACCACCGTCTGATTGGGCCGCTATGTAAATAAATAAATAAACAGTGCGTCTGTAATCAGAGACTTTGATTCCACTCTGCTGCACTGCGTAATTATGCGTGCTTATGTAAATGCAGAGTGTTGATGAGATGGTAATGGATATCCCAGACTGACTTTAATGGATTCTGGAGAGACTAAGAATTAAACTAGTCTGTCTATTAAAGGCCACAGAGGTGACACACACACACACACACACACACACACACACGCATGCACGCACACACACACACACAGCTCATGCATACATAACGTTGATGGGTTTTTGTCACTGTGCTGCAGAGTCTTGGCTGTTGGTTTCGGCTCGTCTGATTTGTTTTTGGCTGGATGTTGGTTTAAAGCTGAAATAGGAAGCTCGGCTCTGAAGGCTGTTTTGAAGATGAGCAAACCTCAGATGGTTCTAGGAGTTTGAAATACAGTATCTCTGAAAGATGCAGCTGCCTTCAGACATATTAAAGGTTTAACAATGTTTAAGAAATGGGAGAATACTTGAATAAAAGTTAAGGTCATATAACGAGGACCGGATTTATTCTTTAACAAAAACCGAGTCCACTCCAAATGCTTCTAGAACCACTTTATTTGTGGTGTTTCCCATGGACTCGACTCGGCCCAATTCATCTTCACCACTCAGATGTTGTTACATTGTCTAGTCTCAGCAGGACTCCCTTCGCCCTACTTTGACCCAACTCGGTTCTACACGGTCTCATTAGTTGTAGGTATGAGTGTTGCCTTGATTTAGGCAGCTCATCATAACGTAGCTGTCCAAAACTTAATAATGACAAATAAATAAAAGAGAAATAAAGTCACATAACTCACCATTCTTTGACAAGGTTTCCAAAAATCTTGTAGTCGAGGACACTTTTTCTCTGCCAGTGGGATCCTATGAATCCATTTGGTCTAACTTTGTCTGAATTTTGTCAACTAACAAAGACTGCACCTTCTCAGAGTACCACAGTGTTGGTGTACGTGTTGACAATTTAATGGATGTCATGTACTTTGTATAATTAAAAATGAATAAATAAAATCAAGCTAAATGCTGGTGGGACCACTTGTGTCTCCTTCACAAGAATCAAACCCACCATTTTTAAAACCTCTCAACCTCAGGTTTCATTATTTTCCTTTTTGAAAAACAAAAAAAATCCATAAAAATGTCAACAAATACACCAACACTGAGGTACTGTGGGGAGGTTCAGCCATTTCTATCCTTGGACAGAGGCTAAATGACTTGATGTCTTGCTCTAAAAGTGGCCTAGAAACCATGTCAGAGGTTGGTGAGTGTTTTGTAACTTAATTCAACTTATTTACCTGCAGCGGCATTGTTTGGCTTGGTAAGAAAAGAACTTAGAAGGAAATTTGTGCAGCCGTGCATTGCCAATTCAGACACATTGAGGCACCACTCAAGTTAAATCAAAAAACGTCCAGACGAGTAGACCTGATCAACACTGAAACAGGTCTTAGTGAGACTGACCAACAGAAATACGGTTTCAGTGTCTCACCTGGCTGCAACAAATCATCATCAGCATATGCTGATGCATGCTCAATAATCCAGGTAGAAAAATCTAAAAAAAATTAAGTCGGGTACTCTGGATGGGTTCAAAAATAAAAAAATTCAAAATGCTATGGGGCCTCCAGTTTCTCCTATTGTTGCCAACCTGTACATGGAGGAGGTAGAAAAGAGAGCCTTGACGTCCTTTTCAGGGACACCACCAAGTCATTGGTTCAGGTATGTTGACGACACCTGGGTTAAAATTAAATCTCAAGAAGTGCAACATTTCACTGATCCCATCAACTCTGTGGATAAATATATAAAGTTTGTAAGTATGAACTTTATTATATGAACAGACAAAATAAACAAGGTGGTGGAGTAGCTCTATTTATAAATAAAGAAATAACATGTAAAAAAATTGACAAAATGTCGGTTATAGTAGAAAATCTCATGGAGATAATTACAATTGAAATAATAAACACTAATTCAAAAAATATAATGATAAGTTGTGTATATCGATCACCTGAGTCAAATATAGAACTATTCAACGATCAGATCATGGAGTTGCTGGAGGGGAGTATTAATAAAACTGTTTTTGTGGAGACTTCAATATCGACTTATATAAAAATACAGACTCAAATAACATCAATACATTCATTAATTCAATGAATAGTTTAAATCTGTATCCATTAATATCTAAACCGAAAAGAATTACCACTCTTAGTGCCACTTTAATTGATAATATCTTTACAAACATAACTAATACAAAGATAATGGGAGGAATTTTGATTACTGACGTAAGTGACCACTTACCAGTTTTCACAATTTATGGTAAACATCAATGCATATAAAAGGAGATACAAACAAGAGAAAAATAATAAAATAATAAATAGATCAAAAAAGGATTTGAATAATCTAATAGATGATTTACAGAAACAAAATTGGAAGACGGTATATGTTGATGATGTTAGCATAGCATATGATGTATTTATGAATACCTTGGTAACATTGTACGATAAACATTGTGTACAAAGAAATGATACAAAACGAAATACTGTTGATAAACCATGGATGACAAATGGGTTGAAAAACACTTGTTAAAAAAAGAACAATTTGTACTCGTGCTTCTTGAAATTGAAAACAAAAGAAACAAAAGAAAGATACAAAAAGTATAAAAATAAACTGGTTTGGATCATAAGAAAGCATAAGAAGGAATATTATAGTAATTTATTAGACAAAAATAATGGTAATATGAGAACAACATGGCAAATAATGAATAGCATTCTAAATAATCATGAATCCAAATCAAGTATTCCACAATATTTTTTAAATGATGGTAATAATATCCATGACCAAAATGTGATTGTAAATGAGTTTAATAAATATTTTGTAAATGTTGGCCCAAGCCTTGCAAACAAAATACCTACAGTAGATGCAAACGTTAATCGCAAAATTACAAGTTGTACTAATAGTATCATTTTGGAGGGAACTAACAAAGAAGAGGTAATGGATGTTGTAAATGAGCTTGCAGATAAAATATCAAAGGATTGGGTTGACATGGACATGATGTTTGTAAAAAACATAATGAGTTGTGTCATTGAGCCGTTTGTACACATCTGTAATCTGTCGTTCAAATCAGGAATATTTCCAAATAATATGAAAACAGCCAAAGTGGTTCAACTTTTTAAAGATGGGGATAAACGTGACTTTAATAATTATAGACCAATATCACTGTTGCCACAATTTTCAAAGATTTTGGAGAAATTCTTTGGGATCAGATTGGATTGATTCATTGACAAACAAAACACACTAAGTAATAGTCAGTATGGATTTAGAAAAAATAATTCCACATCAATGGCACTTGTTGAATTGGTGGAACAAATAACAAATACAGTTGATCAAAAGAAGAGTTGTATTAGTATTTATGTTGATTTAAGGAAGGCATTTGATACTATAGATCATGGAATACTTCTTGAGAAACTATATAAATATGGGATTAGAGGGACAGCATTAAAGTCGGTAGTTATTTGGAAGATAGAAAACAATTTGTTCAAATACATGACATAAGATCTAAATTTAGTAATTATCACATGTGGAGTGCCTCATGACTCTGTACTTGGACCCAGGTTATTTAGTTTGTATGTGAATGACTTGGTTAATGTGTCAGACTTTTTTAGATGTATTTTATTTGCAGATGACACAACATTTATTTGTAAGGGTGATGATACAGAACAAATGTTGAAATTAATACAGTCAGAATTTGTGAAAATCCAAAATTGGTTTCTTCTAAATAAGTTATCATTAAATCTGGATAAAACCTATTACATGATACACAGTAACATAAAAACAGATGTTCACTCTCCATTTTTGGTAGATGGAACTGAAATGTGCAGAGTTAGTGAGGCGAAATTTTGGGGTGTTATCATAGATGAGAAATTAACATGGAAACCTCACATAAACAATTTGAGAACAAAAATATCTAAATCGATAGCAATTCTGTATAAAGAAAGAGAGTTATTCACTGATAAAGCAATGTTTATGTTGTATAATGCAATAGTTGTTCCTTATTTGGTTTACTGTATTGAAGTCTGGGGTAACGCATGTAAAACTATAACTAATCCTTTGTTCATTTTACAGAAAAGAGCTGTACGAATTATGAAAAAAAAACCAATAGATATCTTTTGAATACTTTATTTTATCAACTGAAAATTCTGAAATTCTATGATTTGGTTAATTATAACATTTTGTTGCTTATGTATAGGGCACATAAAGACATGTTGCCCGTTAATATTCAAACAAATTTTGTTAAAAGAGAGAGTGTGCATATTCTTAAAGGAATTGAGATGTTTTGAAGCCTTATTTTAGTACTAGTTTGAAGGAATGATCCACAATAATTCAGGGAATAGGATTGTGGAATGGTTTGGATAATAACGTTAAAAATGCCAGATCTCTGTATACATTTAAGAGACTGATAAAGACGAGTTTCTTGAAAGAATATGGAAATCGTTAATATAAATCTACTTAAGTTGTTGTCTGATTTGATTTAGATGTTTGAATTTTTATGTTTTTAACTTAGCTAGATTGTTATTATCTTTGTGAATTATATTTTAATTTAAATTTTGTAAAAGTATTTTGATTTACATTAGAATTAAGTAAAAAGGGGCAGTTTTCATAAGACTAGTTCTTCTTCTGCCACCTTTCATTT
>NC_056515.1:3989356-4000837 GCF_014905685.2 Nematolebias whitei | reverse complement strand
ATACGAGAAGATGTAAAAAATGGCAGGTTGGCTTTCTTGGACTGTGAGGTCTCAGTTTCTGATGGAGGACATTTGCAAACTGAGTTGTACTGCAAACCCACCCACACAGACCAGTATTTGCAGTTTGACTCCCATCAACCCCTTGAGCATAAGTTAGGAGTCATCAGAACTCTGTACCACAGAGCAGACAGCGTCCCCACTAACTCAGGAGCCAGGCAGAAGGAGAAATCCCACACAAGACCTGGAGCAATGTGGATATCCTTACTGGAGGAACCCAGACCCAAACCAGTGGTCATTCCATATGTTGCAGAAGTTTCAGAGAAACTGAGATGCTTATCCCAGTGGCTTTTAAACCCCAAAATACATTACAGCAAAGACTAGTCCATCCTAAAGATCCAGTCCCCTGGCACAAACAGAGTAATAATGTATATATGCTGTTCAGTGTCAGGAGGGCTGTGATCAGTCTTACATCGGGAAAACTAAACAGCCACTGGCCAAAAGGATGCCCCAGCACAGAAGATCAACATCATCAGGCCAGGACTCTGTGGTCTACACTCATCTGAAGGCCAGCTGTCACTCGTTCAAGGATGAAGTTCACATCCTTGATAGAGAGAAACGATGGTTTGAGAGAGGAGGGAGGGAAGCCATCTTTGTGAAAAGAAACCGCCCATAACAGGGGCGGAGGCCTCCGTGTTCAGCTGATGGTCTTCCTATAAAATTCCTCTTTGCTGCAGGCCTCCATCCAAACTCACCTGGATAATAATACATTTTATTCTGGATCATGCTGTTGGCCCCTGTTAATCTGAAATGAGCTAGGATCATGCCTTTCACTTCAAGAGGATTTTCTGGCAGTTCGCTCTGCTATTTGCTACAAATTATCTGTTTCGGCCTGTTGATTCTGGACCCAGCTTCTGTTTCCCATGGGAACATCCATCCATCTTCACTGGGGGGCCGGAGCCCCCCTCAGCCCAACTGAAACTGCAGTTGGGCCAACTCGTCGGGTTTGTTTGCCCATTTGAATTGTGACGTTTTATGATCTGAAACTTTTCTGCATCATTCATATTACTGTCACTATTTTCAGATCTCAGATTATCTGGAGTCACTGAATCTTGTTAATACACCTGAATCTGCCCATCACTGCAACTTTCACTGTTTTTGGGTTCTGAATGATCGCGTTTTCATTAATGTTTCTCATGGTTCGATTATGGGGGCTAATTGTCACACTGTTAACTCCTGTAATTACACATCAGTCACAAAAAACTCAAGAAAATGTCTGATAATAATGTTGTTACTGCTCTCAGGGATTCAGCCCAACCCTGGACCCCCCACTATTTATATAACACCAAATGACTTTAAGAACGTGTCTGGTCTTCATTTTCTGCATGTAAACGCTCGTAACCTTCTGAGAAAACTTGATGCCTTAAAAATTCTGGTCAGTTCTTCGAGGGCAGATGTAATCTTCATCTCTGAAACCTGGCTCAACAATCTGTACTCAATAATGACCTGGCAATCAATGGATTTAACATCTACCGCTGTGATTGTCAAAAAAAAAGGGGGGGGGTTGCTGTTTACATCAGAGATTGTTTGGTTGCTTGTCCTGTGTCTTCTAAAACAATTCCAAACCAGTTTGAAGCCTTAGCTGTAAACATCACCTTGAATGGTGGCCAGATATTATCTGCAGTCTGTTGTTACCGTCCACCCTCAGCAACACCTGAGGCTCTGTCCTCCCTGATGGAATTTCTTGGTAATTTAAAATTCAAAGAGATCCTTTTGGCAAGGGACCTCAACATTGATTGGTGTAAGTCGACCCCCCTCTGTGATAAATTCAAGGAATGTTTCCTGTCTCTCAATCTTACCCAATTGATCAACTCTCCCACTAGATTAAACAAAAACCGTCCTGAAAAATCCTCCATCTTAGACCTGTTTCTAACAAATATGCCTCACAAATTCCCTGGTACAGGTGTATTTGCCAATATCTTGAGTGGTCATTGTGTGACAGCGGCTTTGAGAGATATTAAACTTCCACCTTCTAAGCCCAGATTAGTTCAAAAAAGGGATCTGAAATATTTTTGTGAACAGTCATTCCTCTGGGATCTGTCTCACTTTGACTGGCATCGTATTCTGTTAACTGATGACGTGAACTCCGCTTGGAACTATTTTCATAATAGTTTCATTTATTTTGTGAACAAACATGCTCCTTTTCATCAGTTCAGAATAAAGGGACTAGACAGCCCCTGGTTTACTCCAGAGCTAGCTGACCTCCTGCACAGGAGAGATCATCTTTGGGCCACAGCGAGAAAATCTGACTCAGACACTGATTGGTTGAGTTTTCGACAGATGAGGAATAAATGCACAAACTGCTGTCAAAGCAGCAAAACACAACTATTTCTTATCTCAGATCTCCAAAAATCTAAATGACCCTAACAGATTCTGAAAAACCATCAAATCTCTCTCAGGCACCCCCCAATCATCTGACCTCCCATCACAACTTCTCGTTAACTCTGTTCCTGTGTCAAATAAGCACGAGATCCTGAACTGTCTCAACAAACATTTTGTTGCTTCTAGTTCTTTATTTGACACAGTTACTAATGGAAAATCAGCCACTTCACTTGTTAACCAAACTTCTACAAATCAAATCCCTCGTACAAATCAATCCTCAGTTAATCACACCTTCTCTTTTTCTCCGTTCTCAGTCAGTGAGGTTTAATTAACTGTTAAAAGATCTTGATCCTAAAAAATCTGCAGGTCCAGATGAACTTCCACCTTATTTCTTAAGGCTGGCTGCTCATATCATCACAGTCCTGTGACCCACATCTTCAATCTCTCCATAAGACAAACTCCATCCCAGACACTTGGAAAACAGCCTTTGTTCTTCCTTTGCTGAAGGGAGGAGACCCCACCTCACTGAACAACTATCGACCAATCTCTAAACTCTGTATTTTAGCCAAGGTTCTAGAGAAACTGATAAACTCTCAAATCACAAATTACCTGGACTCATTTAACTTCTTACCTCCACATCAATCTGGTTTCAGGAAACAACACAGCACAACCACTGCTTCACTGAAGGTTCTTAATGACGTTGTTGAAGCACTGGATGCTAAGGATTATTGTGCTGCACTTTTCTTAGACCTGTCTAAAACTTTTGACACTGTGGATCAGAACATCTTGTGTCATAAACTCTCAGAAATTGGTTTCTCAGAACACACCATTGATTGGTTCTCTAACTATCTTTCAGACCAGAGGCAATGTGTTCAACATAATGGTACTTCCTCCAGTTATTTAACAATCAACAATGGTGTACCACAAGGCTCAGTCATAGGACCCACCCTCTTTACAATCTACATACATAATGTAGGTAAAAACATCCCTAATGCATCCATACATTTCTATGCTGATGACAGTTGTTTATTGTCGAGCTAAAACAGTTGCTAAGGCTTTCCAGCTTTTGAAATCTGCATTCAACTACATCCAGACAGATTTGTTCCGCCTCAAACTTGTCCTAAATGCCGACAAAACCAAAGGGATGCTTTTTTCAAATAGGAAGTTGGTCCCAGCAGTTCTTCCTCCGATTTTATCCTCAAATGGTGTCCCCATTGAGTTTGTTGATTCCTATAAATATTTGGGTATCTTGGTCGACTCACATCTCTCTTTTAAGCTTCATATGGAAAACTTGGTAAAGAAACTGAAAGTTAAACTGTTTTTTTTTTTTCAGAAACAGATCCTGTCTAGCCCCGAATGGTAGGAAACGCCTTGTATCTGTGACTTTCATTCCCTCCATTGATTACGGTGACATTATTTACATGAACACTCCTACAAGAACCCTGCAGATGTTGGATGCTGTCTATCATGGTGCACTAAGATTCATAACTGGCTGTGATTATCGTACCCACCACTGCACCCTGTATTCACTGGTTAACTGGACATCATTAACTTCACGCAGACTTTCTCACTCGTACATTTTCATCTTTAAATCACTTCTTGGTCTGTTGTCTTCATACGTCTCCTCCTACATGTCTCTGCGTGAGTGCAGCTACGGCATGCACTCTCAGGACATTATTACCTGCAGTGTTCCCTCAATGAGGGCTGAACTAGGCAAAAGGGCCTACTCCGCTCCTGTTTCCTGGAATACCTTACAAAAACAATTGAAGCTCTCAACCTTTACCTCTCTAAGTGGCTTTAAGAACCTGTTGGACTCTTGGCAGGGACCAACGCAGACATGTTCCTGTTTTTAGTTTTCTACATTCGCCTTAGAATCTAGCTGTTTTTGTGTTACCTTTTTCTTTTAGCCATCCTATTTGTAAAAAAAAAAAAAAAAAAAAAAAACTGCATTATGACTTTTTATAATTGTTTATTGTTGTTGCTGTTGTCCATTGTTGTCATCTTTCTTTGTTGAAATCAGGTCTCGTAAATGAGTCCTCGAGGCTCATTGGGATTACCTGTCTAAATAAAGGTTGAATGAATCTAAATCCAAGATGGCTGTCATACATGTATACTGTATTTCCCGCCATACATGTTGCACTGCCCTATAAGTCGCATCAGTCTAAATATATCTAATAAAGTGGAAAAATCCATAAATACGTCGCTTCGCCATATAAGTCGTATCTATTATGCATCACAGCTGACGCGTTGCATTTGTTACGTGTCACTGCTGGCAATCCTGAAATGTGGGCCGGTGTTGTGCCAAAAACCGGCAGCCACAGGAGAGTGCACAGGAGGACTTTAACAAGAATTTAACACGATTAACACTTAAAAACAATTATTTGTTTGCTCGACATTATAATAAAGGTGTGTCTCAGTCTAACTTTTGCTTGATAAATACACTTTGATGGTCAAATTAGCTGTGTTTCAAAAGCAGATATGCGGAAGTAGGCCCATGCACAAGAGGACTCGCTGTGCATTTCTTCGAAATTTAACAAGATAATCACCTAAAAACATTTATTTGTTTGCTTGACATTATAGTAAACGTGTGTCTCAGTTGAACTTTTACTTAATAAATGTACTTTAATGGTCAAATTAGCTGCATTTCGCCAGGGCATCACAGCAAAATGAAGCTGATTTGACGGTTGCTCCAAGCGAGCTGGATGAAGGGGGCAGGCTATGGCAAGCCAGTTGTGTCATTAATAGCCACTTTTACCTATTACATGACACAACAGCATGACATACTACTCGAGTGTCATCTAGCGGCAGAAAATGGTAGTGTTCAATATTTTCAGTCAGAATGAATGAAAACAGTCATATATCTCAGCCAAAAATTAGTTTATAAATATGGGAAAAAAAAACATAAATAAGTTGCTTGGGTGTATAAGTCGCAGTCCATATAAATTATGCAAAAAACGGCCGAAAAATATGGTATATGTAAAACAGCCTCCCCTATCGTTTAACGAAACTATGATTATAGGTTATATAAAAACTAGAATGTATAAGTAAGTTTAATTTCCTTAAATGAACGGGGTGGCCAAAAATGAATCTACAAGGTACATCAGCATACACCTTGTTGAGTCCAATATAACATTAAATAATTGTGTCCAAATCTCTAAACCCAACTATTTACCTATTTACACCAAATTCTAGTACAGATTTTACGTCAATCAACTGTGCCAAAACAAAGACGATGATTATTTTTTATTGCCAGAAGACCTATTCAAATCTAACACAAATGCATGCCCCCCCCCCCCCCCCCCACACACACACACACACACACCAAAAAAATAAGTAAACACACACACACACACAGAAACATATGGTTGGTGTGAAACGAGTGTATGAAGGTCATTAGTTCCTTTCTGGTCTCTGCAGGCTCAGTGTTGGCACAACTTCTGCCAGATTGTTACCAAATTATCCACAACACTGACAACTGGAGCCAAGGGTATCCTCACTTACTGTATGATAAACAGACAAGCAAATGTCACCCTGTTTGTTCAAATGGTAAATGGTGAATGGACTGTACTTACAATGCCTTTCTATCTTATTGAGATACTCAAAGCGCTTTACACTATAATCTTTGCCCTTATTTACCCATTCATACAGCACTCTACTAGATCTCTACAAAGCTAATTGAACAAATCATTCTAAAGAGACTAATCAGTACTTTATCACATTCATACACTGATGGGACACACATCAGAGGCAGTGAGGGGTTCAGTGTCTTGCCTAGGGACACTTCAACATGTGACTGCTGGTGGATTCAAACCCCCAACTCTTGCACTGGAGGACAACTGCTCTAACCTCTCAGCCACAGCCGCCCCAACAGAAGATCATTACAACCCTCCTGAAGGAGAATCTGCTTTGGTGTTGCAGATTATTATTTTTTATTATTATTACTGGTACATTAAGTACTAAATTGTTTAAAATAGAATGTTTTTAAGGACACCCAAACTAAAAATTGAATTAATTAAATGTGTAAATAAAAAAAATAAAAAAATCAGAGGAGACTGTTTGGTGGAGCAGCCCCTGCTGGAGCAGGTCCAGCCCCTCCTGCAGAGCCTCTGTCCTCGTCCAGAGTGCCCAGGCAGCCACTCCATATGCTGACAGGACGCTCTGAGCGTGCTCGTTAGCCCTCTGTGCCAAAACCCGACAACTCCAAGGTCAGGAGATGGCTCGTTAAGGATGAGAGGCTTAACGAGCAGAGAGATCTTTAACGAAAGAGACTGTGTTAACAAATGCAATGCTTTTCAACTCTGCTGAGCTCGTTTTGAATGGAAACAGGAAGATGGTCGCATCTTGTTCTCAAAGGTCACGGTCCAAACCTTCAAAAACACTGTTTGCAACACTTTTATGAAATAAACCTGAAAATGCAACAGAAAATCTTCATTTGTCTGAAGAAAATGACAATTTAATTTTCTACAAAATAAACAAGAATAACAAATATGCAACATATTGAAATATATTTAAAGTATGTTTCTGTGTGTTGGATCAAGTACTCAAGACATGACAGACACAGGAAAATGTAAAAAAAAAAAGTATTTGTTTCACAAAGTTCAAAGTAAAAAAAAAAAAATCTAAAAATGTATAATTTAGCCCTATAAATACCATCACATAACTTAACTCTACTGGAAAATGTAACTTAAATTATTAATTTAAACCAACTAACCCAACACAGTAACTATGTTTACATGCGCAAAATATTTTGACAGGATTGAAATGTTTTCACTTTAAATAATGCAAATGTATCATTTACATGGGCACAATCTGTTCATGACGAGCGTTTACATGCAGCGGGCTTTGTTCTGAACAGAAGTACTGACATGCGCAGAGTGGTAAACTCTCCTTAATAAAACCACTGAAGAAGAACAACAAAGTCCATGCTCAATAATCCAGGTATGCAATCCACATTTTTCAGTCAAGTCATCTGGACTGTTTCTTTTTTCGTACTGAAACGTTTCGCCTTCGATCAAGAAGGCTTGCTTGCAGGCAGCCCCATATCTGCAGGTAAAGGGCGTTTACCTTCGGGACAAATTGAAATTACCGATTGGTCATTTGTTGACACGCCTACTGGATTGATTGACAGGTCGTGCAGCAGAGCCAACTTGTGGAAAAAAGAAAAAAAAAAGAAAAAAAACGAGAGCTGCAGCCCTGCGGAGGAGGTGTGGCGGCCCAGGAGCAGCGGTAGCGTGTTCTGTGTTTATATGCTGTTAATAAAAAGTTCTAAAAAATAAAAACAATAGTGAGAGCCGGCCCTGCAGCCCACAAATCAGACCGGCCCACCAGGAATTCTCCAGAACCTCCTGAGTGGCCACTCCGGGCCTGCTCTCAACATACAGTATCTTCTAAACTGTAAATCATGGATTTGGTCAGCTGGTCTCTCAGCGCAATTGATAAAATTTTCTTGACGAGAAGACAGGGTGAAGGAGAGTCCTCATGCCCTGAAGGGACATTCACTTCAGGATACACCATGGATTCCTGGGGCCAGTAGAAGATGGTGTGCCTGTCTGTATTGTCCATTGAGGACGTATAAGACACGTACATGATTGGATTTATGATAACCGGATTTCTGCTTTTTGGTGTTGGCGGGTATCTGCCATGCTGACAAATTCGGAAGACTGTGGCAGTAGTTCTGGCAATTGTAAGGCTGCCTGCCTTGTATGAAGGAATGTACCGAGCGGTAAGCTATCAGACTCAGACGATGCATGAGCTGAGCTGTATGTTGGACGCGATTTCTGAGAATTGCAGCCCACTTGCAGCTCCTGGGACTCACTGGCAGGAAGGAATCGACTTTGGAGAAAGCTACAAGCTCGGTCCGGTGGTGTGACAACAAAATTTGGCTGTTTGGATTCACCAGTGAGACATACCAGCAGAACTATAAAGGCAGACATGGAAAATTCAAGCAGAGGCTGCCTGACCCAAAATAATTGTGTTATCTGAATTTGGCTTCCCCGCTCGGCCTTGAATTGGCCAGCTATCGCAACTTCTCCTGGTTGTTTATGTGAACGAGAAGCCCTGCCCCCCATACACACACATGGGGAGGCTGTGGCTGAGAGGTTAGAGCAGTCGTCCTCCAATGCGAAAGTTGGAGGTTCAAATCCACCAGCAGTCACATGCTGAAGTGTCCCTGGGCAAGAAACTGAACCCCTCATAGCCTCTGATGTGTGTCCCATCAGTTTATGAATGGGATCTAAAGCTCTGATTAGTCTCATTAGAATGATTTGTTCAATAA
The DNA here is from genome assembly GCF_014905685.2 of Nematolebias whitei. NCBI lineage: Eukaryota > Metazoa > Chordata > Actinopteri > Cyprinodontiformes > Rivulidae > Nematolebias > Nematolebias whitei. The sequence goes on along the minus strand of NC_056515.1, from coordinate 3,992,184 downwards.
GCTTTGTAGAGATCTAGTAGAGTGCTGTATGAATGGGTAAATGAGACACAGATTGTTGTGTAAAGCGCTTTGAGTATCTTGAAATAAGATAGAAAGGTGCTATATAAGTACAGTCCATTACACACCTCCCCTCCCAAGGACATTTGTGGATCTGTGTCAGAGATGAGCCAGCTGATAGAAGCAGTGCCATCTCTTACTAGGGAACTTTCTAGCAGTCTCCACAAACAACTCACTACCATGTCAACCTCCTCATGCATAAATGTGCTATGATGTTATCAGTATGTTGCTGTTTCGTGTGCTGAGGTAATTTTTTTTGCAATTTTCACACTGTGTCCTGTCTAGGACATAGTGCGAGATTTGATTTGTTTTTTACACTTCCACTCCCCCTCACATTTCTTTTCCTTATCTGAAAAAAAAGGCTGCGCCTCTCGAGGCCGGTGGCCTCAGTCACTTCCGTCTCTCCATGTTTGTTTGTTTATGTTTTTCTCGGACGGGCTGTACTGAAATGTAATTGTGTTGTGCTTCGGTGCAATGACAATGAAGCTGATTCTTATTCTGAAAAAAAAAACAAAAAAACTTTGACTCCAGTCAAGGTTGCTAAGCTGTATACCTACAACATTTTATTCTAAAAATTTTAATTTATTATTTTCATTTCAACATTCTACATCCATACAATTGTTATTACTTAAATTTAAAAACATATAAATGGTAAATGGATTGTACGTATATAGCGCCTTTCTATATTATCGAGATACTCAAAGTGCTTTACTCTACAATCTGTGTCCTCATTTACCCATTCATACAGCACTCTACTAGATCTCTACAAAGATAATTGAACAAATCATTCTAAAGAGACTAATCAGAGCTTTATCACATTCATACACTGATGGGACACACATCGGAGGGGATGAGGGGTTCAGTGTCTTGCCCATGGACACTTCAACATGTGACTGCTGGTGGATTCGAACCCTCAACTCTTGCATTGGAGGACGACTGCTCTAACCACTCAGCCTCAGCCGCCCCAATATAATTAATGACAATTTTTAGGCGGTGCTTCTTGATAATGAGTGCTATTTTTAGAATATGCCACGGGCAACTCACCTAGTCCCCGCAGGTGACCAGGTGACCAGGTGCCCATGGGCCGACTCATGTGGTCCCTGTGGGTGACCAGGTGCCCACGAGCACCATGTTGGTGAACCCTGCTATAGACTAAATTGTCAAACTGGTTCAAAACCAACAAACATGACTGTCGACGAGGGAGAGGGCCAGCACCGGAGTAGGAGGCATGCCAAAGAGACCATCTTAGCACCAACATAACTGGTTTGTTCCACTTTGGAGTAAGCTGTTGGGGGAAGAATCAGTTTTGTGTTGTGCGTTTCCTTGACTGATGAAGCCTTCTGGATGGAAGGTGAAATGTTTCAGCACAAAAAAAAAAAGAAACTGTCCATATGATCTGACTGAAAGTTGTTGGATTGTATACCTGGATTATTGAGCATGGACTTTGTTGGTTAAATTGTTTCTGAGTTAATTTTTAAATGTTTTGTTTGTATTTCAATATATGTAAGGTTAAAGCGAACTCGGTTTGTGCGAAACCTTTCTATTATCTCCCAAGATAAATAATTCAGTTTGTTTTTATTGAAACATCCACAGCATGTGATTAAAATACTACAAAGGGATATTTGGTGTAAAAACTTAATCTCAGTGGAGGTTAATCGTAAAATACTCCCAGTCATTGGATGTCTTCATCCTTGGTAAATCTGAGGCTTTCTAATGATTAGCATGAAATCTGCTCTCTGATCAGGTTGTTTACTGGATCCACAACTTTTATTCTTCAAATGTTTAATGAGCAGATGCTTAACGACCCGCTTCGTTATCTTCATCCTCTTCTTCCCCCCACAGATCTGCCACCTCATCATGCTCGTGTTTAAGATTCTACCCTTCATCTCCTTTTTCCCCATCCCTCTTCCTGCCGCTTCTCCCCCAGTTTCTCCCCTCTCTGCTCCTCTCCATCCTCCTCCTTCAGCCTCACAGTGAAATAAAAGATTACAGGCAGACAAGCCATTATTTTTGCTGATGGAGGCCATATATCACTGAGACTGCACCAGAGAGTGAGAGACATTTACAGAGAAGGTTGCAAAAGGGGAGAGAGTGGTGGGTGGACTGAGCAGAACAAAGATGGGCAGGAACTTCCAGACCCTCCTTTTGCTTCTGTGTCCTCTTCTTCTTCTGTTTTGCTTCTGAAGCATTTTTCTGTTAAATTAACAACCCACTCTGTTTCTGCCAAGAGAGCTCGGATTACAAACAAAAATCCACACAGTCAGAAGCTCAGAGTTGTTATGATTAATAATTTATTGTATTTAACTGAAGATACGGCGGCACAAAGAAGACAGGCTTCAGGATGCAGCTTTGCAGATTTTAATTAATAAAAATTTAGCGTTGTGTTATCGACAGGTGGGGGTGAGTTACACAGGAGGCTTTAATAATGCAGAACAGGGCTAAATCAAGCAAAGTTTGTTTATTGAGTTAATAATTGATGTCAGCTGATCCTGGACTCAGTTCGTACAATTTATTTTATTATTTTATCAAATCAAAATAAAAAAACAAGCTGAGCAGACATCAGATGTTTAAGAAATCACCTGGTGAGGTGAAATATGTTTATACATTTTTAATCCATTTCTTTTAACTGATATCTGCAATGTATCAAATAACACATTTGTTCACACTTCTTTATGTACTTTATTCAGAATTTTTGTTGTGTGAGCAGAACTACAACAAGCTCAACCTAGCACACCTACAAGCTAACCCTAGCACACCTACAAGCTAACCCT
>NC_056515.1:3986735-3989346 GCF_014905685.2 Nematolebias whitei | reverse complement strand
GCACACCTACAAGCTAACCCTTGCACACCTACAAGCTAACCCTAGCATGCCTACAAGCTAACCCTTGCACACCTAAAACCTAACACAAGCGCACCTACAAGCTAACCCAATTGTGCCTAGAAGCTAACCCTAGCACACCTTTAAGGTAGCACTAGTGTATCTACCATAAGGTGACCAGATTTCTGACATTACATCTGGGGACATTTCCAGCCTGGAGACCAAAAAGGTGTTATCAAGAAAAAAGACCTAAATGTTATCAAGATGAAATTAAGAAATGGCGACAGTTACAGTTTCATTTATTTTAACATATTTATTCATGTTTAAACAATAAAAATCAAACGTAGCTGCAGGAATGTGCCTTTTCACACACATTTCCTAAGAGTGATAAAACAAATAAAGTAAGATTAGTAGCAATGGTGTCAGAAACATTTGTAACGTGTGTGTGTGTGTGGGGGGGGGGGGGGCACAGGTGGAGTGGGGGGCGGGGGGGTCTGGGGGTTCTCCCCCAGAAATTTTTGAATAAAGTAGATGCCATTTTCTGCAATCTGGTGTATTTTAACAGGTTGTCAAACATCTACGCTTACTTACATATGTAAACACGATTCAATAACTATTTTAGAGGGCATGGCACAAGTAATTTGAACATCAGGGCAGATGTATCCGAGTGGTTAGAGCAGTCGTCCTCCAATGCAGGAGTTGGAGGTTTGAATCCACCAGCAGTCACATGTTGAAGTGTCCCTGGGCAAGACACTGAAACCCTCATTGCCTCCGATGTGTGCCCCATTGGTGTATGAATGTGATAAAGCTCTGATTAGTCTTTTTAGAATGATTTGTTCAATGAGCTTTGTAGAGATCTAGTAGAGTGCTGTATGAATGGGTAAATGAGGACACAGATTGGTTTGTAAAGAGCTTTGAGTGTCTTGATAAGATAGAAAGGCGCTATATAAGTACAGTACAGTATTCTCCCATTAATCAAGTGGAATTTTATTATTAGACCATTATTTATGTAGTGAGACACGTGAGGTACGTGTCACTTGTTGTATGACAAATATATGGATATATATTTATGCATACTTTTCACGAGTTCTTCATTTTTCTGACTGTAAATGTCGTGCATTGAATTTAACAGAAATGTGAACGAGAGACGTTATTTATCTTTGACCCATCAAATGAATGGAATCATTTATTTTCAGAATCAAAGTTTAACATCAAACATTTACATTAATTTGGCAAAATATGAAAATAATAACAGACAGTTTCACAGAAAATGAACTTCAAATCACTCGGCGGTGATTTGAGGACTTTGCTTAAGATATTTCTAAAATATCTGTACTGATTTATGAGAGAGAGGTGGGTTTTAGAGTGAAAGGAGATTATCTTACAGAGAACTGTGTGAGGGAAGTTTAATCTGTTTAACCAGAAATTGCACGCTCCGTCAGATCCTCAGCCCGTCCACGGTACACTTTAGTCGAAGAAGAAGCCTTTACCTGGTTTGACGATAGATCAGCTCAGTAAGCATCCTTCAGACTGTTTCCAGCGCCTCCGTTAAGCACAGCTAAAAATCCTCGGAGAGTCGTGCGTGGTTAGCTCAAAACAGACTTATAATCCCAAACGTCCCTGGTTCTTCATAACTCCAAACTCTTCATAACCGGTTGCACTCTCAATCTGCTCATTCTGTTGGACTATCGGACCTGTTGTCAGCTCTCATTCCAACATCTCTCAGAACTCTCATTCTCTTGGAATTCTGGAATCCATAATTCTCTATTCCTTCTCTTCTCTCATGAACTGAGAAGTTGCCACATTTTATTTGGGTCGACTTCCTGTTCAATTTAGAGCTTTCTGATTCGTGGAAGGACCAGAAAGAGGAGTGGATTTGTGACGTAAGATGTTATCATAAGTCAAGGATTGTTTACAACATACAGAAAAGATTATTGCAGCAACAGCAGACTTCGTGGAGTCTCACACTTTGTAATCTTTTCAAATAGTAAAACATGACATTTTTCTCGGTAAACATTTTAGTTGACCGAAAACCAACCTTTAACATACTTACGACAGCTTGCTCATTTCAGACAGAAAATCAAGAAAGGCATATTCAGGTGATTTCTTCTCTGAATGAGGAACAAAAATCATTACTTACTGTTTATGTAAAATAAAAATTAGTAGTTCTTTTCAACCTGTAAAGCATTGAGTGAACTAACACAATTTGATTATCAAAACATTTGTAAGACAGTAATGATTATAAAGAATTGTCTTTTCTGCTTGATTAATTCAAGAAAGAAAGTTCATCAGATGGTTCAGACTTATTCAGATCAATGAAAATAACAGTCTCTGTCCATCTGGTAGATTTGAGGTTATCTGGTTCACTACAGTTATACAGGTTAGTTCCCAATGAGCCTCAAAGACTTATTTACAAGAGAGACCTGATTACATACAAAATACAGGCTTATTAAAAAAAGAGAACATGAGGATTGAAGAAGCCAAAAAAAAAAAAAGTCTCACACTATTTCCTGGCCAGGAAACAGTGTGAAAGGCGCAAAAAAAAAACCCTTGTAACATAAAGCTGCAACATACAATGACATCATAATACATTTATGCATAGAGGTCGACAAAG
>NC_056515.1:3942494-3986635 GCF_014905685.2 Nematolebias whitei | reverse complement strand
GGGTGGGGGGGGGGGGGGGGGGGGGGGAGGGGAGAGCTTCTAGTATACGTTTCTTCCAGGAGCAATTTGAGATAAGTTGGTTTGTCCAAGGCCATCAGGGAGCCCAAATTCAGATTAACAACAATTTTTTGGGCTGCCAAATTCTGTGTTTTGTCTGCTTTCTGTCTGCTTTCTGTCTGTTCTGCTGGTACGCTCAATGGCAAATCCAAACAGCCAGAACTAGTGGACATTCCGCCTAGTTCGTGCTCAATTTAGCGTTCCCCAAGATTGAGTCCTTCACGCTGGTGAGTTTTAGGAGCCGCAAGTGGCCTGTGATTCTCAGAAATTGCGTCCAGCTTGCGGTTGAGCTTGGTAAGCATATGAGTTTGAGAGATCAAAACACGGATTAAGCCCCCAGTATACTCCCGCGTATGTCCATACGCAGAGGTACGCACGCACGTACGCAGCGGTACGAGCGTACCCCCCAGGGCATGTCCGTGCAAAGCTAAATTTTTACGACCGCATACGCGTAGTCGCACAATAAACTGCCCAGCGACAGACAGTTTTGTATGCGACACCAGTGTATTCAATTCCCCTTCTTCATCCCTGATCTGGCCTTTTCTTTTGTTTTTTTGCCAAGAGGCAAGTGATCTCTTCCTCCTCCGTTGATGCCATGACTGAAATGGTGAGAAATGAAATAATTTGTCACTAGCTAATTAAACTCAGGTCCAGCACGGCTGCGGAAGGGTCTGGAGATTTCCTGGTGGGCTGGTCTGATGTGTGGGCTGCCAGCGCTCCCAGTTTTTTTTTAATTTTTATTATTTTTTAAATTTTTTAGATCTTTTTATTAACAACATATTAACACAGAACACCACTGTGGCCGAGGCTGCCAGCGCTCTTTTTTTTTCGACCTGTCAATCGATCCAGTAGGCGTGTCAGCAAATGGCCAATCGGCGACCTCAATTTGACCTGAAGGTAAACGCCCCTTGTCTGTGAAGCTGCTCTGCAGTTGCTCAGTGTGTACGCTCGAGTACAAAGTCTGAACCCTCTGTGTACAATACACGCGTACGTATGCGTGAACGGACGTACGCGGGAGTATACTGGGGGCTTTAGTCCTTCACATAAGGCTGCCAGTTTTACCACGGCTGAAACTGCTGCTGACATCTTCCTAATTTGTCGATAGCCAAGGTATCCACCGATTCCAAAAAGCAGTAGCCCTGTTATCATAAAGCCAATAATGTACACATCCTCTACGTTCTCCATGGACAGCACAGATAGGCATACCATCTTCCACTCATTTTAGGAATCCATGACATACCCAGCTGTGTGGGTCCATTCAGGGCATGAGGGCTCTCCAGCACCCTGTTGTCTGGTGGGGGAAAAAATTATCAATTGCAATGAGGGATCCCCTGACCAAATCCATAATAATTTTTATTTAGAAGATGTGTAAAGAGAAGCTCTGAGGTTGACAGGACAAGAGAGCAAAAAAGCAGGAGGGAGGGAGGGTAAGAGTGACTGTCTTCTTCAATTCTCAAGAAAGAATTTAATTGATTCATTCATCCGCTAACTATCGTAGACCTCACGACTGGAGCTTCAATGTAACATCTGTGTAAACCTGTGTAGACTCTGCCCCCTCACAAGTACCGCTGTTGTTGTTTTTTTTCACCATTCTCATTTTGTTACGAGTATTCCAGCAACTATTTGCTCGTATCTCTTAGGCTTACTAATAATAACGTTATGAACAAATATGACTGCCTTGTCGTTTTGGGAGCCATGCATGAACCGTGTCGCTCCCCTCTGCAGCTGAGACGATATTATAACTCCGACACCTTCTCCGTCCTCCGCTGCTGTTTTTATGACGCTCTGGATGTCACTCACAGCAGGCATACAACAGAGTAAACTCAAAGCGAGAGCGACACCTGCCCCTCATTTCTCTTTCGCGTTGTCAAAATGTTTTAGTTTTATCGATGAGTGTGCAAATTGATCCCGACTTCCTCATTTTGATTTTAACAAATCAGCACAAATTGTTTTATTCATTTTTGTTTTGTAGGTCAAAGTGTTTTATATATCACTCCCAAGTTAAAATGTTGCTGATCAATTTAAATTTATTATTTATTAATTATATTTTATTTTTGAATATCAAATGGTCAAAAATGTTTACAGTTTAAATAAGGATTTAAGTTTTTTTAGGCAAATTGATGCACCTTAAGTTGTTTCTGTTAAAAAACAATGATGATTAAGTTATTCTTCATTGTAAGTTGATCTATGATTTTTTTTTGTTTGTGGTTTTATTTAATGTTAATGAGGACATTTTATGCAGAGATGTACTTATAACAATTTTATAGAAAAATGATACTATTTATTTATTATTGGTGGGAGTGGTGACACAGAGGTTAGAGAAGGTGGGCCTGTGATCGGAAGATTGCCGGTTCAAGCCCCGATACCGACAACATCAAAAATGTGGGTGGGGTAGGTGAAGCACCCACACCTGCCCCCACCCTCATTCGTCCCACTCTGTGCCCTTGAGCAAGGCCCTTAACCCCCACCATCTGCTCCTCCGGGTGTCCTACATAGAAGCTCTCTGCTCCACACAGAGGACTGTGGTAGCTCAGTGGTCTGTGGTTGCGTCAGGAAGGGCATCCGGCGTAAAAAATAACTGCCAAGTCTTCGTGCGACAGATTGCTGTGGCAACCCCTAATGCAGGGAGCAGCCGAACGAAGAAAAAAGAAGGACATTTTATGCAGAGATGTACTTATAACAGTTTTATAGAAAAATGGTACAATATACAGTCACCACGGAGAATTGGGGGGCGCAAAATGTTTACTTCTTCCTAGGGGGTGCATAATAGAAAATAACTGAGAAGCACTGATCAGCCCAGTTCAAACAAAATAAATTGCTTCATATTGTAAGGATTGTACCATTTCCTGTTTCTGTTTGTGTTTGTGTTCCCCACTCTGCTTTTTGTGCTCTTGTTGTTCTGCTCTTTGTGTGGTTTCTGTTCCTGTGTATCTGGTCCTGTTTTCCACTCACTCCTCAGTCTGTCTCTCCACTCCTCAGTCTTTATCATTCACACCTGTCCCTCATCAGCCACCTGCCCAGGTGCTCTCATTACTCACTCTCCCTCTGTCTTATAAAAAGCCTTTCTCTCCTCCACTCCTTGTCCGGTCATTGTTCTGTATTCACAGACATCTCAGTCCTCCTCTGTCCTGTCTGTTTTTGTCCACCTGATGATCTGCTCTGCCTGTGAACTCTGATGTCCTGTTCAGCCTTGTTTCTGATCCTGTTTTGCCAAAGTAAGTTTTGCTGCACCGACAGCCTTTTGTTTTGTTGTTTCAAATAAATTATTTTTGTTTAAACTCCTGCCTCGCTCGCCTCCCTGCAAATGGGTTCCAACTGTGAGGATTGTGACACATATATACCATATCATAGGATTAGGACTGTGTACCTTTCTAAAAAAATTGGTATCGGTACCGGTGTCCGTACCTGCACTTCCGTGTCGGTTCCTGGACGGTTCTTTTTTCGGTACCAATGTCGTAATCAATATTAATTCTAACAAGAAAAAAAATACTTTACACATTACAGTACAAATCTTGAGTTTTATTTTTTAACTTTGTTTTTTTTTCATTCCAAGCAGTTTTCTTACATAAAAATAAAGAAAAAATTTCCTGTTCAAAAGACTAGTTACAAACCAGTGACACGTCAGTGTCTAATGCTCACTGCTACACACTGAAGACCTTTTCACTTAGCAATTTTTCTTCAGAAAAATCAACAAGTCTGCTTTCTCTGGACACAAACAAGCCGCTCCTGGCTGATGGTGTCCTAATGGATGGTGAAAATGTTCAGTCTGGGGGTGTGGATGATACTTGTTGCACACAGAGATAGGTTGTCAAGTTTGATAGCACTGACATATTGTCCCTCACATTCTACCAGCAGGTCACTGGATTCACAGAGGTTAGGGTTGATGCAGACTTCTGCACGTCTGTGTCTCTTCCTGAATCTTCTCTGTGGTTCTCTGGGATTTTGGGCTCTTATCAACTTCCTAATTGACATCAGAACACAAAAAAATCAACAATAACATGGTTGTGTTATTGCTCAAAAACCATTATCTAGGCTGAGAGAAAAAGGATTAACTGGTCAACATTATCCTTTACTGCTTACTTACCTCCACCATGAAGCCTCCACTGTAGAAAAAGGCAGCAAACTTTTAACAAAGATTGTGACTGTCTTGTGGCCCCCCATCTCACTTTTCTTTTGTCTGTCTCTCCTCATCACATCAGGGTCAGAGGCTCCTGTGAGGATAACATTAACATTTTTTCGAAGATGTCGGTGCATGCACACTCTGCGGCTTCTCTCCCTCCCGACAAAACGGTGTTTTCATTTTCTTTGTCCTGCAAGCCGGAATGTGTTTGTACGTCTTCGTCATGTCTACATGTCCTAAAACGCAAGTATAGCCATGAATTCCTGCATGATGTCGGAAAAACCACACTTTTAGGAATAAACAGCGAACTCGAAGAAGAGCTACGTGACTGCGGCCTGCTCTGGAAGCCGGTACCGTCACCGACCCTCACTCCTTCATCACGCCCACAGTGGAAGCGCCATAAGCGGCGCGACAGGAAGCAGAAGCGGGTTAAGCGCGGAGGTATCCGAGTAAGGCTAGCAGCTAGCCCACACAAGTCGGCTGTCCCATCCATGGTTTTGGCTAACGTACGCTCTTTGGACAATAAACTACTACAAACAACACAGAAGACTGTGAGAGACTGTTGTGTTTTTGTGTTCACGGAAACATGGCTTAATAACAACATTCTGGACCATGCTATTCAGCTCGAGCAGCTAACATGCTACAGAGCGGACAGAGCTCTCATTGAGGGAGGTAAGACCCGCGGCGGGGGGCTTTGTGTTTATATCAACAATGCTTGGTGTCGTGATGCTGCTGTGGTCTACAAACACTGCTCACTTTTAGTGGAATTTATGGTTATTAAAGGCCGACCATTCTATTTACCGAGGGAATTTACATCTGTTATAATCATCGCTGTTTATATACACCCAAGCTCCAGCAACAAAAATAGAAGTGAGGCACTAAATGAACTGTATCTGCACATCATTGAGCAGCAGACAGCCTACCCTGATGCTTTTCTCATCTTGGCTGGTGATTTTAACCATGCAGATCTAAGGAGTTTGTTTCCAAAGACATACAAACACATTGACTTTCCAACAAGAGGAAACAATACACTGGACCAAGTTTACACCACCATGAAAGGAGCCTACAAGGCCCTTCCCCTCCACCACATCGGCGCCTCTGAGCTTTCAGCTTCACTAGCTGACCAGCACGTTTTCCCCTGCGTCTGAAGCGAGATCTCCAGGCAGGGAGGTGAGGAGTGCAGCGAAGGTAAGCTGGCACGTCTGCCAGCAGGGGGGGAGGGGGAGGGGGGGGGGGGTCCAGAGGAACGCTGATAATGGTCCAAATAAGCAACTTCAGTGCCAGAAAAACGAAGATTCAAAAGTTGTTGTCTGTCATACACCAGCAGAGAGTTGATGTCACAGATGTGAAATGCAAAAAACAAAAATAATCCAAACACCATCAGCAGAGGTGGATTGCAAGCCATGTACACGGGCGCCATCTTATCGGAAGTAAGAGTAACATATAGTCTTTTTGCTCTATGTCTGTGTTTTACCTGCCTGCATGTTGAAACCACGTGTCATGTTACAGTCAATAACGAAACTTGACACCAGAAAAAGTCATGTTTCAATCCATACACCGACCGACGCAGTTTGGTCAGTGCCATAAAAGAACCAGTTCCATATACAGCCCTACATAGGATAGCTATGGGTTGAAACTTATGCCATCAGAAAATGAATTTAAATTTGCTTTCTCCTACTCCGCTCCTGTTTCCTGGAATATCTTACAAAAAGATCTGAAGCTCTCGACCTTGACCTCTATAAGTGGCTTTAAGAATCTGTTGGACTCTTGGCAGGGACCAATGCAGAAATGTTCCTGTTTTTAGTTTTCTACATTTGCCTTATAATCTAGCTGTTTTTGTTACTTTTTTGCCCTCTTATGAATGAATGAAATGAATGAAAAAAAAAATGCTGTTTTGAAACTAAATTTCTCTCAATTGAAACTGAAATTAATGGGTTGAAACTGAATTCATTTGCTTTGAAAGTTTCAATTTCAAAATTCTGTTTTTGTGGCCCACAACATTCCAGAGTCTAAAAAAGTTAAGTCTGGTCCTCTGGACATCCAAAAAACAAAACAAAGCAAAACAAACAAACAAAAAAACAACAACAAAAAAGTAGATGGCATTGTTCCCAAGAGCCTGGAACTGAAATCTTCTGTCAGTGGGCAACGGGCAAGCAAGATCCTTCAGAAAGCACAGACCCAGCTGCTGAATGAATGTGTGAGACAGACCAGTTTTACTATTGACGCCTAAAAGGCCAAAGAAGAGTATATTAAACAAAAACTGACAACGTGCCTAGATCAGACCACACTTCAGCAAGTGATGGACTTTACAGATCAGGCATGCTTAGCACAGCATGTCAAACCCAAGACTCGACAACAAAACAAGTTTAATTTACTGATAACTCATCAACACCAACACAATTCCAATAACAACACATTCAGTGTAAGACAACACTCCAGTAGACAATTACGTGCCAGGGAGACAGAAAAGTGCGTGAAGAATTTATCTGACAGACAGCTCACCCAGCGACAGAGATTCTTGCCTGGGGAATGAACTTTGTGGTTGCACCAAGAATTCCTCTGGTGTAGATGATCACAGCCACAGAATCAGCCATCCACAACAACAAAATTAAAGAGTGTGAAGCAGAACAACTCAGAATCAAAGTTTCAGCCTGTCTCAGCAATGCCAAACCACCACCTTCCAACATCAGTAGAGAGGAGAGGGATGCACTCACCACTCTTAGCAAGGACAAAAACATCATCATCCTCCCAGCAGACAAAGGAAGGTGCACAGTGATTTTGAACCAGAAAGACTATCATGAGAAAATTATGATACTCCTTAGTGACTTATGAGCCACTATGCTGGTGAAGATTCTCAGTCATCCAGGACATGATAAATTCAAAAAACGTTCAATACAAAAACAACTGGACTTTATTTGTAACAGAAGACATTTTCGCTCCTCATCCGAGGAACTTTCTCAATTCAAAGAGCAGTGAGTGAGGGGTTTAGGTTATAAGGCTGTGAGATAAAACACACATACATAAGTAGATTTGACAATTCACACCTCAACACCTTAACAGTAGTGGTTTCTTAAGGTCTTTGTTACTCTAATTCACAGATGAGGCCCCTCTGTTCCCATCAGGTGTGAAAACCGGCTGGGAATCTGTCTTAAAGTTGCATTATAGGTTTTTGAAAGTGGAAATCTGAGGCCTCCTCCTCTGTTAAGAGATGTTTTTTCTCTTTTTACATAGAATGCTTCCTTCACCCTCCTCTCAAACCGTCTGTGTTCTCGGTCCAAAATGTGCACATTTTGGTCCTCAAAAGAGTGTCTCTTATCTGTGAGGTGGAGGTGAACAGCTGAATCTTGTCCTGAGGAGGTGGCTCTCCTGTGTTGAGCCATGCATCTGTGAAGAGGCTGTTTAGTTTCCCCAATGTAGAGGTCTGGACAGTCCTCGTTGTACTGGGCCGCATGCACTACACCACTCTGTTTGTGTATGGGTGTTTTGTCCTTAGGGTGGACCAGCCTCTGTCTGAGAGTCCTGCTGGGTTTGAAATGACTAGGATGTTGTGTTTGTTGAAAATCCTTCAGAATTTCTCTGATACTCCAGCAACATAAGGGATGACAATGTTTTTACGTCTGTTGTTTTCCTTTTTCTGTTTATTAGGGTGTTTTGTAGATTTCCTCGCTGACTTGACAAAAGCCCAGTTAGGATATCCCCATGTTTGGAGAGCTTCTTGGATGTGTTTCTGTTCCTTTTCCTTCCCTTCTGTATTTGTTGGGACGCGTTTGGCCCGTTGCTGTAAAGTTCTGATGACAGAGAGTTTGTGTTCCAGTGGATGGTGGGAGTCAAACAGAAGATACTGGTCTGTGTGGGCTGGTTTTCTGTAAACTTCAATGTTGAGGCTGTCCTCTCTTTCCATCTGAACCAAACAGTCCAAAAAAGGCAGCTTGGTGTCGTTTGCATCCTCTCTGGTGAACTTGATGTTATCGACCGAGTTAATGTGTCTGGTGAACGCTTCTATTTCCTTGGCTTGGATTTTGACCCAGGTGTAATACACATATCAGAACCAATGGCTTGGTGTTGTTCCCTCATAGGAGTTTAGGGCTCTCTATTCCACTTCCTCCATGTAGAGATGGGCAACAATGGGGGACACTGGAGATCCCATGGCACAGCTGTGCTTCTGTCTGTAAAAACTGTCATTGAACTTAAAATAAGTGGTGGAGAGGCAGAGATTCAACAGGGTGCAGAGCTGGTCCGGGGTGAAGTTGGTCCTGTTGATTAAGTCATTGTCTTGTAGAATGATGATACTATGTGACGTCTCTTTTCGCTTGCATATCCATCTCTGAAGCAGTAGAAACAGTCAGAAAACAACTTCTACAAGACAATGATTCTGTTATACAGACTGTACCCAGGGGAGGCAACACCTAGTCTGTATTGCTTACCTAAAGTCCACAAACAAGGTGTACCTTTAAAACTAATTGTTAGCATGATTAACTCTGCCACTTACACTGTTTCCAAATATCTGGTGTCTGTACTCATCCCTTTAGTCGGCAGCTCAGAACACCACATACAGGACACCATGGACTTTGTGGATAAGGTGAGGGATGTTATCATGGAGACTGATGAAACAATGGTCTCTTTTGATGTCACATCACTCTTTACGTGCATCCCTGTTGATGATGCAGTAGAGGTGGTCAGTTTAAGATTAAAATCAGACACCACTCTGAGTAGCAGGACCACGCTTTCCACAGAACAACTGTGTCAACTCTTGAAACTGTGCCTGCAGTCAACCTACTTTACATATGGGGGGCAATATTATAGGCAGAAACATGGGTGTGCTATGGGGTCTCCAATTTGTCCTGTTGTTGCCAACCTGTACATGGAGGAGGTAGAAAAGAGAGCCTTGATGTCCTTTTCAGGGACACCACCAGGTCATTGGTTCAGGTATGTTGATGACACCTGGGTTAAAATCAAATCGCAGGAAGTCCAACATTTTAGTGATCACATCAACTCTGTGGATAAATATGTGCAGTTCACACGAGAAGATGTAAAAAATGGCAGGCTGGCTTTCTTGGACTTTGAGGTCTCAGTTTCTGATAGAGGACATTTGCAAACTGAGGTGGACCACAAACCCACCCACACATACCAGTATTTGTAGTTTGACTCCCATCATCCTTTGGAGCACAAGTTAGGAGTCATCAGGACTCTGTACCACAGAGCATACAGTGTCCCCACTAACTCAGACAGGAGCCAGGCAGAAAGAGAAATCCCACACAAGACAGGCTCTAGAGCAAAGTAGATATCCTAACTGGGCCTTCCTGAAAGCAGAGAAGAAACCCAAACAGGACTCCAGTCAGCCATCAGGTGAAAAGGAGGAAGCCAGACCAGTGGTCATTCCATATGTTGCGAGAGTATCAGAGAAACTGAGACATTTATTTTCTAAACATAACAGCTTTTAAAGACAGGAGCTGGCTGTGGATCACCAGATTCAGAAACCCCCTCCAGCCCATGTCTCTCCCCCCGGCTCGAATCTCCCTCAGAAGTGGCAACTCACAATATCAATAAATCAAGGAAACGTCAATTACGTTTTACCAATCGTATTAAAATCAAGGCAGGAAAAGGTTACAGTTTAAAGCACTGGTCTCTCTGGTCTGTGACCCATTCATAAACCCGGAAGAGCCCCGATGTCCTGTGTTATTACTCATTTATAGGGTTCTAGACTCTTCCTTTGCAGAAAGGGAGCTCAACCTGTCAGTGTATGGTGGGGTAAATAGTAAATGGACTGTACTTATACAACGCAGGCCGCGCCTGGCAGCCTCAGGTCAATTAAAATGCCAGAGCTGACAGCTAGCGTGAGACCTGCCAGCCTCAGGTCACCTGATCCAGCCCTGGACATCTGCCTAGGACTTCAGCATCCCCCTGGTGTGGTGCAATATGCCATCCATCCATTTTCTTTACCCGCTTATTCCATTTTTGGGTCGCGGAGGTCGCTGGTGCCCATGTCCAGCAATCACTGTGCGAGGAGCGGGGTACACCCTGGACGGGTCGCAAGTCCATCACAGGGCCACATAGAGACAAACGAGACAAACAACCATTCACGCTCTCACTCACACCTAGGGACAATTTAAAGTTACCAATCAGCCTAACATGCATGTTTTTGGTCTGTGGGAGGAAACCGGAGCACCCGGAGAAAACCCACGCATGCATGGAGAGAACATGCAAACTCCACCCAGAAAGGCCCCTGGACCAGGGTTTGAACCGGGGACCTGCTCACTGAGAGGCAGCAGCTCTACCAGTTGCACCACCGTGCTGCCTGGTGCAATATGACATAATGGAAATTTCTAAAATTTGTCTAAGACAGTTCTCTAAATATATGATTTAATGATTGCAGAAGGTGTCCCTATGCAAGAAAGCGTTCTTATCTAATAAAATTTAATCAGTTTGTAGAACCTGAACTTCTCTTTTTGACTCCAAGGGCAGGCCTGGTCCATTTTGTCCATCTGAAAAGGAAAAAGAAAAAACTCTGTGCCCCCTTCCCCTTCAGTCATACAGTACCCAATTTATTTGCACAGAGTGCTGCCGGTATTTTTAGCCTGTCACAGCAGAAAATGTGTTTATGTGAATAAAATCTGATTGAAATAATTTATGTGTTTTAACTTGCATATGTATGTAAATAATAGAACCTCCCAACTCCCCCGGTGATCTAATATAAAAACATTCCCAATTAATCAACAAATCTATTTACCCATTCCACCACCCTTCAATTTAATCCCAATTTAGATAGAAAAATGTCATGAGTTCACCCCCTGGAAAATCTATATTATAAACCCCATTTTATGTATTTATCAAAATCCTCTGGTCTCTCGTCTTGGCCCAGCTGTAAAATATTCATTGTTTCATAGAAAACAATATCAAAAATTAAGTTTATCATTGTAATTGCACCATCTAGTGGCGTTATTTCATCATGATCTGCTCTTGAAACTAATTACAAAAAACATTCTTATTCATGCTTTCACACATCAAATAGTCATTAAATAAACAAATCATCAAATAAGCATTAAAAGGTAATATTTAACAAAGTAGCATGCAAAAGTATCTGGTTCAACCATGTTAATTTAAGAAAAAATCATCATAACACTCCATAATACTGTAAATAAACTATAAACGTTAATATTTAACCCACCCCATAGTCAGTCCATCAATCATCTCATCTCTCAAAGTAGTTTGAGAAGACCTGTCACTCAATTAATGTTGAATTCAACAATGAAATTAACCACAATTATAAAGTACACATCTGTACTTAATTGTTAAAAATTATCCACAACTTAGCTTCATATTATCTGTTAATTTCCTCTTATATTCACCCGTGTTTGGCTTCCTTCCTGTTAGGTTGTAACACACTCTTAGGAAGGTCCACTTAGTTACAACACCAAGAGGTACACTCTAAAAAAAAAACCTTTTAGTTTCAAATAAAAATAGTAATTTTCTTCTCCCACATTCAAATAATCAGTTTTGTAATTAATTAGCAAATAGGAAATTTGTAACTCTACTTTCAAAATATTGTTTTATATCCATAATAGTATCTGTTCAAATTAATCGTCCAAACCCCCCAGACTTAGCTTTAGATATAATCACATCATTAATTGATTAGCATTGTAAACACAACCTATAAATATTTCTACTGTCAAAACAGTTTTTATAATCATTTCTGATTTTATAATCATTGTTGATCAACTATTATCTAGCAACCTGTTATGAGACACCTCTGTTGTAGTGTTATTAAATATGTAGGTGTTTGTAATTACTGTTTCAGTTCTCATCATTGTATGAACAGTTAAAACTTTAATCTAATATGTAATATTTATTTTTTATATTTTAGCTTTAATGCACCAAAGTTCTGTTCTGTTGTATTTTCCTTATTTCACTCCCCCTTTTTGAAACAGGAGGCAATCACAAATCCTCCTATTTCAAAAACCATGAATGTTCATAACATGAATGCTAGCTGAATCCTGGCTGAAGCTCACAAACACTCTTCCAACTCCGTCTGTCCATCACACAGTACACAACCTGCAGGCAAAATCTGGGATAAGGTGCAATGTCAAGTTATCAACAAATGGAAGAACGCCAAAGTTCATCTAGGCACGGACTAGTGCAGGTGTAAAAATTACATGACCCAACAACAAAAAATATCGTCTAACATCCGACCTACACGTCTGAGTCCAGGTCAACCATAATGATTTACAGTACACATATCACAGAACAGTGAAGTCACGATCACCTGTTGATACTGTCAGTGCAGTCGTGTAAAGAAAATGTTTTCTCAACATGGATGTCTGGTCATATAAGGTGAAATAAGAGAAAACAAGATGCTCACCCCCAAAAGCAAATGCAAACACATGTCCACGCATGTGGAAAACCACCAAACTGCACCACTCTAACACGATTACATGGTGGAAAAAACAAATGTACTTAATCAAAGAGTAATTGGAAAAGAAGGGTAATCCAGCAACCCATGAGAAGTGCGGCTCTGCAGGTCTAAATATCATTTGTCAGTCAGTTCTGTCCTCTGTGTTAAACTGTCATAGAAGTTTGAAGGAATTAAAGTTTGTGTGTATGTTCATGTCACAGTAAAGACAGGATTGATCATGAAACTGAAGTTATTGCATCACCATCCCGAAGATCACATATTCAGCCGACACGTCACCCAGGCTGCAGTGTTCGTTAGTGACTTTTAACAGCTTGACCACCGCTGTCACGTCATTCTCCAGCCCCCCTTCTTCTGGAGATTAATTTGAAAAGGCCATCTTTTTGCAGCTCCATAGTTGTATAGACTGCGAGGCTTGACTGGAAGCGGTGAGAAGAATGGTAAATGGACTGTACTTATACAGCGCCTTTCTATCTTATCGAGATACTCAAAGCGCTTTACACTACAATCTGTGTCCTCATTTACCCATTCATACAGCACTCTACTAAATTTCTACAAAGCTAATTGAACAAATCATTCTAAAGAGACTAATCAGAGCTTTATCACATTCATAAACTGATGGGACACACATCGGAGGCAACGAGGAGTTCAATGTCTTTCCCAGGGACACTTCGGCATGTGACTGCTGGTGGATTCAAACTCCCAACTCTTGCTTTGGAGGACGACTGCTCTAACCACTCAGCCACAGCCGCCCCAGTCCAGGTCCCCATCTGGACAACGTTGCACATAACCCAGGTATGACACATGTCAGCTTGTAGCTTAGCTGAACATGATGTCTGTCAGTCCACACGGCTGAGGCAGCACAGTTCAATTAATGCAGACGCCGTCAGGAGTTGTCATCAAAGTCACAGTTGGTAATAGACTCAGATTGTACCCAACTGTATGTGAGAACTTCAGAAACGACGATTCAAAACCAGAGATTCAAGATGCAAAGTGGTCAATGCTAGTATTGAGTCTAGCCATGCCATGATGTGTGATGGACCTAGTGTAGAATAAAGAATAAAACAATAAAAACATCTACAAGTAAATATACATAAAAATAAAAAAAATCAGAATATCATAAGTAAAAGAATACAACATTAAGACACAGATGCCGACTCACTCTAGGTTAAAAGCCAATGAAAAAAATGTGTTTTTAAACGAGTTTTAAAAACAGAAAGTGACGGGGCCTGCCTGACCTCCAGTGGCAGCTCATTCCACAATTTAGCTGAAAAGGCTCTGTCTCCTCTGGATTTACAAAAGGTTTTCGGGACTGCTAAAAACATCTGGTCAGAGGATCTAAGAGCATGTGATGGGATGTAAAAGTGAAGCAGTTCAGACAAATAAGATGGACTAAGACCTTTCATAGGGCCAAGGCAGTTGATAAATGTAAGGACACCCTGCTGAAAATGAAATCCGAGCCCCTCCAAGGCACCAGAGTAGTGGGAAAACCTGAAGATGGTTCAAGTCATATGAAAAACATATATGTAAAAGTCACTAAGGGCCCCCACAACTGTGAAACACCACTGCACGTAGGCCATAATGAATATGTGAAATATGTCATCAAACACTGTCCCCACCCCACCTGACTAAGGGTAGATGAGAGCTGGAATGTAACCACAAATACAAACATCTAGATGATTGTCAAGCGTCCTACAACAGGTAAGATATTATTATGTCAACATGTCCATAGAACCCCACTTCAAATTATCTGAACTGTCTCTTTAACCCTGAGACTGTAAAGCACATGTTATATTTGTAGAAATACACTATTTTGAGGAACACAATATCTTGTTCAACAAAGTACCATATCAATTATTCTACTATAATTCTAACATCTGATCAGCGTAAGTAGCAACCAAACAAACAGTGTGGCTGGTCGGCCAGGTGTCAGGAAGGATGAAGTCTGCCCATCTGTCTGTAGTCCCTGAAGTGACCTGCAAAAACCACAGCACATTCCTCCAGCATTTTATGAACAAACACATGAAAACCTGTAGAAAAATATCATATAAACAGGTAAGACAGACACCAAAAAAGAGGGAATGTAAAAACAATATTAATTTCAGGGCAAGGTTAATCCATCAGCATCCCTGTATAACTGACGTGCTCAGAAATAAAAGTAGATGGTTACCACATGAGACCTCAGGACGTCTAGTGAGAGTGCCACATTTAAACAAGACACATGTTGCGCGTACAGTGCTTTGTTGAATTATGGTAAGAAGTTTTTGCATCATATAAAAGGTAAGCATAAGCAAATGACGTGTGAACCACGTAAAGTGGGACAGGTCAGGAGTTTCCAACCAACACAGATGTGGAACGTATCCCATGTCCTGTAATCTGTCCAACAAGAGATAAGCAGATAAAAATTAGTTTTCACACAGAGAAACATGAAACTGAGGAAAATTTATTACAATTTCCTGAGACCTAAGCAATGATAAGATATCGAAGAAACCGCAAAGCTGAACCGGTTATGTGTTTGTCAGGAAAATGTACAGGCCCAAACTTCCCCTCCTTGCAGACAGCCGTAAATCCAAAACCCCACAAGCAAGTATGCTTGAATAAAGACCATCTATACTAACTGAAAAGGCCTGAAAGAAAACTGTGGTTCTCAGCGCCCAACAGTAAATCACAGAAGTTACACAGAGTCCTGCAGCTGCCAGAGTCGACCCACACAGAAACAAAACATAACAAACTGTCCCTCGTGCCTTTATGTGCGTTTGTCTGCTCAGCAAAAAAAGTAAATAGGTATTAGGCGGAAACAAAGAGAAGCTCAGGGGAAGTTGCACCCTACACCAAAAATGAAGCTGAACAAACTCTGGAGGCAGTTCTCAACAGAAATACACTGAAAATAAAAACAGATTCTGGAGCTGATCCTCAACAGAATATACCAAAAATAAAGCTGAAATGAAGTCTGGAGCCAGTTCTCAACAGAATATCTAAAACAAGGCCTTCATATATAAGAAAATGTGATCTTGTACTCTGCATGCAGTCATGTATCTACATAGCACCGTACACATGAACTTTAGATCAAATTCTTAATACCGTTGGAAACAAATGGCCGACCGTCATGAACCATGGGGGGAAATCACTCCACAGTCAACTACTACAATTTTATCATGCCCAATGTGTAGGAAGGGAAAATGAAAATATTTTCAGCCTACCTTTTTCATATTATGACGCCGTTTGACTGCAGAGTGATGTTCGCCCATCCGCTACAAAAAAAAAACAACCCAAAAAAAAAATAAACAACTCCCTCCTCTCAGCAGTTCCTGCTACCAGAACCAACTTTGGGGTCACCAAATTGTAAAAATGTGTTCTGATCTGAAGCAGGGAGAGGAGGAATAATTGTCTTCCATTTTAGAAGGTTTATTTTACATGTAAAGTACAAGATCACCAGCCCTGGGCCATTGTAACTCCACCATGCGGTCATGAACAATGGCGCCAAACGTAAACAGACAACCCATTTTCTTCAGAGCTCGGCCACACCTCCTGGAGTCGTCAACACCATCAACGAATGGGAAGTCCTACTCTATCATGTGACCCAGCTCTCAACCAATAATATCTAACCATCTTGTGTTCTATAATGGGTGGGTGCGTGAATGTCTGAGAGTTGGTATAGTTTCATCTTTAAATCACTTCTTGGTGTGTTGCCTTCATACATCTCCTCCTACATGTCTCTGCGTGAGTGCAGCTACGGAGTGCGCTCTTAGGACATTATTACCTGCAGTGTTCCCTCAATGAGGACTGAACTAGGCAAAAGGGCCTTCTCCTATTCCGCTCCTGTTTCCTGGAATATCTTACAAAAAGATTTGAAGCTCTCGACCTTGACCTCTCTAAGTGTCTTTAAGAATCTGTTGGACACCTGGCAGGGTCCAATGCTGACATGTTCCTGTTTTTAGTTTTCTACATTTGTCTTGGAATCTAGCTGGGGTTTTTTTTGTTTTTTTTTGTTGTTACCTTTTCCTTTTAGCCATCCTATTTGTTAAAAAAAAAAAAACCCTGCAGTATGACTTTTTATAACTGTTTATTGTTGTTGCTGTTGTCCATTGTTGTCATCTTTCTTTGTTGAAATCAGGTCTCTCTTGTAAATGAGTCCTCGAGGCTCAATGGGATTTACCTGTCTAAATAAAGGTTGATTGATTGTAGGCATGTAGCTGAAACTACATTTTCTACCTGAAACGGAATCAGATCATGTTTTTAACACATCATTCTAAATATCAAAACGGGATACATATATCTAGACATTTCATTAAGTTAATATATTATCTGATAAAATTATATTTCACAAGTTTTATGATATACAATGCCAGTCAAAGTGGACCAGAGCCCAAAGAAAGGCTTGTTCACAAAATGCTTCATATTCTGTTTTAGAATCATTCTGTTTGAAAGTAGGCATTTTTGTATCCCTAACAGCAGCAACTATATAGTGGTCATTTAGATAATTTGTAAAAAACGCCTAGCCCAGTGTATGTGGCATGTTTGTGATGATAAGATCTAGAAGAGATTATTTGGCAGGGTATTTTGGAAATGGGCGAGTGGGACTATCAATAATTTGACTAAGATCAAGGACAAACAAAATTCTTTAAATTCGTCAGACACACGCGAGATCAAATCTAAATTAAAATCACCTACCAGAACAATTTCATTGGGATGTAAATGAGATAAAATATGCATTAAAGACAACAGGCTTTCAGATGTGGCAGTAGGGACTGTAGCAACCAACAACATATAATGATTGACCACCAGACAGTTCAATGTTTAGTACCAAGATTTCAAATTGGTGCTGATTTTGTAAATACCAGGTGTGTTACTAGGTTAGATCTGACATATACTGCCACACCTCCTCCTTTTCCTAGACAGTCTGAATGATACATATTAAAGCCATTAATCTTTGTCCAGAATAGATTTAGTTAGCCAAGACAATAACAATAATATCAACACCAGTTGAAGATGCCCAAATCCTCAGCATATCTATTTTTGGAAGGAGCATTAATAGGCACAATATGTAATCCTGACATGTTTTTAAAATCTGTTGGAGTACTACATGAGGTGAGTGGACTAGGATTGGGTTAATACTAGACAACAATAAAAGCATTACAATAAGACATTTCAGAGAGTTCTTTGTGGCAGTAGTATAATTGCTGGAGTTTATAGTGTAGTTCTTGGTCCTCATAAACATGTTTTCTTTATGAGGTGCTTTTGAAACGAATCCACAAGTTCCACTCATTTCAAAAAGCTGTAAATCTTATCTCTGGACACAAATTTATTTAAGAAAGCTTGGTTTGTTTTATTCGTCAAGGTACTTCAACACCAGTTATTGTTCTAAACAAAAATAAAACATAACAATTTTTTATCACTTCCCAAACAACCAGGAGTATTCTCAGCAGTTACATAAAGTAAATAAGGATAATATCTGTTTGATTGATTTATTTTTAACACCTCAGCTGGATTAAAATACACTAGATTTATTACTGTGTGAAGAGTTGGTCAGTGATTAAATGGGGTGAAAACAGCCTTGTTACATTTCAGGGCGAGGATAAAACTGTTTGGCGAGGCAGTTCTGTTGTGAAATATTTATTTTAAAGTTTAATTTTTTTCTGTAGGACCTCAGTTCCACAGTAACAAACAGCAGCATTTGTTGTTGTTTATTTATTTACAAAGTAAACACTTAGCTTTGTACTACAGTCCAGTCTAAATGCATCAATTAATCGTTGGGCTGAAAACTCCAACAGTGATCAGTTTTCTGTCTTATCTAGTCTTCAACGAAAAGTCTTTAAACATGACGTTACAGTTTAAATGAAATAAAGATGAGTTTAGGATGAGAGGTAAAGAAAACAAAATGAACAAATAAACTAAAAAAATTAACGCAACATGAAATATGGCCCCAGAATGTCAAAGAAAACAACAACAGAAACTAACTTTCCTCTTAAAACAGGCAGATGAAGAGAGACAAAACTTAAAGGTAAAGCTAAAAATCTGAAAGTAGGGGAAGGATGACTGAAAGTAAATCAATCTAGTTGTTATTAAATAAAAATAAAACCAAAAGTCACAGCACACATCTCTAGAAAGAGCCAAATGTTTTGACACATTAATGGCTAAAAAAGCCCAAAGGATGAAAAAATAAAATGCCAAACTATAAAAAAGAAAAACAAACTTTCATAAAAATGAACAAAATCTCCAACAGCTCTATGACTCCGGTACTGTCACAAATATAAAGTTAGGGTTAGGTGTGGTAGTAGCTGAGAGTGCGCTTCAACACGAGTTTGTCGCCTATCGACCACATGTTAAAATTCAAATAAAAAGCGTTTAAAGTTCTTTTGTTCCCAGGTGAGAAGCCTTGTGCTGACACAAATAACAACTAAGAACAATAAAGTTTTACCATTTAATTTCTTTTAAGGCAGGAAAATTTACAGGCTCAGCGCTGAGGCTTCAATGATGGTCATGGAAGACCAAGCCCCGAACACAGGAAGGGTCCGTCTCTATTTCCTATAGGCTCCTCCTCTTAAAGCGGACGGGAGCTCGGCTATCCTTGTATCAGTATATTATTTACTTGTGCCAATAAGGCTTAGTTGGTTCAATCGAAGTGTTTTTAGGCGTTTATGTGCAATGTTCTTGTGTGCATGCAGCAGAAAAACAAAACCCTCTTCTATTATGGCAAAAGGTTTCAGGTGGCCAGTGAGGCTGAAGAAGACTGACTGACTTCCTGTCTTCTTTTTAACACTTTAAGATTATTTTAGGACATATCTAACATCATCTGAAGACATATGTAACACGTGAATGAGGTCTGAGCTGAGTGTTTGTGTTGGCTTAGAAGTGGCAGCCATCTTGAATCATGTCCAAAGGTTTTTTTTCAATGAACTGCCATCCACTGGTTCATGAGATATTTTGCTAACAGACAAATAGTATTTGTGAAAACCTAAATGACGGAGCAGTCTGCTCTACATTTAGTCCTTGCTCAGCACTACACGGCATGCAGTACACAGCCAAAGATCCTCTTCAGATGTCCTCATCCGGCCTTTTTTAGCCGAAAGCTCTGCTGTTGGAAAAATGTCAACACCTGCTCGATTCTTTTGTCAGTCACTGCGGCTGGCCACTCATCTCTCTTCCGCTGCTCGAGAGCTTTAACCTCATGAGAGATTCCAGGATTTTCTGACATTTTACTGAATGGCTTTGGCTGCCATTTAAACATTAAAGAAACAACAAACATCAGCCGAAAAGAGAACCAAAGGTCAGGTCACGTGTTATTACTGTGTTTGATTCCCTCGTTAGTGAGACCCCTGTGTTTCCCCATTTCTTAATGGTGAGCTCCACCTCAGGGTCAACATGCTGTTGACCTTTCACCTTTGCTTGCACCTCCTTTAAATTTGTCTTTGCCCCCCTGCGGACACGCTGGGGCTTTGTTTCAGGGGTCACGGAAATGACCTCTGTCTGCCAGCCGCTCCTGGTATGTTTCCTGCTTTAATCCACCGGAGGAGAAGGGGGAGGACGGCTGCAGCCGATGATTGATAATGGTGAAGAGGGGAACTCCCTGTGTCTGTTAACACCCATAAAGTACCAATCTGTCAGGCTCCCACCGAATAGTGGGGGTGTGGGGGTAAACCTGTTCTTCATCTCAGGAGTCGGCAGTTGGAGAGCCTCTAGCTTCTGTCTCGATTAGTCATGGATGTCCAGCACACACACAGGGGGACATGGTGTGTGTGGATGTTGTCCTCACAGCAGCAGATGTGTCTCGTGTTGATGAGCATTCAGCGTCTGTCTGATGCGACGAAAGCCCTGTTTATCCTCCAATAAACAGCATGATGAATAAAAAACTAAAGCTGCTCTCAGAACCACACACAGAGAGGATCTGATGTTCTGATCGAAAAGGTGGTAAAATAAAAACAGCTTTCTTTACAAAAACAGCCAACGATTATCGAGTTCTGCTGACAGGAAAACTGCTTTAACCAGAACAAATGGATCCGTCTAACATCTGTGGTACCAAGTTACATAATGATCCAGACTTCATGGTGGCCATGAGAAGTGGGCAATCATATAAGTTCCTGTGCATTACAATTACAACTCATTAATCCAATTCAAGATGGCTGAAAATGCTAATCAAGCTGCTGTACCATTTTAAAATGAATGAAAATGAAATATCATGAACGTGTTCGTCAGCTAGAGCAGCTGCAGAAACTAAGGGGAGCGCCAAACATCTTTGTTTTACGATTTTTAGTCTTTCCATGGCGCCTGGTTTTTCTTCCAGGACCACATGGCCATGTGACTTACACATCAGTGTTTTCTCCATTTTATAAATATATTTATAAAAACATAAAATATAAGAGAAGGTCGCTAAACTTCGTACATGCATCCATACACAACAAAGTTCAAATGGAGACGCTATAGCAAGACTCTATTTGTCCTTTTGTATTGTAAGGCCAGGTCCAATATTTAGCCAGCTCGGCCCATTCTTTAGTAGACCTGGCCCGGTCTTCCCCAGTTCTGCACCATCTTGGTTGGTTTCTCATGTTGTTGGGATTGTCATAGCAAGAATGCTCGACACTCAGCATTGAAAAATTAGCTCATCCTATTCCTGTTCATCGCTCTGTCATCAAAAAACAGAACCAGAGCTCTGTGTACTGTAAGCAGAAACACAGCAGAAAGATATATGAGAGTGCACAAGGCCTTTCAGCTGCATCAGCCGAAGGCGTGAGGGAAAGACAATGTAAGAAGGTACAACCGGGTCAGTGAACCAATTGATGTTCTGCATTCTGTAGATGTCAAATCTCAGGCCAGGATCGCCCCCGTGGAACACAGTGTTTCTGGCTTCCACAAATTGAACAGGAAGTGGGCCGGACCGCCCAATGCAAAAACTCAGAAACTGGGCCAGAACCAAGGCAAAACCTTACGGTGCAAAAGGGCCATAACTTCAGCAAACACTTATGCAGTATGTTCGATTTGGTACCTGGTATCTTTAATCAGGGAGTGTCAGCAGCCATCTTGTTCCACAGTTCAGATGGGACAGTGTCTTTAGTGACATGTTGGCTCATACCAACCCCCCACCCCCACACACACACACACACACTTAGGTCCAGGATAGGTTGTTGAGCTTTTTTTTTTAATCAAAGTTGTTTTTTTTTTGTTTTTTTTGTTTGTTTTGTTTTTTCATTTTGAACATACAAAACAAAGAACAGAAAACAAAAACCCTCCCACCCCTCCCCTCCCACACCGGATCACTCACAGATACATAAATTAATTAAAATGAATTACACTGGCACCAATATGTTTTCATCATACAGTACAAAAGGCTGCCACATGTCCCAACATATTTTAACAGAACCCTTAAGGGTATATCTTATTTTTTCTAGATGAATATACATCACTTCTCTTATCCAATGAACATATGATGGGGGTGTGGGTCCTTCCAATTGCATAAAACTGGCCAGAAGAGAGCCAAAGGCAATTACATCTTTGTCGTAATTACTGAAGGACATATCCACAGGGAACACCCCAAACAGTGAGATGAATGGTGATGGGGTGTACAGTTCTCCCAAATAGACCCAAAAACTCTGTCGTTTGTGGAAGGTCCAGAATGTATGCAAGAGAGTAGCTGTAGTTTGTTTACAATGATTACATGCAGGGTCCAGTTCGGTTTTGATCTTGGACAGCTTGTCTTTGGACCATTACAGCCGGTGCACTACCTTGAATTGAATTGCAGCATGTCTCAGACTGATTGAGCATGAGTAAATGTTCTTAATGATCTTTCATCAGATTGAATCGGATATGGGTTCCTCCATGTCCATTTCCCATTTCAGTTTAAGGGAGTCCAAACTGGTCTCATGAACTGAGCAGTGTAAAGATCTTGCTGAAGGCCCCCTAGTATCAGACCTACATTTCAAAACCATAACCACATAATGTTTAGAGGGGTACAGAGGAAAACAATCAAGAGTTAGACCTCACAAAATGTCTAAGCTGCAAATATCTGAAAAAAAAAACAGTGGCTTGTGAATATTAAACCAGCTGCTCAAAAGAGGCACATTTATCATCAATATAAAAATCATATAGTTAATGTACTCCCTTCAAGATCCAGGTGTCAAAAGCTGTATTAGCTTCTGAGGGAGTAAAAATATGATTATTTGACATAGGTGCCAGAAACAGTAACTCTGTAAAGATAAATGCCCTTCTGAACTGATTCCAAACCTTAACCGTCCAGATCAAAAATGGATTAGAAGTGTAGGTTGATATTGACTATTGGAAATGCAGCTGAGAGCAGAGTAATGCAGAGATCTAATTGAGGCCATCTCCAAAGTGAACCAACTGGGAGAAGGGATATCCTTACCCATCCAGGATAGTAGAGCTCTGATATTAGCTGCCCAGTAATAGTGCATGAAATTAGGAAGCAACATGTCTCCACGCCTGCGGGGCAGATGTAAAGACCCTCTTGGCAATCCACGGATGCTGTTTATTCCAAATAAATGCTGATAGCTGACCGTTCAGATTGGTGAAGAATTATTTAGTAAGGAAGATTGGCAGATTCTGAAACAGGTATAGAAATTTAGGTAGGATATTCATTTTTACATAGTTTATTCTGCCCCTCCAAAGTGAGATAGGGATTGCCACTGTAGGGACACATAAAGGTTTTTCTACCATCAACTTTTATTGTTTTGATACTTTGAAAGTTAGACTGACTCTCATTCCCAAAGTTGGACAGTAAGAAACCATGTTACAAAAAATTGAATAACAAAAATCTGTTATTGTAATTAATTGCACACCTGTTATTATGATTTCAGCAAAGCTGAAAGGCCCTTTATATGGGAACCTTTCCATCTGACCTTTGAAATATAACATCTGAGCGTTATGTGTATCTCTTCCTAAAAGGGAGGATTCGTCCTACAGTCTTTCAGTGTGGGAAAGAACCACCCTAATGTTCCTCAAGGACTCTTTGGTAGTAGTGAATTTATGAAACAACATTGCTATCCCACAGTAGAAGTTATTTTTCTGAACAATTAAAATTTCTGAGTTCTCCTGAACACAATTGAAAGTTTTGCTATAAAATTGTGATGAAATAACTTGTCTCTTTCTTTCTCAGCTTAGTACTCAGTTTAATCACACATAAGAGAAAGTAGATGTAAAAAAAACCCAAAAAAAACTGGTAAGCAGAAGTTTCAACTGTTGTTTTCACAAGTTCTAATGACAATGTTTATGGATGAGTCAAACTGCTTAGAAGTATTAATTGTTCTGCTGTTATATTGAGTATTTACCAAAGCAGAGTAAATTAGCCATTTACAAACTTTATAGTTTAATATTGTTGTTAAAATTCAAATGAAACAGTAACCTGAAACAAAGGTCCACCCTTTCTGTTTTGATTGGGTCAACTTTCAATATCGTTAATACCTTCTAAGTCAGAGAAAAGTTATTCCGACGTTTAGTTTAGAGCTCAGTCTTGGGGGAAGCTTTTGAAGAAGAAAGATCAAGCAATCGAAAATTTATTCCAGAAGATAAGAAGTTCCATGCAGAAAAGAGACAAGTGTTCCAGAGATTTGTCTCGTGTTTCAAGGAAGCACCAAAAGGTTCCTTGTCACCGGAAGGAGAAAACGCTGTCCTCCGGAAGCGCACCAACTGACCCATCGGGAATCAGTTAACTATCTACTACAGATTTCAACTGATGTCCAGTGACGAGGGGTATCCACCTTTGACGCTTAACTCATCTCAAGAGAGTCCCTGGTAACCCTCGGGCGGTTGAACTAGAACGTCAAATAGGTAGGAAAAGCTGCTCATTCTCTCTGCTGGTGTTTGGTGCTCAAGATAAGAAGCTGTCCAGTCTAAGTACAATTCATCATTATTAATTAGAATTAAGTTTTCCTAAATTGACAAATCACATCTAGCCAAAACATTCCTTTTAGTTAACTTTATATATGATAATTTACTCTGCTTTTGAACCTCATAATTCACCATATTAAAGTTTAGAAGATAATTCCATAACCTCTTCTTATGTTGTCAAGTTAAAGCCATTTTTCATTCTTCAGATATACTCATCATTTTGATCACTTATATTTACCAATATTGATAATAAACTTCACAAAAGTTTACTTTGAATCCAAGCGTTTTTATTATATATAACATTTGAATTTAATACAAAAAGAACTCACTAGAACACGTAAACTTGAGTCTGATTTCATATTTTTCTTGCTTGAGGACCGGAAAGCAAGTTGTGCCCCTTTCAGAATAAAATTACTAGTCAAAACTCAACGATCTGAGGACCCCTTCCTCTACACCGCCTAACAATGTCCTGCTTATAGTTCATCATGAGAGGTAGATAATTAGTTTTATAGAGGTCCTTATGATCTCAGGCTACCCAAATGCCAACGTATTGAACATTTTTAAAACAAATTTGAAAAGGTGCAGTGTCTTAAGATTATTTTTCTTTAAATGGTAAATGGACTGTACTTATGTAACGACTTTCTATCTTATTGAGATACTCAAAGCACTTTACAACACAATCTGTGTCCTCATTTACTCATTCATACAGCACTCTACTAGATCTCTACAAAGCTAATTGAACAAACCATTCTAAAGAGACTAATCGGTGCTTTATCACATTCATACACTGATGGGACACATCGGAGGCAACGATGGGTTCAGTGTCTTGCCCAGGGACACTTTGGCATGCGACTGCTGGTGGATTCGAACTCCCAACTCTTGCATTGGAGGATGACTGCTCTAACCACTCAGTCACAGCTGCCCTGTAGAGGTCACAGGCATCAGCTCACTCTTTTGAAGTTTAACCTTATACCCAAATATTTTTCCAAATTTTTGATGCAAAGTAAGCAATTCAGGAATGCTAATAAGACGGTCTGACATACAAAAGCATGTCATCTGCATATAATGAAAGCCCAATACCTAATCAATTTATCCCCTTAATGATGGAGTTCTGCCATAAAGCTACAGCTAGTGGTTTATCATAGCGCTAACGCAAATACCATACCATACCACTTTATTTATAGAGCACTTAAAACAGTGACAAGGCCAACCAAAGTGCTGTACAGACAAAACAACAGGTAACACACAAAGCAAAATACAAAATGAGGTAAATCAGAATATAGACATAAAAACAATGTAGATAATGACGACTAACCAGTGTGGAGCATACAGGATCAAAACACAGATCCTCTGGTGTTGAAAGCTACTGAATAGTAGTGAGTTTTTAAATGGGACTTGAAACCCAAGAGGGAGGGGGCCTGTCTGACAAGCAGAGGTAACTCATTCCAGAGTCTTGGTCCTGCTACAGAGAAGGCCCTGTCACCTCTGCACTTAAGACGAGTTCCTGGAACTGTGAGGAGCAACTGGTCCGCTGACCTCAGGGAACGTGGTGGGACATGTCAGGAATCTGGGAGTTATTTTTGACAGTGCTTTTAAATTTGATAAACAGATAAATACAGTTGTGAAATCCAGTTTCTTCCAGCTAAGACTCATTGCCAAGGTGAAGTCTTGTCTCCCTTTCAGAGACCTTGAAAAGGTGATTCACGCTTTTATCACATCTCGTTTGGACTATTGTAATTCATTGTATGTTGGTTTAGACAAATCATCTTTGCATCGTTTACAATCTGTCCAGAACGCAGCAGCTCGTCTTTTAACAGCAACTAAAAAACATGAACACATAACCCCTGTCCTGGCTTCTCTCCACTGGCTTCCTGTCCACTTCCGAATTGATTTTAAGATTTTATTGCTTGTTTTTAAAGTCTTAAAAGGTCTGGCCCCGTCATATTTATGTGATCTCATTAACATTTACACTCCAGTAAGAGCACTCCGGTCTACCAACCAGTTCCTCTTAGATGTCCCCAGATCCAAACTGAAATCCAGAGGTGATCGGGCTTTTGCGGTTGCTGCTCCAAAACTGTGGAACAGTTTACCTGAGAATTTAAAGACCGCTCAGACTGTTGAGACTTTTAAATCTTTGCTCAAGACTCATCTGTATTCCTTGGCATTTTATCCACGCAGAGTCTGAGAACAAGTTGAGCTGATTTTATTGTTGTTATGTGTTGTTTTTATTGTCAACTTATGTTTTTGAGTGGCACTAGATGCATTTTTACTCTTTTTTTTTTAATGTTTTAATCTGTCTTAACTGTAAAGCACTTTGGTCAGCTTTTGTTGTTTTTTTATGTGCTATATAAATACATTGACATTGACATTGACATTGACATACGGTTGTAGCAGATCAGAGAGATGGGGGGAAACTGTTCAGTGATTTGTAGACATACAACAGTATTTTGAACTGGATTCGAAAGTGAACCGGTAACCAGTGCAGGGAGGCCAAAACTGGAATAATGTGCTCTCTTTTGCCTGTGCTGGTTAAAAATCGGGCTGCTGCATTCTGGACCAGTTGTACTCGTGCAATGGAGGTTTGACTGATACCAAAAAGGAGTGAATTGCAGTAATCAAGCCTAGATGTAATGAATGCATGTATTACTGTCTCCAGGTTATTTTTGGACAATATGGGCTTCAGTTTAGACAGCCGCCTCAGTTGGAAGAAACATGATTTAACAATCATTTTTACATGATTGTTAAGTTTTAGGGAAGGGTCCATTATCACCCCCAGATTAGTGACTCTGTTTTTCTGACAGGGTTAGAGCGGAGAGGTCGATGCAGTGGTTTGTGATTGTGTCATTGGGAGGGAACAACATGACTTCAGACTTCTTTTCATTCAAACTTAAGAAGTTTAAAGCCATCCAGTCCCTGATGTCAGCCAGACAGCCGAGCAGCGGTGGAATCGAGCATGTACCATTGTGTCTTAGGGGGAAGTAAATTTGACAGTCATTGGCGTAGAAGTGGAAGGGTATGTTGTGTTTCTGGAAAATAGCACCAAGTGGCAGCAGGTATAAAGAGAATAGGAGGGGACCCAGGATGGACCCCTGCGGAACCCCCCATTTAAGCTCTGCCTCGACAGAAATAGAAGTGGTGAAAGTGGGCAGCCCTGTGTTGTACATTGTTTCAGTTTGAAATATCTGGATATGTTACAGTTAGTGTGAAGTGTCGCTATTGAGGAGATATAAGTCAGCCTAGAGTATTCCAGGCTGTTGGGCCTGCAACAGAAAAAGACTGGTCCCCCCCCCCCCCCCCCCATTGTTTTCGTCTTGATCGAGGCACCTTTAGCAGATGTTGACCAGCAGGGCTGGTGGACTTTCAAAATTTTGAAATATAAGGTGGTGCAAAGCCATCAGGGTGCTAATGATCCATCGTTAGGCTGATGGTCCTCCTTGATTATGTGAGCAACTGGTTTGGCAGTCAGCAGCAAACTGGTTGATCCACTATGATAAGGTCCTATATATAAGACTGAGCTGAATACAGCACCTCAGACTGAGGAAGTCTTTCGGATGAAATACGAAACATTTCTACAATTTTTTTTAATGTCCAGAGGACCAGATTTAACTTTTTTAGATTTTTCTACCTGGATTTTTGAGCATACATCAGGATATACAAATGGAAATTTCTCAATAAGATTGCATGCTGACACTTCGTCTCGATTCTTCCTTAAATGTGGGGTCAGGCAAGGTTGCCCCATATCACCTTCTTTTTCTGCTCTGCACTAAATTACTTACTGATTCGATAAAAGTGAGCCCACTAAAAGATATCTCTGTAGCGAACAACGAAATTATCATCAGCCAACTGGCTGATGATCTTTTGCTTCTTCTTTCAGCTTTTCCCTCTTCAGGGGTCGCCACAGCGAGTCATCATCCTCCACCTCACTCTGTCCTCTGCATCCTCTGTCCTCACTCCAGCTACCTCCATGTCCTCTCTAACTGCATCCATATATCTCCTCTTTGGCCTTCCTCTTTGTCTTTTTCCTGTCAGCTGCATTTCAAACATCCTTCTACCAATATACCCACGGTCCCTCCTTTTGACACGTCCAAACCATCTCAGTCTGGCCTCCCTAACTTTATCTCCCAGTTGTTCAACCTGTGCTGTACCTCTGATGTTCTCATTCCTAATCTTATCCATCCTTGTCACTCCTACGGAGAACCTTAGCATCTTTATTTCTGCCACTTCCAGTTCTTTCTCCTGTCTTTTTGTCAATGCCACTGTCTCCAAACCATACAATATAGCTGGTCTCGCCACTGTCTTGTAAACTTTTTCTTTGACCTTTGCTGATACCTTTTTGTCACAAATCACTCCTGAAACTTTTCTCCATCCACTCCATCCTGCCTGGACTCTCTTTTTCACCTATTTACCACATTCCCCATTTTCCTGGACAGTGGACCCCAAGTACTTGAAGTCCTACACCTTTGTGCTCTCTGCTCCTTGTAGCCTCACTGTTCCACCGGCCTCCCTCTCATTCACACACATGTATTCTATCTTACTACGGCTGACTTTCATTCCTCTTCTTTCAAGTGCATACCTCCACCTCTCCAAGTTCTCTTCCACCTGTTCCCTGTTCTCAACACAGATCACAATGTCATCTGCAAACATCGTCGTCCATGGGGATTCTTGCCTGACCTCATCTGTTATTCGGTCCATCACCAAAGCAAACAAGAAGGGACTCAGAGCCGATCCTTGATACAATCCCATTCCACCTTGAAGCTATCTGTCACTCCTACAGCACATTTCACTACTGTCCTGCTGTCCTCTTACATGTCCTGTACCAGTCTAACATACTTTTCTGCCACTCCAGATTTGTTCATGCAATACCACACCTCCTCTCTTGGCACTCTGTCATATGCTTTTTCTAAATCCACAAAGACACAATGGAGTTCTTTCTGACCCTCTCTGTACTTCTCCATCAGCATTCTCAAAGCAAAGATGGTATCTGTGTTGCTCTTTCTTGGCATGAAACCAAACTGTTGCTCATAAATAGTCACCTCTCATCTAAGGCTTGCTTCCACAACTCTCTCCCGGATCTTCATCATGTGGCTCATCAATTTAATTCCCTTGTAGTTGCTACAACTCTGTACATCACCCTTGTTCTTAAAAATGGGCACCAGCACACTTTTTCTACATTCCTGAGGCATTTTCTCACCCTCATATACGCCATTGAATATTTGAGTCAAAAACCTCGCTGCCATCTCTCCACAAGACATTTTCAAACCTCCACTGGTATGTCATCAGGTCCTACTGCCTTCCCCTTCTTCATTCTTTTTAGAGCTTTCCAGACTTCACCCTCACTAATCTTTCCCACTTCCTGGTCCACAGTTTCTATGACCTCTACTCTTCTTTCTCTTTCATTCTCTTCATTTATTAGCTCATCAAAGTATTCCTTCCATCTTCCCGTCACACTCTCCTCACTTGTTAGAACATTACCATTCCTATCTTTAATAAGCCTAACCTGCTGCACATCCTTTCCAGCCTGATCCCTCTGTCTTGCCAATCGGTAAAAGTCCTTCTCGCTCTCTTTAGTGTCCAGTCTCCCATACAACTCATCGTACGCCCTCTGCTTTGCCTTAGCTACTTCCCGCTGTGCTCTATGTCCCATCTCCTTATATTCCTGTCTCCTCTCTTCAGTCCTCTCACTGTCATATTTCTTCTTGGCTAATCTTTTTCTTTGAACAGCATCCTGCACTTCACTATTCCACCACCAGGTTTCCTTATCATCCATTCTCTGTCCAGATGACACAGCAAGTACCTTCCTACCTGTCTCTCTAATTACTGTTGCTATAGTAGCCCAGTCATTTGGAAGCTCTTTCTTACTACCCAGAGCCTTTAACAGCTCCTCTCTGAATTTCTCACAACATTCTTCCTTCTTCAGCTTCCACCATTTAGTCTTCTCTGATTTTACTCTTTTTTGTGTCTTCATAACAACGGTCATTCTACACACAACCGTCCAATGCTGTCTGGCCACGCTCTTCCCTGCCACAACCTTACAGTCCCCAATCTCCCTCAGGTTTCATCTTCTACACAGAATGTAGTCGACCTGCGTACTCTTTCCTCCACTCTTATAGGTCACTCTATGTTCATCCCTCCTTTGGAAATAGATATTGACTATAGCCATTTCCATTCTCTTGGCAAAATCCACCACCATCTGTCCTTCCTGGTTTCTTTCCTTGACACCAAATCTACCCATCACTTCCTCATCCCCTCTGTTTCCTTCACCAACATGTCCATTCAGGTCTACGCCGATCACCACTCTCTCCTCCCTGGGAATACTCTCTATCATTTCATCCAGATCTTTCCAAAATGTATCTTTCTCCTCCACGCTATGGTAAAACAGTTTGAACCCTGCTCCAATGCTGCCAGCCTTGCTGCCCTTCCACTTGGTCTCTTGGACACATAAAACATATACTTTTCTTCTCTGCATCATGTCAGCCAGCTCTCTACCTTTGCCTGTCATTGTCTCCACATTTATAGTTGCAACCCTCAGTCCTACATTCTTCATGTTCCTCTTCTCCCTTTGTCTCCTGACACATTTCCCTCCTCGTGATCTTCGACTAACAGTAGCACAATTTCTGCCGACACCCTGTTTGTCAACAGCACCGGTGGCGGTCGTTGTTAACCCGGGCCTCGACCGATCTGGTATGGTTTCACTTTTGATGAACTCGCATTATGGTTTTGGTAAAAGTGTTTTACATCAGATGCCATTCCTGACACAAACCTCACCATTTACTCGGGCTTGGGACTGGCACAAGAGAGACACTGGCTTGTGCTCCCTAGTGGCTGATGATACTACATTATAAAAAAAAAAAAAAAAAAAAAAAAAAACCCGCTTTCTCAGATACCTTTATCAATTGATTTAATAAACACTTTCTCTGCTGCATCTACTTGCTCTTTGAAGGGATGGCACCATTTAGTGGGTTTTCCCCTTTCTGTACTGCCTTGTGTTTCTGCTTTAATTGTCTGATTAAGATCACCTATGTCTCATGTCCTGTTTGAATACATAAGTCCATCTGTTAATCCTGTCATTTGTTGGTTCATCGTTGGGTATTGCCTGTCCTGTCCTGTCCAGTCTGATCCTGTCTGATTCCGTCCTGACTATTTTGAAAGTTTGCTGCCACGTCAGCTTTTTGATTTATTATTATTAAAGTATTTTATTTTGTGTGTCTGCCTCTTGAGTCCTGCCTGCTCAACTGGGTTCTTTCCTGTCCTGACCTGCCTGAAACCCTGACAGTACGAACCGACCCAACCTGAACCCAGCAGGCAGGCTTGCCCAAGCTCTGCTCACCTGTTTTTCCCCGAGCTTGTCCAGCTGGAGGGAGCTGCGATCCGGTGCGGTGCTTTTTGGACCAAACCCATCCTGGGATTGGGATACCACAGCCAGGCGATTGAAGGCCTTCACCTCTCCTGCTGCCAGAGGAAAGACGAAGACCTCATCTCCATGAGAACCACACAGAACCCAGGTACAGTTCCTTCTACTCACCAGTCTGCCCTGGGTGGACATCGGGGGAGGATGCTGAGTGATAGGACGATCTCTGGTTTGCCCCTGTACACCACCCACATCGCCGCCAGAAGGGAAAGAGAAGTCACAACCGGAACCGGTCCGCTACTCTTCCGCCCACATCGCCTGCCTGTCCAGTTCCTCGCACTCGGCCTGGCGAGACCGAGTGTTTTGGTTCCGCATTTTCCTGGTCCCAGCCTCCACCCTGTTCTCCTCAGCTAGAACCTGCGAAATCGGGGATAATTTTTCAGGGGGAGGGGCAGTCATTCCCTCGTTCTTCTATGGAGCAGACGAAGGGGGGCCAACCCAAGGAGCATGTTGAGCAATCTCTTCCTGCTCCTATTGAGAATGATCAGATCTCTGAGCTGCCTTCACTAGAGGACCAAGTAGTTAATCCTCTCATCAGAGGTTCCATAATGATTCTCAGAATCACTTCCAGAGACAGAATTAGTGTTAGAAGACACCTGGTGGACCAACTCTTAGAGATCTTCCTCTCCCAGCCTGACCTGCTCAGCACATTGGTTCATCAGGTGATCTTTAACTTTGCCTGGAAACTAAAAATTGAACTTAATCCTGTTTTGGTCCCTGCACACACTGACTCAACTGTAGAGTCTGGGAGCCTCTCGCGGGGGGGAGGGAGTACCTCGTGCTAGATGGAGTGGCCTCGTGCTGGACGGCCTCCGGGCCGCCTCCCTGACCTGCTCTGGCTTGTCGGACTGCCTCCCGGCCACCCACCTGACTTGCTCTTAGCCAGTAGACAGTTTCCTGGCCTTCTGGACATTTTGCATTTTGTCCCCAGGCCTTGTCCTGTCTGTTTTGTTTTGGTCCTTGTGTGCCTTTGTTTGGGCCCGCCACCCTTGCAGTTCCTCCCTCCACCCGCCCTAGTCTTCTGGGGGTGGGGGTGGGGGGGTGGGGGGGGGGGTACTGTAGGGATGGCACCATCTAGTGGGCCTTCCCCTGTCTGTTCTCCCTTGTGTTTCTGCTTTAATTGTCTGATTAAGATCACCCCTGTCTCATGTCCTGTTTGTGTATACAAGTCAATCTGTTAGTCCTGTCATTTGTTGGCTCGTCGTTGGGTATTGCCTGTCCTGTCCTATCTGATCCCATCCTGCCTATTTTGTAAGTTTGCTGCTATGTCAGCCTTTTGATTTAATATTATTAAAGTATTTTATTTTGTACCTCTACCTCCTGAGTCCTGCCTGCTCAACTGGGTTCTTTCCTCTCCTAACCTGCCTGAAACCCTGACACTCTTAAAGACTGTGATATTCCCTCTATCTGTGTCATACCTGTAAAAGAATCTATTACTTACTTAGGAATCATTATCACTAAAGATGGTCGTCCTCCAATGCGAGAGTTGGGGGTTTGAATCCACCAGCAGTCACATGCCGAAGTGTCCCTGGGCAAGACACTGAACCCCTCATAGCCTCTGATGTGTGTCCCATCAGTGTATGAATGTGATCTAAAGCACTGATTAGTCTCATTAGAATGATTTGTTCAGTTAGCTTTGTAGAGATGTAGAGTGCTGTGTGAATGGGTAAATGAGGACACAGGTTGTCGTGTAAAAGCGCTTTGAGTATCTTGAAATAAGATAGAAAGGCGCTATATATGTACAGTCCATTTACCATTTAAAGATGGAGAATCAAGATGTCGTTTGAATTTTAAACCCGTTATTGACAAGACCCCATTGAAACTGAACCAATGGCAGCAAAGAGATTTATCATTGAGAGGAAGTCAAAAAGTGTTCAATACAAAAACAACTGGACTTTATTTGAAAATAAACAAATAAAGTCCAGTTGTTTTTGTATTGAACGTTTTTTGAATTCATCATGTCCTGGATGACTGAGAATCTTCACCAGCATTGAGAGGAAGATTTCTGCTAACCAAGCTGAGGGACTATCCCGCCTTACATATGCTGCCCTATCTCTTGATGTTAACAAAAAGGTCTCTAAAGATGTTGACAAGATGCTGTTTAACTTCATTTGGAAGAACAAAAAACACTATATTAAAAAATCTGTTATTATGAACTCTTATGATAAGGGTGGCCTCAACTTTTAAGACTTTTACACCTTAAATGTCACATTTAAAATAAAGTGGCTAAAACAATTTATAAAGAACCCATCTTCAGTTTGGAACTTCATACCAAACTTTATTTTCTCTAAATTAGGAGGCCTAATTTTCTTTCTATTTTGCTATTATAATGTTGAGAAAGTCTCCTCAAAACTGTACAATTTTCATAAACAAATAGTTCTCTCTTGGTCATTGATTTACAAACATAATTTCTCTCCACACAGATATTATATTTGGAACAAGGGACATCTTGCATTAAAACAAATCCTTATGTTACCCTAATTGGTTTATTCACAACATAGTTTTAGTTCATTTGCTCAACCCTGATGGATCATTAATGTCATATTAAGAATTTGTCATAAAATATAACATTATGATTCCTATCAACGAATTTAATATTGTAATAAAAGCAATCCCTAATTGAGTTATTATTTTACATAGAAGTACAGCAGGACAGAATCCAACATTATTACCCTTTGATCCAACCAAACTTGAAATTGGTCAAATCTGCTTCTCCTCAACCCGTAACAGTAACTGTCGTATATGCTCGCTATTTCAGAAAGATGTTGTGTCAACTCCATACGTGGTGCTTTATTGGAACACCTTTATTAATGACCTTAACTGGAAAAGGATTTGGACTTTACCAACCAGATACATGATAAATAACAAAGAAATAGAAGTATCATTCAAAATTATTCACATATTTTACCCATACAAAATCTATTTACAACGGTTTATCAATGATATAAATATAATTTGCTCTTTTTGTGATGAAAACCCAGAAGATGTCTTTCATTTATTTTGGTCTTGCCCCTTCTCGAATCAATTTTGCAAAAGTATTTGTATTTTGATTTCTGCTTTTATAGAACCAGATCTCTTACTTTGCGGGGGAGTGGTGGCGCAGAGGTTAGAGAAGGGGGGGCCTGTGATCGGAAGATCACCGGTTCAAGCCCCGGTACAGACAACATCAAAAATGTGGGTGGGGTAGGTGAAGCACCCACACCTGACCCCACCCTCATTTGCCCCACCCTGGGCCCATGAGCAAGGCCCTTAACCCTCATCTGCTACCTAAACAGGTCTCTCTTGAAAATGAGTTATCGTGGCTCAATGAGACTACCTGTATGAATAAAGGGTAAATGGAAAAAAAAAAAAACCTCTAACTTTGCTTTGAACATGTTTTTTTTTTTTTTTCAACCTTTATTTATTTCAGAGGTTAGAGAGGTGGGCTTGTGATCTGAAGATCGCCGGTTCACGCCCCGGCCCCGACAACATCAAAAATTGTGGGTGGGGTAGGTGAAACACCCACACTTGCCCCCACCCTCATTCGCCCCACTCTGGGCCCATGAGCAAGGCCCTTAACCCCCACCATGTGCTCCCTAAAAAAAAACAGGTCTCTCTTGCAAATGAGTTCTCGTGGCTCAATGAGACTAACCTGGATAAATAAAGGCTAAATGAAAAAAAAATTTCTACAGGTTAATCCCATTGAGCCTCGAGGACTCATTTACAAGAGAGACCTGATTTCAACAAAGAATGATGACAACAATGAACAATCATAAAAGAGGCATACAGATTTTTTTTCTTTTCCTTAAATTTATTTGCCTGGGACTACTTTTACATATGGTAGTTAGTTGTTTACTATAAAGTGCAGTTAACAGTGAAAACGTGAATACGGATAGGAAAGATTATAAAAGACAAACGTTGGACTTTCGTTCAGACCTTTTACTAGGAGGAAATTTTAGTAACTGGAGCTCAGTGAGTTTTAATAGAATACCCCTGAGGAGGGTGAAGAAAAGTAAGTGGTGCAGTTACTGTATGTGTTTTGTTTTGTTTGGCTTCACTGCCTACCCAACAGCTAAAGAAAAACAGTTCTATATTATTAATCTTATTATATACCTAGCCAAATGGCATATTCATAAATGTTGTTACACTAATGATAAACCTTTTATCTCCATTTTTGAAAATGAAGTCAAACAATATATCAAAACTATTAAATATTCCATATATAAAACTTGCACTTTATGTGCTCTCTTTAATATATTTATGCAATATGTTATTGTGAAGTATTTTCTCAGTGTTTGTAACCCCCTGGTGGCTGTAATTTCATTGCTGTATACTGCATTTTATTGTATTATTTTGCACTTTTTCAATAAAGATTAAAAAAAGAAAAAAAAATATGCTGTTGAGGGAAGCCATCTTTGACCTTAAAAGTCAAATAGACTAAAACTGTGTGTCTCCTGAGCAGCAGCTGGTGGAAAGACACCATCATCCGGACAGTGAACTTACAAAAATCATGCAGGCAAGTCATTTCCATTTCAGCCTGTTTGTTGTATGCAAATAAGGTCAAATCCCAACATTTTACATTTATCCTCATTAAATCCAAATGGGTCAATACATGCAAAAGTGCACAACAAGAAATCGATGTGCAGAGGAATGCACACGCATGTCAGCTCAGACAGCACCGGTTAGGAGCAGGCTGTGCTTCCTGATCCATAATATCGATCCAGGCCAGCCTTGTGGTGCCGAAGGCCGACTCTGGGAGGTAATCGGGGTCAGAGCTGTGCTGGTTTCTGCCAACAAAACCATCCCAACATCAACATGTGTACATTAAGTTATTTTGTTTGATCGGATCAGTGCAGGTCTTTTAGCTCCGGGTGCTTTGTCCTGCAGGACGTTCAGATTTTGGGGTTCTGGTCCACGGGTCAGGTCTGTCTGATTGGCTGCAGGCTTTGGACTTGCTCCAACCATGGATCTTTCAGCGGTTTGAGCCCCAGGACTTGGAGCTTTTCCAACCACGTTGTTGCTCTTGCCTCAGGCATCAACCTCAACTGGAGCAACAACACCACCAGCCTGATCAAGAAAACTCATCAGAGACTCTACTTCCTCAGACGGCTGAGGCGAGCTGGTCTGGGAAGCTCAATCCTCACCTCCTTCTACAGGTGTGCAGTGGAGAGCATCCTGTGCTCCAGCATCAACGTGTGGCATGGAGGCTGCACAGCTGCAGAAAGAAAAGCTCTGCAGAGAGTGGTGAAGGCTGCACAGAAGATGTTGGAATCAGCCTCCCCACCATCACAGACATCTACACCTCCAGATGCAGGAAGAGGGCCACCTGCATCATGAAGGACCACACTCACCCAGCACACACACTTTTTGCCCCACTCCCCTCAGGAAGGAGGTTGAGGAGCATAAATTGTAGAACCACTAGACTGAGGAACAGCTTCTACCCTGAGGCTGTTAGACTCATGAATCTCTGACCAGAATAATCACTGTGAAAAATCACATCATGTTGCTGCTGATCTGTTTCATGTTGCTGCTGATCTGTTTCAATGTTGCTGCTGATCTGTTTCAATGTTGCTGCTGATCTGTTTCAATGTTGATGTGTTCATTCATGCTCATCTGCTCACACAGACTCATGTTCATGTTTGTGCTGATGTTCGACATAATGTTTTTATGCTATTAGTGCTTAGTGTATATTTAGTTTATGTTTATCTTAGTTCATATCTTAATGTTATCATTGTTTTTCTTTTACATTTTATTGTTGGATGTAACTGGGACCCTGTGTACATAATTTCGCACCACCACATGTACCACATGAGGTGCAAATGACAATAAAGAATTTCTGGCTCTGACTCTGACTTAATGTTTGTACGGAGCTTCCACGTCTGTTTAGATTCTGAAGGAGAAGGAAGTTTGTTCTGGTCATGGTGCTGCTCAGGTTCTGCTCTGTCCTGCCTGGAAAGCTTTGGGTCTTTATAAACAGAATCCTGCAGATGAAGCAGATTTGGGTCAAAGCCTTAAAGCCTGAAGAAACTAAACTCACCTCCAACAATCAAACAATTTGTCACTGCCGCCGTGGGCTGAGACAACTAATCTGTACTGTTAGCAAAATATATCAGGAATCAGTGTACGGGTTTTAATGAAATCATTGATCTATTGGTAATCTGTAGAGTCATGAGAGGAACTTGTACAGCAATCCAAGTGAGTCATAAATCATATATGGAAAGACAAAAGTGTACATATTTCACACTTTTGACAAGAGTTCAGGGTTTTTAAAGATTGCTGCCAGGATTTTAAAAAGCATTCTTTTTTTTTAACCCTCAGAATGGTCTTTAACTTTATGACAGTAAATGTTACTCAGGGGAAATATGAACACCTTAATCACTTAAAAATATCATTTATTGTAATTTTGTCTGCAATAGGGTAGTCAGTCTTTGAGTTATCTCAGCCTGAAATAAAGCCATCACATTTAAAAGGCTCTGTAAATTTCAGGGCCTTTAGTTTAAAAAGACAATGCTAAATTTAGTCTTTGAAAATAAACGTGGACATTTGCCTTTTAGTACGCTATAAAGGATTTAAAAAAAAGAAAACAAAATTGGAAGTTTTGGGATGACCATCCTGATCATATTTACTTTATTAATGAAATGTAAATGTGAATCTGTGGATTTTAAATTTGCGGATCTTTTGATGTTTCCCACGTCAAACCAAACATCTGAGCTGGTTGTTCCTCTTACAGCTGTCATATCATTTATTATTTACGTCTTGTTTACCCACAGGCTGCTGTTTAAGACCTCTCTAATACCCCTTTTCTATTAGTAACGGTACAACACGGTTTGACTCGAGTCGGCACGGTTCCAAAGCTTTCCCACTAGTAACCAGTCCCCCTTTTCATTACCCCTTTCTCTGGTGTTCCAACTGGGCCGAGCTGGCACCAAAACGTGACATCAGAACACTGTTGGTCACTGATTGGTCAGGGGGTGGAGTCACTGGCTGTTTGAGAAACTTTCACAACAACCCGATCCGCCATTTGCAAAAACTCAAACTCGAGGAGCGACTGAACCTATTTTTAAGATTTTAAAAACAATAATGACCACACTGTGGTCTAATGCTCAAGTGCAGGCATTTTTTTGTGCTAGGTGGCCAATGACAAAATTCAGAGTGAGCTAGATGGAGCTCCACCGGTTCCCCCGGTCCTCTCCACCAGAGCCTCGGAGCCCCCTCAGGCTGGGCTGGGCGTCATCTCCCTGGCTATAAGCATCGCTGGTCACGGCAGAGGATCATATGAGCTGATGACCCATTGAAGAACATGAGGCTGAGGCCCACCCGAGCCCCAGCCTTGCATGCTCCTTAAGGCTGGACCCCAAGCCCCAGCAGACGGGCAG
This sequence comes from Nematolebias whitei, assembly GCF_014905685.2. Classification (NCBI taxonomy): domain Eukaryota; kingdom Metazoa; phylum Chordata; class Actinopteri; order Cyprinodontiformes; family Rivulidae; genus Nematolebias; species Nematolebias whitei. The sequence continues at coordinate 3,947,453 of NC_056515.1, read as the reverse complement.
ACCAGGATGGGTCTGGGACGAAGGGTGGAAACAATTTTTAAAAACATTTTATGTATTAAAAAAATTTATTTTTCGAACCATGCTGTACCTGTCATTGTCAGCGGCCCCCGCTGACCCCCCATCATCCTCTGTCTCACACTCACTCCCTCCTGGTATTGTTTCAGCTCCTCATGCCATAGTTTCTCTTCCCCTGCTTTGTAATGCCTATCACCCATCTCCAAGTCAAGCCTACACCTTTCAAGCCATGCCACACCTCCCTTGTTTCTCACAGCAATCATCCCTGATTCCATTCATCTGTTCAGCTCTCGTCTAGTTCACCTGCTCTGCACCCTTTATAAGCTCCATTCTCACTCTCCACCAGTGCCGAATTATTACAACACTCATGGTCCCTGATAGTGAAGCCTTAAATCATAGTATCTTGTTCCATAGCTTTGTATCCTTGCCTTGCACCCTCGCCTGTTTTTGACTCCTCGCCTCGCCTCGCCTTGCCCCTTTCTGGATTTGTCTGCATATCTGACCACGGTAATGACTCTTGCTCTCCCTTGACTACTCTTTTGGATCACAACTCAACCCTGTTCTTTCTTCTCTGCTTCAAAGTGCTTGACTCCCGCCACAACCATCGGACCATGCCTCTGGATTTCACCTGCCACGTACAGACTGAGAAGGTTATTGACTTTTCCTATAATCACAGTATCCCTCATCCTCATCAAAGTCACTAACCTCTCTGTCTTTCAAGATTGGACTCCTGCCTTGTACCCTGACACCAGCAGCCTAATTAATAAAAACTGTTCTTGGTTTTGCACTCTTGTGTCTGGCTTATTAAGAATCCAAAAGCCCGTTCCTGGCAGCACCGGTACTAAAGGTTAATGGAAAAGGGGCATAAGAATAAATTGTCATATTCAGACCCACTATCACAGGCAAGCACTTTGATTTGTGCTGCTGGTTACACAGTTTGTTTTTTCTTTGTTTCTCTTGAGGATTTTCTATTTGCAGCTGACAAATCCGATTTCTGCAGCACAGAAACTGAACTGTTGTTTTCTGGAGTCTGAAGCTGTTGGACCTGAAGTCCTTATCTTCTTGCTGCTGAATATTTGATCAAAATAACTCGAAAACAAAGAAGCAGGAGCCTTAGAAATCAGTTTTCTGCAGAGACATCTTAAAAAATAAAACTACTAAGAGTCAGTTTTTAAATCTGATTTTTCCATCCTTTAGAGTGTGAAAACTGGCTAAAGAAAAGTGTGGAAATAAAAGAACTGAAAAGCAGCAGAATCGGGACTGGAGGGGATTTGGAGGAACTGGAAACAAAAAGCAAAGATCCAAATCTCCCAACATCTCCATTCATCTCCAGCTGAGAGAATCTGTGAGAAACCAAAAACTGATGTTTTCACACTGACCTGTGGATTTTAGTCCTTTTCTCTAAACTATAGCTGACTTGCCCGAGGTTAGGAGATAGTTCTGTTTTGGGTGCGGCTGTGGCTGAGTGGTTAGAGCAGTCGTCCTCCAATGCAAGAGTTGGGGGTTCGAATCCACCAGCAGTCACATGTCGAAGTGTCTCGGGGCAAGACACTGAACCCCTCGATGCCTCCGATGTGTGCCCCATCGTTGTATGAATGTGATAAAGTACTGATTGTTCTTTGTAGAGATCTAGTAGAGTGCTGTATGAATGGGTAAATGAGGACACAGAATGTAGTGTAAAGAGCTTTGAGTATCTCGATAAGATAGAAAGGCACTATATAAGTACAGTCCATTTACAATTTGGTTCAGGACTTGTTTAAAAGAGTGCGGGAAAGGTTTAAAGTTAAAATATGAGGATTAGGCTCCATTTAGACAACTGAGTTTTTAATTTTCTCAGTTTAAAAAAAATATATCTTTTTTTTTTTTTTCAGAGACTCAAGATGGCGCTGATGGAGTAGGCTGCATTTCATATAGCTCCCATCAGGCCTGATGGAAAATTAATTTTTATAACTACGATCTCACTACTTTTGGGCTAGAGTTGCATTTGGGCCCAAAAAATCTGATCCGACCCAGCCCCAGGCCGTAGCTATCATTTCCGAACCCAGTAACAGTAATTGCAGGTCCGACCCCCCACCCCCAACATTTTTAATTAAGCTTTGACTGCTTATAGTTAACAGTTGGTGGATGCGCGCAGCTGAATAACAGGGGCAGAAGATCGGAGCTGAGGGTGTGTTTGTCCTTTCATGGCCGTCAAAGTGTATTAAATCCCTCTCTGACGTCTGCTTTGGGATCTCACCTGCTTGGGTTGTTGGCCGTGTGCATCCGCTGAGTGCAGTGGCTGAATGAACGTCCATTTGGGCGTTGGATCGCTTCCTGGGAGTATAGGCCCATCTGAAGCTTAATTGAACTTTATTTAACCTCTTTCAAGGTTGGTCAGCTAATGGCTGCATATGGCTGGTGAATGTATGGTAAGCCATGTTGTTATATAATTGGATCGCGGCTGATCCGCTCACGCAATCAAAAGCCCGACATTGACCTGGCCCGCCCATCCAGCACATTATTATGGCCTGGCCTGACCCAAATTTGGGCCGGGCCGGGCTTCGGGCCCAAGTTAGAAATGACAGCTCTACTTTGGGCTGGATTCTTTTCTGAGACTGATATCGCTGCAGTACCCCACCCCCTCTGCTTGTTGATGTCCCCATTTACCTGCAGCACGTGGCGTTTCTGCCCGCCCGAAAACATCGCTCCAAGCACCGTGGAAGACGTGCCGGCTGTCTCGTGAGGATTAAAGCCAGCACCGAGCTCTCTGCTGCTTCTTCATCTGCTGCTGACCATCCGACGTTAAACTGTCCATCCGGATGCTTCGCTAATCCATTCAACTCCAGCCTGTTACAGGTGGCCGGGCCTGGTACATGCAGCGGGTCGCGCGCGCAGTGGGTCGTGCGCGCAACCGTGGCGGTTTTGGTCGTCTCCAATGGAACTTAACTAACTCCGGACTGTCTCCTGCATCCTCTCCTGCCAACCATCTGCTGTATATTTGCCTGTCTGGGTGCTTCGCTGATCCTGCTGGGTCCTGCCTGATCCCTGTAGTCGAGCCTGTCCCGCTTTACGGGCGCGCGCACAGCTGCGGCGTCTCTGGTCCTAGGAGGTGTGCTTCTAACTCCAAAAATCTGAAACAGCTGATCTGTACTCCGTGCTCAGCTTTTCCTTCAGCTACTGGTCGTACAAAGATCCCTCTGCTGAATGTGAGGTCGCTGGCAAATAAAACCTTCATCTTAAATGACTTTTTCTGCTCCAATGGATTGGACTTCATGTTTGTTACAGAAACCTGGCTCGTCTCTTGTGAGTTAAGTGTTTTTTCTGAACTTTTGCCAGTGGATTGTGCCTTTTTTAATGCTCCAAGGACTTCTGGTAGGGTTGGTGGATTATTAACAGTTTTTAAAAAGCTTTGGAACTGCAGACAGCTACAGGCTGTAACTTTTCAGAGTTTTGAACGGCTGTATTTTGAGCTGGGCCGCTCCAACCCAACACTGTGCAGCCTGATCTACAGGCCACTTTCGTACAACAAAAATTTCACAAGTGAATTTTCTGACTTTCTGACTGGAATACTGCTCAATTACGACAGGGTCTTGATTCTGGGAAACTTTAATGTACATGTTTGCTGTCCTAACAAGCCTTTGGTGCAAGTGTTTCTAATTCTGTTACAATCTTTCAACCTTGTGCAAAATGTTGTTGGTCCAACTCATCAACAGGGCCATACACTTGATTTAGTTCTGTCTCACGGTTTATCTGTGGTTAATCTGGAAATTGGGGATGCTATTGTTTCAGATCACAAACCTATTTCATTCGAAACCTCTGTTATTCATGAGTCTAAACCCCCCGCTCCAGCCAAGAGTTGTCGGATATTTAACTCTTCAACCGCTGCCCTTTTTTCCTCTGCATTCATTACTGATGCTGCTTCAGTCCCTGAAACCTCTGCCTGTATTAGTATGCAGGAGCTGCTCAGTAGGCATGATGCGACCTGCTCTAAGATTTTCGACCTCGTGGCCCCACTAAAAATCAGACGACCAAAGCGGGCACCACACCCCTGGTTGAACGCGACCACTCGTGCAGCCAAACGTCTATGCAGGAGAGCTGAACGCAAGTGGAAAAAGGACAAATTACGGGTTTCTTTCATTATGTTAAAAATGTGTTTGAAAGATTATCAGAGCAACGTTAAATCTGAAAAGAACAAATACTTCTCCCAAATCATTACTTCAAACAGTCATAATCCCGTGTTTTTTTTAATACCGTAAATTCCATTTTAAATGTGCCTCTGTCTGTCAGCATGGAGGCCTCTGTTGACATCTGCAGCAACTTTTACCAGATACTTTGCTGATAAGGTAGAGTTGATTAGGTCATCCATCCTCCAGTCCACAACTGACCCCTCTGTCTTTGTCCCTTGCTCATCTGTCTTTAAACAGTTTGAACCCATTTCACTCCCATTTCTAAACAAAGTCATTGGTCAGATGAAACCCTCCGGTTCCCCGCTGACCACATTCCTGCGTCGTTTTTCAAACAAGTTCTACCCACGATTGGACCTTCTGTTCTTACTGTTGTAAATAGTAGTATTGTGACAAGTGTGGTTCCCGATGTTTTCAAACATGCAGTAGTTCATCTGTTAATTAAGAAACCTGGACTTGACCCTTCGACTTGCTCAAATTTCAGACCAATCTCAAAACTTCCCTTCCTGTCCAAAATCTTGGAGAAAATAGGTTTCATTCAATTAAACAAGTTTTTGAATGAGAACAGAATCTTCGAGATTTTTCAATCTGGTTTTAAGCAACTCCACAGCACTGAAACAGCATTAGTAAGGGTTTGTAACAATATTATGATATCAAACGATTCTGGTCAATTTGTGGTACTTGTGCTCCTGGACCTTACTGCTGCTTTTGATACTGTTGACCACAGTATCCTTAGATCACGGCTGGAACAGTGGGTTGGGATCACAGGTGCTGCATTAGA
>NC_056515.1:3915646-3942394 GCF_014905685.2 Nematolebias whitei | reverse complement strand
GATATCAAACGATTCTGGTCAATTTGTGGTACTTGTGCTCCTGGACCTTACTGCTGCTTTTGATACTGTTGACCACAGTATCCTTATATCACGGCTGGAACAGTGGGTTGGGATCACAGGTGCCGCATTAGAATGGTTCCGCTCATACCTGAGTGGCAGGAGTTTCTGTGTCAAGGTTAGTAATAATATATCGGCCTCATTACCTCTTTCTTGCAGGGTCCCACAGGGTTCGATTCTTGGATCCCTTCTGTTCTCACTTTATTTGCTCCCGTTGGGGTCCATCCTGAGGAAACATGGTCTTTCATTCCATTGCTATGCTGATGACTGCCAGATCTACCTGCCTGTGAAACTAGCAAGTGTTTGCTCCATTCACCCTCTGTTAAAATCTCTGGACGACATTAAGGCCTGGATGGCTTCAAATTTCTTAAGTTTTAACAATGAGAAGACTGAAGTCATTGTCTTTAACCCTAGCTCAACTGCCACCATTGATCCTGTCAACCTGGACTCTCTTCAGCCATATCTTAAGCAGTCTGGTAAAAATCTTGGGATGGTTTTAGACTTTGACTTCAAGTTTGACAAACAAATCAACTCTGTTCTGCAGAAAAGCTTATTCCAACTCAGACAGGTAGCAAATCTCAAGCCAGTGTTGTCCAGACCTGACCTTGAGAAACTAGTCCACGCCTTTGTCACGACCCGATTGGACTATTGCAATGCACTGTATGCTGGGATCAGCCAGGCCTCCATTTCACGTCTTCAGCTCGTCCAGAATGCTGCTGCTCGGCTTTTAACCGCAACTCGTAGGTCTGAACATATTACTCTAGTTCTGTCCTCCCTTCACTGGCTCCCTGTTTGTACGAGGATAGTCTTTAAAATTCTTCTGTTGACCTTCAAATGCTTAATTGGCCTCGCACCCCTTTACCTCTCTGAGCTTCTGGAACCTTACGTTCCCTCTCGGGCCCTGAGATCATCCGATCATTTGCTTTTGGCTGTTCCAAAAACAAGACTGAAGCTCAGAGGAGATCGGACTTTTTCAGTCATGGGCCCCAAACTCTGGAACAACCTGCCCCCCAACATCAGGCAGGCCATCTCTCTTCCTCACTTCAAATCCCTGCTAAAAACACATTTGTTCTCTCAGGCATTTCACACAGTGTAAATTGATCTAGAGTTTTTTTTAATCTGTGACCCTATGTTTTAAATGCTTTTTATTAATTATTCAGTTATTATTATTATTGTATTGTATATATATATATATATATATATATATATATATTTTCTCTTTAATTTTACTCTCATTGATTGTTGTTGTTGTTAAGCACTTTGATAACAGGTTCTGTTTTAAATGTGCTCTATAAATAAAGTTGACTTGACTTGACTTAAACCAAAGATTTCTTCAGACAAAGGAGACTGAGAGTAATGGTAAGGGACACTCTGATTTACCGTTCTTTTACAAATTTTCTACAAAATAACAGTGACAGCTCAAACCAATCATTAAGGGAGTCAGATTAATTTTATCAACATTTTGGGTCCTTTGTTCATGAATGCCAAACAGTGGAACAGGTTTTACAAAGACAACAGTTTGGAGGGATTTCTTGTAAGTTGACCAGGGAGTTTTAGAGTTCTTCATGGTTCTCACATATGCTGGGACTCTGGGCATCACCTATCCAAATGAAAGGAAGGCTTTCCTACATCAGATAAAAAGAGCTTTAAGGACTCCTAACTCCCATCTCAGCTCATCATAGCAAGGAAATCACCGCGTTAGTTGGACTTCCAATCCTTTGGACATCAAAATGAATTAAAAAGAACCTCACTCAAACAATGTATGAACTCTTTATTACAGATTCTACTATATAACCAATTGTAATCATTGTTTGGATTGTGCAATAATGCTGTTCCAAGGGCGTCAGAAGCATCCGTAATGTGTGGGGGGGGACACAATGATGTGTGCGCGCAAAAGAAGTGTACACTAGTGTACAAAAAAAAGCAACATTTCACCTAGATTTCCTTTAATTCCACACATTTAAAACATGTTTCTCACCAAGTTTATGTAAATTCAGCTGTGGATTTTAAAGACATTTTAACTTTAATACACTTTAATACAGAGTGTCAGGTCGGCAATATTTGTCTTTATAGAGAAATAAAAAACATCACCACTAGACTATTACTTGTTTTCAACACTACTCATCTAAATGATGTTTCTCACGAAGCTCGAGCACAATAAGGTGTGAGATTTTAAAAACATTTCAACTTTAATGCACCTGAACACACAGAGTCTCTTACACCTGCAGCATCTTACAGCGTCAAAGTTACTGCTAAGATAACATGCTACAGACGTAGTGCTCCTCTCAAGCATCCTCCTAAATCAACCCCCCTGGTCAACAACTGCCCGCACTAAGTTTGCTAAACTGGCGAGTGAGCAACACAGAGGTGTCTCCATCTCCTGCACCTGTGCGCGTTTTCTGCCAAAGCAGGAGACTCTGATCTAGTTATTTTTAGAATTTAGGAATAAGATTCCAGGATGTTGTTTATAATCAAAGCTGAGAAAACCTTTAAAAACCTCCGTCTTTCGTTATTATATTGAACCAAGCTTCTTAAATCCATGAACACAAAGTGGTGAAATGATAGTCCAGAATCTTACATTGTATGCTTTGCTTTAATTAATGATTTGCAGGGGAACAGCTTTATAGCAGAAATCAACAGTGATTATTCGGTTACATAGCAAAGTCAGTAGTTAAAAGTCCACTTGTTACTTGAAAGGTATTATTGTTGATTGTTGGTTGATGTCCAAGGGGCGAAACAGTCCAATCGGGTTCTAATTCTTTTGCTCCAATGAGCTAAACCAAAGAATTATAAATCTGTAAAGCTCCGATGAGTAAAAATAGAAATATATTAATCCTCACTCTGTTGAGCCAAAGTAAGGTAAGGTGATTAGGTTCAGGGGAAGACTTTTGCTGCTCCGAGACCCCAGAGAACACTCAGAAACCCAAGATCGTTACTGGACTCGATGAGTCGTCAGCTGGCATCTCGAGTTTACCTTGTGTTCCCAGAATCCTCCGGAGTGAAATATAAAAAATTAAGTTTAGTTGGAAAAATTAAAAAAAGTCAAACATTAAGTTTATTTGGAAAAATAATACAAGTCAAAAATTAAGTTTAGTTGGAAAAATCAAAAAAATCAAAAATTAAGTTTAGTTGGAAAAATAAAAAGTCAAAATCTAAAGTGTGTTCAAGAACTCTATCAAACAAAAAGGAGAAAAATCAAAAAATACAAAGGCATCTTCAGAATCCCATAATGCAGCAAAAATGGGGAAACACTCCTAAAATGTATTAATTAAGACTTTAAAAATACCAAATTTAACATAACATATATCCCCATAACTCAAAATGTTGTCAAGAGTCCTAACATTTTACTGGTGTATATAGCTATAAGCGATTTTGATTATTTAATTTTACAAAGTATTTTAGGACAGCTATTAGTATATGTTATACCATCTCTTCTCGAAGACCCCTTGTCAAAGGGGATCCTTGACTGATGAAGCTGGTGACAATCATCCCTCAGTTACTTTTGAAGAATGTTTCATACTGCATTCAATAAAATCCAATCTTGAAAACTTGAGTTGGCTTCCAGGTCCGGGCTGAGCTGAGAAAAAATATTTTCCTCTTCGGATCTTCAAGTTCCCTTTAGTTACTGAATGCGTCAATAAACTGTCCTTTAAAACTCTCTTAAGTGCTTCAGCACCGATCGTTAATGCTGAGCCTTTTTATAAATTTGTCTGCTTATTGCGTAATTTCTGCATAGCAACAGTCCTGGATACGGACTATTCTACAATGTCAGATCACATGTTCAACGTCACTGTCATCGCTAAAATTATATTTGACTGCCACTAGGTCTGTCTTCCTGTTTTTCTGCTGAGAGCGTCCTCTTTTTCTGAGAGAGCCTCTTCACTTAAGATAACTTGTTCCTGTTTTCCGTAGATAACTTCCTCTTTTCCCTCTTACTGGCCTGGCCATCTGTTCAGACTTCCACTTCCTGTGGTGACTTGACGCACGAACATTAAGCTGTGAACTTGACCTTTTGACCATTGATTTTCTTCACTTTTAAGTCAGTAACATTTACTCTTAATCATTTAAAGTTAATTCAATTTCAATATAAGCTTTCCCTATAATCTCTTAATTTAAGCTCTATAATGTTTTCAACATTGATTGATTAAGTCTTAATTCATAGGATTTCACACTCTTAAAATATAGTACATTAGAAAGACTTCACACACTGTTACATACTATTTTATAAATTTGTTTCTGTAAATAAACCTTTCTCGCTTTTTCAGAGGTTTTAGTAAATAAACCTTTCTTGCTTTTTCAGAACACATACTCAGGTATCTGTGGTATGTACTGCTTCTATTAGGTCATGAAAACTGACTTCATACCTAACCTGAAATGCACATCACTTGACAGGAGCTTTGCATGGGCATGCCCTGCTGGCATCTGCTTTGACTCTAATCTGGTACATGCGGACCTCCGCATACTGACGTATGCCCAAGTACACTGGGGCCTTAACTGGGCCTTCCTGAAAGCAGAGAAGAAACCCAAACAGAACTCCAGCCAGCCATCAGGTGAAAAGGAGAAACCCAGACCAGTGGTCATTCCGTATGTATGTTTATTTTCTAAACATGATGTACCAGTGGCTTTCAAACCCCAAAATATATTACGGCAAAGACTGGTCCACCCCAAAGATCCAGTCCCCCGGCACAGAGTAATATTGTATATGCTGTTCAGTGTCAGGAGAGCTGTGGGAAACTAAACAGCCACTGGCCAAAAGGATGGCCCAGCACAAAAGAGCAATATCATAGAACTCTGGTTTACACTCATCTCCAGGCCAGACATTACTGTTTCAGTGATGAAGATGTGCACATCCTTGATAGAGAGGAATGTTGTTTTTGAGAGAAGAGTGAAGGAAGCCATCTTTGCGAAGAGAAACTGTAAATCATTAAACACGGGCAGAGGCTTCTATTTCCAATTGTCACCTTCTTACAATGCTGTTATTGATAGTATCACTCAGCCCCTTGTGAATAGAAAGCAACCATAAGAGTGAAAACTATCGGCCGTTAGGCTGATGGACCTCCTTTATCATGTGAACAGCTAGATTTGGATGTCAACAACAACCTGGTTGATCCACTATGATAAGAGGCTATTCATAAGACTGAGCTTGTTGCATCTCCTCAGACTGACAAAGTCTTTTGGATTACAAACAAAACATTTCAATGTTTTTTTGTTTTTTGTGTTTTTCTACCTGGATTATTTATGGGGCGGCTGTGGCTGAGTGGTTAAAGCAGTCATCCTCCAATGCAAGAGTTGGGGGTTTGAGTCCACCAGCAGTCACATGTCGAAGTGTCCCTGGGCAAGACACTGAACCCCTCATAGCCTCTGATGTGTGTCCTATCAGTGTATGAATGTGATCTAAAGCACTGATTAGTCTCTTTAGAATGATTTGTTCAATTAGCTTTGTAGAGATCTAGTAGAGTGCTGTATGAATGGGTAAATGAGGCAAAGATTGTAGTGTAAAGCACTTTGAGTATCTTGAAATAAGAGTGGTGGCTATGACTGAACAATCTGCCTCTGTGATCACGATGAAAGGAGGTTCAACAGTAACAACATCAAAGATGACGGCACCACAGGAGCTGGTGATAAAAACAGCGAAAAGAAATAACAAAATAACAAGTTTGTCAGATAAATTAATTATTCTTTCATCATCTCTTTACTCAAATAAGCCACTATGAAGACAAGAACATTTTGTAAACCCAGTTTACTTGCAAGGGGGCAGAGTCAAAACAGGCTTACACAGATGTTACATTGAAGCTCCGATCGCAAGGTCTGCCCATGGACAGTATAAAGAAGTTCCTTTTTATAATGCTTATCAGACAGAGACAAGGTCAAGACGTTCTCTTCTTTCCAGCTTACAGACAATGAAGGAGGAGGCCTTGGGGGTTTATTAGGTGTGCAGGCGCCATGCTGTTCAGAGAGCTGAGCTGTCCCTCTTGGGTTATAAAATTCATGCTCAATAATCCAGGTACCAAATCCAATAATGCTCAAAGTTAATCTGGACAGTTTCTTTTTTAAGCATCTCTTAACACACTCACATTAGTTTAACAATAGTTACTAATAAACATCTATAACCTTCACCTAAATTCCCCTGACAAATTTATCCAGCTGTTACAAGGGAAATGGAGAGGTCAGATTTCCTGCTCCAAGGAAACATATCAGCAACAAAAAACAAGAAAATGTTTAAAATTTTAAGTCAAACAAATGCTGACGATCATAATAAACTAAAACTCATTAGGTTTTAATGGTCTCTGGGTAGTTTGTGATAATGTCCTGAGAGTTTCAGTCAGATCTGTTCATTGACTCACGATATTTTGCTGACAGACAAAAAAAAATAGATGTAGAAAATGACATGATTACACATTTTTCAATGACGGTGAGGGATAATTAGGACCTAGTAAACCTTTGGTGTCTTGGATTTAGGTAATGGAGGATAATCCTCCTGCTTCATCATCTAACTCCTCTTCCTCTTTGTTCTTTCTGCAGACTCAGATGCCCCTTTGCCCTATTCCTCTAGTCCTGGTTTTGTGGACTTCACTTTCCTTCAGGAGCCCCAGGACACGGTGACGGTGCGAGGCAACATGCTGCAGTTGGACTGCCAGGCTCGGGCCGAGGCGGGGGTTGGGACTCCTACCATCACGTGGCGTAAAGACGGTGTTCTGCTGAACGCTGTGGTGGACGAGCGGCGGAGGCAGCTGGGCAACGGCACCCTGCTGGTGCAGAATGTGGTCCACTCCCGGCACCACCGGCCTGACGAGGGGGGTTACCAGTGTCTCGCAACGCTAGAAGGACTGGGCAGCATCGTGAGCCGGATGGCCAAAGTCACTGTGGCTGGTAAGAGCTAAATGGAGTCTTCCGGGTTTAGATCTGGTACCCTCACAGATGATGAATTTATCATTCATTCATTCATTCATTCATTCATTCATTCATTCATTCATTCATTCATTCATGGTCTGATTTATATTTATGTAAATTCTAGACAGTTGATTTAAAGCAATTTTAGCTGAAATATTAGTTTTAAAAAGCAGAAGAACTTCATGCAAGAACTCTAGAAATTACATTTCCTGTGAAATTGCAGCTGAGTGGAGCGCTGAATCAGCTGAAGTTTGTTGGGGTAAAAATGCCCTGGTAGAGCCGAAGGGAGCAAACACCAGCTTCAAGCTAAAAGTAAACAAATACTAGTCAAAAACCAGAAGAAGCAACAAGTTGTGAAATGTAGCAAAGCTGGAGCAAAAAGTAGTCAAACACAAGCAAAAGGTGAGAAGGTTAGCTACAAGCTAATACTGAACCACTAGCTAGAAATTGAAAGTTGCAAAATGTTAACTAAAGTTATCAAAGCAAAAGCTAAACATAGCAAATGTTAAGCATTTAGTAAAGACTAGGAAGAGGCTAAAAGTTCCAAAATGTTAGCTATAATTAGCTAAGCATATGTAAAAGTAGCAAAAAATAGCTAAACACTATGTAGAAGCTGAATGTAGCAACATGTTAAAGGTAGAAAAACACAAGCTAAAGGAGAATAAAGCTAGCTAAATTAAATTATAAATAAATTAGTTATAATACTTTTGAGTTACTATCTCTGTCTATCCCATCCAAAATGGAAATCAGAAAGGACACTAGTTGTTATATATCATCCACCAGGATCTTATACAGTGAACCCTCGCTATAACGTGGTTCACCTTTCACGGTCTCGCTGCTTCACGTATTTGCATCGTGCATTGTGTTCTGCATTCTGATTGGCTAAACAGTCTCTCCAGTACAGTAGTTATTTGTAAAAAATGTTTATACAGTACTTTTATTTGTTAAACAAATGCTTGGGCCTGTAAAAAGGTTTTGTTCTTTGGTTTGAATGTATTATGGAGTATTTCATTGTATAATAATTGTAAAAAAAATAAAGGGGACCACTTCACGGATTTCGCCTATCACGGTTTCTTTTTGGAACGTAACCCCAGTGAAAAACGAGGGTTCACTGTACTCAGTTTTTGTCTGAATTCTCAGAATTCTCAACTAACTTACTACTAAATACTGATAAAGTCATAATAGCCCCCAGCCTGTTGAATGCCCTGCCCCTGTCTCTCCGTGTGAACGTTTCTGTTGATTCTTTTAAAACGCAGCTTAAGACACTTTTATTTCGCCAAGCTTTTAGTTAAATGTTTTACTGTTTTTTCCAGCTGTTTTTACTGTTTTTATTAATGAGTTGTTATTATTTTTATTTTATTTTAAGCTTTTATTTCTTTATTGTTGTACAGCACTTTGTGATTGTATCTATGATAAGTGCTATATAAATAAAGTTTACTTACTTAAAAGTTTTCTTACTTAATAATGGGTGATTTCAATATTCACGTAGCTGTTGAAAATGATAGCTCAAGCATAGCTTTTAAAAAATTTATAAAATCAATTGGTTTTACTCAAAACGTCCACATATCCACTTATTCTCATCATCACACTCGATCTGGTTTTGATTTATGGCATCGAGATTAAGAACTTAGTAATACATCCTCAAAATCCTGTTCTGTCTGATAATTTTTATAACCTTTGAGTTTACAGTAAATGACTACACAGTCACTAAGATTAAATTTCATCTTAGCAGGTGTTTGAGAAAACGCTGTAACCAAATTTCAAGATTCTCTTCCATCGGTTTTCTGTCTTGTAGAATCAGAGGGCAGTGACTTAGATCATCTGGCTGATAATTTTACAACTTGGGCGGCTGTGGCTGAGTGGTTAGAGCCGTCGTCCTCCAATGCAAGAGTTGGGGGTTCGAATCCACAAGCAGTCACATGTCGAAGTGTCCCTGGGCAAGACACTGAACCCCTCATAGCCTCTGATGTGTGTTCCATCAGTGTATGAATGTGATCTAAAGCACTGATTATTATCTTTAGAATAATTTGTTCAATTAGCTTTGTAGAGATCTAGTAGAGTGCTGTATGAATGGGTAAATGAGAACACAGATTGTAATGTAAAGTGCTTTGAGTATCTTGAAATAAGATAGAAAGGCGCTATATAAGTACAGTCCATTTATCATTTTACCATTTACAACTTCTTTGCAAGCGTCACTCGATAAAACTGCTCTGCTGAAAAATAAAGTAATCAATCAGAGAACATATCCTGATGCATGCTCAATAATCCAGGTAGAAAAATCTAAACCTTCTCAGAGTGGATCAACCAGTTTTGCTGCTGACAACCAAAACCATCTGCTCACATGGTCAAGAAGAACCATCAACCTAACGATGGATCATTAGCCCATTGATGGCTGTTTAGAGGCTGAGTGATACTAGCAATCACAGCATTGTAAGAGGGGGACAGTTGAATCCGGAGGCCTCCACCCCTGTTTAATGATGGACGATTTCTTTTCACAAAGATTGACGATGGAAGATGAAGATCCACTCTGAGAAGGTGCTGTTTATAAGACTGATCTGAATACAGCACCTCAGACTGAGGAAGTCTTTCGGATGGAAGATGAAACGTTTCTACATTTTTTTTTTTTTGTTTTGTTTTGTTTTGTTTTGTGAAAGTCCAGAGGACCAGAATTAACTTTTTTAGACAATCAGAGAACACTGGCTCCTTGGTTCAATTCTAGATATGTACATTAACACAGGCATCTAGAAAGCTGGAAAGGAAATGGTGCTCTACTAATGTTGAGGAATTTTACTTATCTTGGAGAGATAGCCTGCTAACGTACAAAAAAGCACTCTGGAAAACTAGAACTTCATTTTATTCATCTTTAATTGATTAGAATAAAAATAACCCTAGGTTCCTTTTCAATACCATAGCTAGTCTAATGAAAAATTGTTGGTTACGTACTGTAACCCCAGATTCTATGAGTATATGCGTAGCCCTTTAAGGCTGTCGCTGGTGGGTTTTATCCCGTCACGCGAAGCGTAGCGCTGAAAACTTTAGTCCACGCCCACCTGTTGTGTGGGCCTCACCCGGTCCGTATAAATTATGTTGAGAGCAGGTAACCGGCTCCCAAATCGCTTTTTTTCAGCCATTTAGGAACCAGCGAGGCCCAGAGCTTAAAGGGCTATGCCTATACTCATAGAATCTGGGGTTACAGTACGTAACCAACGTTCTATTTTGTATAGGCTTTGCCCTTTAAGGCTGTTGCTGGTGGGTTAAAGGCGAAGCAGGATGTAGTCTATGCTTCACTGGGTCCATTCAGACACAATATGAAGCACCTGCTTGCACCTAAATACATTTCATCACTCAGCCTTCTATGTGCCTAATTACGCACTGTTTAATTACGCTTTCCATGCACAGGAGCACCCCGGAGAGAAAAAGGTTTTTGGCGGGGGAAAAGGAGGAGGGCTGAAAGCAGTCCTGCTGCCGAGAACGGGAAAGAGCAAGAGGTTACGATTGTAACCGTGTAGCAGTGAACAGAGCAGATCAACAGCTCTTCAGTATGAACAGATTAATATTAAATGAATTGATTAGTAATCAAATGAACTGATTGGTAACAGTAGTCATGAACTGAATGGCAACACTAAAACAAAACCAGCAGTCACAGAACTTGTGACTGATAATAAATATCTCACACCGCAATTACATGCAGTCAGATGTGAGTTTAAACAAAAATTCCATGAAACATTAAGATTCATTCTGTTACGGCGCTAAGGACAGAATGCGCCATGGAACCAGCCGAAACATCACGCAGATAAAAGCGGATAAATGAACAATGTGATGACCATGCAGCCGCCGTACAAATATCCTGCACTGTCATACCATTATGCAAAGCTGTCGAAGATGCATGTCCTCTGGTCGAATGTGCTCTGAGGTTCTCAAGAGGCTCTAAACCTGATGCTCTGTAAGCTTCAGAAATGGCCTCACACAACCAGTGTGACAGACGCTGGGTGGATAACGGGCGACCTGCAGAGATGTCTCTATAATGTACAAACAGACGTTGAGTCTGGCTCAATGTGGCTGTATGTGTTATGTAACATGCCAGCACATGCACTGGGCAGAGGAGAAGAAAAGATGCTTCTTCTTCTGATTTGTGAGGGGGAGGGAAGAACCCCTCTAACGTTATTGTTATCGATTTAAATGAGCTCGTGATGTTTTTAGGCAACTTGTAACTGATAACAACATCTCACACTGTAATGCATGCAGTCAGATGTGAGTTTAAACAAGGTTCCATGAAACAGCAATGTTCATTCTGTTAAAGCACTAAGGACAGAATGTGTCATGGAACGAGCCATCACATCACATAGATAAAAGCGAATAAATGCACAGGGTGTTGACCACGCGGCCGCAGTGCAAAAATCCTGCATTGCCATACCATTATGCAAAGCAGTCGAAGATGCGATACCTCTGGTCGAGTGCGTCCTGAGGTTGTCAGGAGGCTCTAAATCTGATGCTCTGTAGGCTTCAGAAATGGCCTCACACAGTCAGTGTGATAGGTGCTGGGTGCATAACGGGCGACCTACAGATGCATCTCTATAATGCACGAAAAAATGTTGAGTTTGATGCATTGTGGCTGTGTGCGCTATAAAACACGTCAACGCCCGCACAGGACAGAGAAGATGGAAAGATACTTCTTCTTCTGATTTGTGGGGGGAGGGGAAAAAACCCTCCAACGATATCACTCTCGATTTAAAAGAGCTCGTGATGTTTTTAGGCATAAAGGCTGGATTCGGTCTTAGATCAGCTGAGCTGCCGTCAGCCTGAATTCTGAGACATGACAGAGCAACAGAGAGGGCAGATAAATCACTCACCCTCTTAGCGGATGTTAAAGCCAGCAGCAGAGCTGTTTTAAGAGACAAGAATTTAATCAGAACCTGATTCAGTGGCTCAAATGGAGCTTTGACCAGGGCTCGCAGGACCAGCGTTAAATCCTACTGTGGAACAAGTGGGCGTGAAACAGGCCTGCGTCTCTGTACACCTTTTAAAAAATGCTTCATCAGCGGATGATTAAAAGCTGTTCTGTCCCCGAAACCTTGGTGACAGGAAGAGATGGCTGCAGCATAAGTTTTAATTGTGCTGAACACTAGATTTCTGTCCATCAGCTGCTGCAGAAAGGACAGCACACAACCTAATGGACATGAGGTGGCCTCTACACCTTTCTATGTGCACCAGCGCTGAAAGGCTGTCCACTTTGATGTGTACAGCACTGTGGTGGAAGCAGCATGTGAGTCTTGGATTGTGCAAACCCCTTCCTGGGAGAGGCCCATCTTCTCTAAGCGGATCTGTTCAGCGGCCAGACCTACAGGTGCTGGCCTATTTCTGGATGACTCCTGATCGCACCTCCTGCCTGGAGGAGAGCATCCTCCCTCCACGGCAGTTTCCACGGTCGACCCGATAACAGATGTCGCAGGATTGGGAACCACGGGGTACTCACGTGCTCGGGGGCTACCAGAATGGCTGACAGTTCTTCCTCCTGAACTCAGTTCAGAAACCATGATGTTAGAGGGACTGGAGGAAATGCATAAAGGAGCCTTTTGGGCCACGGGCTATGGACAAAAGCGTCCATTCCTAATGGTGGGTCGTCCCGTGGGCTCAGTGAGAACCATAATTGACACTGGGCGTTCTCCTGTGTGGCAAACAGATCCACTCAGATTGAACAGATCTGCTTGGCCAAATTTCTCCCAAATCCAAGAAATCAGCTCAGGATAGAGACTCCAGTCCCCGTGGCGTGGACCGCCCCTGGACATTATGTCCGCTTCTCTGTTCAGGATGCCGGGGATGTACACTGCTCTGATGGAGAGCAGGTTTTTGTGTACCCAACACAGCAACTACCTTGCAATGCGTAACATTTGGGCTGAGCGCACAACCCCCTGCTGGTTTATGTAAGCTGCAGTCACTTTGTAGTCTGTGTGAATCAGAACATGATGATTTTGTTACAAGGGAGCAAAATGTTGAATCACATTCAAAACCGTGAGACATTCCAAAACGTTTATATGAGCTGATGTGTGAGGTGGCCGAGAGAACCGAACTCTTCTCACAGTTTATAGCGAAACCCAGGTTTAATAGATGTGACGTCAGCGCTTTGGTTTGCGCTGCTGCTTCCTGCCTGGATTGGGTCAACAACAGCATATCGTCCAGGTAAAACAAAATTCTCATCCCTGCTCTGTGTAGCGGCTACAGAGCCGTCTCCATGCATTTTGAAAATGTACATGGTGCGAAGGAATAACCGAACAGGAGCCTGTTGTATTGGTACTGGGTCCCTTGGAAGGAGAAGCACAGGAACTTTCTTTGTTTTGGAATGATTGGAACGTGAAAATAGGCATCTTTTAGATTGATGGAAATAAACCAGTTGCTCTGGTGAATGTTGTCCAACAGCTGTCTGGTTGTCAGCATGTGAATCTGTCTCTCCATGATCGACTTGTTGAATACGGATAAGTCCAGAATGGGTCTCATTCCTCCGCTCCTTTACGGAACCAGGAAGTAACGTGAGTAAAACCCTGTGTTTTCTTCTCTGTTGAGAACCCTGGAAATTACATTTTTATCAGTAATTCCTGAACTTCTACGTGGATGGACGGGATCTGTTCTGGAGATGACAGAACCATCTCTATAATCTCTCTGAACGGTGGGGGTTGAACTGCGAACTGCAGCGTGTAACGTCTACTGATCAGACGGTCCATCCATCTGTCCAGGGATCACACTCGCTGCCACTCTGCGTAACGCTCTGGGAGTGGGCACACGTTTTTGTGTTGTGTCATGTCTTTTACGGACGTCAGCCAAGTCAAGGCCCCCGCCGCCATCATGTGCTGCTGAGACGTACTCCCAGCGACCCATGCGGGGGCCTCCCAGAAAGGGTCCTGAGAGTGCCTCTGTGCCGTGCTCAGGCTGTGGGCTCACATCAGAGTTGATGTGAGCTAATGTGCACTGAGGAGAGGTGTGCGTGCCTTCAGAAATGCTGCGCCGTTTGGGTGGAGACTGCAGCTGTCGTGGGGAAATGTGTTTGTTCCCGCTGCGGTCAGAAAGAGCAGAACACAACCTGGGCTGCAAGTGAGGTTTTCTTCTGGGCTCGGTTTGCTGAAAAAAATCATTTTTAGCTGCTGTGTCAAGCAAGCATTTTGTGTGGTTTCTCGAGCTGCAGGGACTTTAAAAAAACTGTTTTGAGGTCACCGGCTCGTTTTGTGTGGAGGATGTGTTAAGATAAGCCGCTGTGAGATCATTCGATCTGACAGAGGCTGGAATCAGAAGACTATTCTCTGAATGATGTTGTCATTTTATTTTAAAACTCATGTCATCATTACACAAACACATCCTCCGTAAGGAGTCATTTCTTATATCTTCTCTCCCGTGAGCCCTGCGGCTGGTTGTTCCAGGGTGGCGCCTGTTGTCGGTCTCTGGGGAAACGCTGAGCCGCTGGTTGCTGCGATGAGAAAGACTGTTCTCTGACAGGAGGGGCTAGTGGCGGAGCGGGGCGGGATGACTCTGCTGCAGCTGTGGAACGTCTCTGCTGCTGCCTCTGGTCACAACGCTCTCTCCAGCGGGCAGGGGGGGCGCACAGTCTCTGACACCTCTTCCGACTTCTTCGATTTTTCAAGCATGGCCTTGAAATTGGCCCCGAACAGCGCATCCGTCGTGATGGGGCCCTCCAGCAGGTCTTTCTGCAGTTTCTCCGGTAAGGAGGGGGAGTGTCGGAGACAGGTGGACCTCTTGATTATTGTCATCCAGGCGGCGATGCGAGACAGGCAGACAGCAGAGGAGGTGCACAGGTTGAGGATGACATCAGATGGTTTGCAGAGCAAGCTTTGTTTCCTCAGGCAGATCTGTGTCCTCCAGCCTTTTGGAGATGCTGTAGGCCAGCAGGGTGACATTGTTGTTCGCTGCGGCCACCTGGAAAGCACACTGGTGGGCTCGGTTGAAGAGCGACATCACTGTCTGGTCGTGTCTCCCTGGAGGGACAGGACGCTTGTCCAACCTGGACACTTTTGACCCGAGTGCTTCCGCCAGGCTTGGCTCCAGGGGGTGTACCGAGGGAAAATTCCGCTCAGTAAACCCCTCCACTCTGGTGATGGGAGTGATGGTGGAGATTGGCACACACAATTTACCAGGTCCGGCTGCAGCCTCGTTCCAGTAGGATGTCACTGCTGGGAAACAATGCCAGATGGGGTCAGGGCGGCGAGCCAGGGTGGAGCCAAACCTTCCCGCTAGATCATCCGATCTGGGCGGGGGGGAAGGAGAGAGTCGGAAAGTCCCTTTGTGTCAGCCGCCTCCTGGATTATGCTGGGCAGCTCCTCGAGGAGGGCACCGATGGCTGGGAGCGGTGTGGTCGCTGATGCGGAAAGGCCCGGGGGAGGAGGGGGGTGAGCATCCCCCGTTCCAACATTACGCTCTCTGGGAGGGAATGAGCAGCGGGGCTGCTGCTGATGTCGCCTTTCCTGGAGGAATCATCCGATTCGCTCCGAGACTTGGCGTCAAAAAAGGCGATGGCGTCGTCTAACGAACAGTCCCTCGCCACAGAAAGACACTCCTCGACGTTAGCCTTGAACAAGGCTGCTCACCTCTGCCTCTCTTCAGGAGGGAGGAGGTCACAGAGACGGCAGGAGGAGGTGAGGTCGTCGTGGCGCGGACCCAGGCATCCTTCACAGATGTCATGCCGGTCGAAGCTCAGCATGTAGCCGGTCTTGCAGGATGGGCACAAGCGGATGGTGTTGGTGCTGGACATCGCATTCTTGTGAAGATCATTGCTGATTGCTTGCTGAAGAAAAATGGGAGCCGATTACCCGCTCTCAACGTAATTTATACGGACCAGGTGAAGCCCACACAACAGGTGGGCATGGACTAAAGTTTTAAGTGCTACACTTCGCGTGACGGGATAAAACCCACCAGCGACAGCCTTAAAGCCTATACAAAATAGAACTTATCTCTGTTAAACCATGTATCCTTACAACTAAAAGCAGTGTTAAATTCATGAGATTCTTTATAAATAAAACAATTTCAATGGGGAAAATTTTCAAACCAACCTTTTTACTATTTCCTCTGGTTCTGTGTGTCTTTCTGCCCAATGGAGCTGCCACCCTGTATGATAGCTGAAACTCCACCACAGCCTCTCCTCTAAGAGATAGAATGGACAGACTATATAACTTGAATGTTACCCAGAGTAACTTAAAATGAGTCCAGCTTAGGCTGTATGTAAAAGTGATTCGCCTAGACTGCTAACGACCTTTATCTGTGAGTCATACACTTTTCTCACCCTGCAGTCCACCCTACCTAGTAGCAGGGGTTAGGACGTTGTCTATAAGGAAACTCACATTAATGGTCGCCCACCTTTGTAAAGATTGCATTTGTTACAAGTCTGATTAATTTTAGTGTCCAGGCTCATGCTTTGCTTTTAATAAATATAATTTTCAGGGAACAACAACATCAAATCCAGAGCCACTGATTATACATCCATAAGATTGAATAATTGAAAATCAAAAGTCAGATCTTAGCTTGAAGTGTACCCCTAGTAATTGTTTTTCAGCGTACACAAGGTCGATAATCCAATAAAAATATAAATCCATGCTCCGATGAGCAAAAGTGAAAAAAAATTATTAATCCGTATGCTCCAATGAGAAAAAAATGTGTATATATATAAATATATATATATATATATATATATATATATATACTGTATCTGGTAAAGCAAAAGAGATGGATGATCACTGTTCCTCCCTCCATGAGAACAGACCTCCGACACTGGGAAAACTCCCTGGTTCTGTTGGAGGGAGTCCCCGTCAGCAGACCTACATCACACGTGTCAGTCTTCACAGACGCGTCGCTGTCAGGTTGAGGGGGGCATGCCTATCTCAAGCTGTAGGGGCGCTGTGGCCACCTCACACAACAGCTCATATAAACGTTCTGGAATGTCGCACAGTTCTGAATGTGATTCAACACTTTGCTCCTGTGCTACAGAATCAACATGTTTTGATTCACACAGACAACAAGGTGACTGCTGCTTACATAAACTGGCAGGGGGGTGTGCGCTCAGCCCAATTGTTACACATTGCAAGAAAACTACGGTGTTGGGCACACCAAAATCTGCTCTCCATCAGAGCAGTGTGCATCCCCAGTGTTCTGAACAAAGGGGCAGATGTCCAGGTGTGGTCCGCGTCATGGGGACTGGACCCTCCACCCCGATCTGAAGCCCAGACGTGGCAGAAATTTGGCAAAGCGGCTGTGGACCTGTTTGCGACACGAGAAAATGCTCAGTGTCAACTCTGGTTTTCACTGAGCCCGCGAGACGAACCACCGCTGGGGGTGGACGCGTTTGCTCACAGCCCATGGCCCAAAACACTTCTTTACACATTCCTCCCACCTCCTATGATATTACGGTTTTTGAACCGAGTTCAGGAGGAGGGATTGACAACTCTCCTGGTGGCTCCCGATCGCTTGAACATGCCATGGTTCCCGGTTCTACAACGCCTGTTATCGGGGCGCCCGTGGAAACTGCCGTGGAGGGAGGATGCTCTCCTCCAGGCGGGAGGAGCGTTCAGGATTTACCCAGAAATAGGCCAGCACCTGTGGGTCTGGTCGCTAAGCAGATCCGCTTAGAGAGGATGGGTCTCCCGCAAGATGTAGTGCGCACAATCCAGGATTCACGTGTTGCATCTACCACAGTGCTATACACATCAAAGTGGATAGCTTTTCAGCGCTGGTGTACAGAGAAAAGTGTAGAGGCCACTTCATGTCCACTAGGCAGCGTGCTGTCCTTTCTGCAGCAGCTGATGGACAGAAATCTGGCGTTCAACATGATTAAAACGTACGCTGCAGCCATCTCTTCCTGTCACGAAGGTTTCGGGGACAGAACAGCTTTTAATCATCCGCCGATGAAGCATTTTTTAAAAGGTGTACAGAGACGCAGGCCTGTTTCATGCCCACTTGTTCCACAGTGGGATTTAACGCTGGTCCTGCAAGCCCTGGTCAAAGATCCATTTGAACCACAGAATCAGGTTCCGATTAAATTCTTGTCTCTTAAAACAGCTCTGCTGCTGGCTTTAACATCCGCTAAGAGGGCGAGTGATTTATCTACCCTCTCTGTCGCTCTGTCATGTCTAAGAATTCAGGCTGACGGCAGTTCAGCTGATCTAAGACCGAATCCAGCCTTTATGCCTAAAAACATCACGAGCTCTTTTAAATCAAGAGTGATATTGTTGGAAGGTCCCCCCCCAAAAAAAAAAATCAGAAGAAGAAGATCTTTCCATTTTCTCTGTCTTGTGCGGGCGTTGACATGTTTCATAGCGAGCACAGCCACAATGTGTCAAACTCAACATTTGTTTGTGCATTATAGATGCATCTGCAGGTCGCCCGTTATCCATCCAGCGCCTGTCACACTGGCTGTGTGAGGCCATTTCTGAAGCCTACAGAGCATCAGATTTAGAGCCTCCTGACAACCTCAGGGCGCACTCGACCAGAGGTATGGCATCTTCGACTGCTTTGCATAATGGTATGACAATGTAGGATATTTGTACTTCAGCCGCGTGGTCAACACCCTGCTCATTTATTCGCTTTAATCTACGTGATGTGACGGCTCGTTCCATGACACATTCTGTCCTTAGTGCTTTAACAGAATGAACATTGTTGTTTCATGGAACCTAGTTTAAACTCACATCTGACTGCATGCATTATAGTGTGAGAAGTTGTGACTGTTGTTCTGGTTCTATCGTCACTAATCAGTTCATGACTATTGTAACCAATCAGTTCATTTGATTAGTAATCAGTTCACTTGTTATTATTAATCTGTTCATATTGATCAGCCGTGAATCTGTTGGTTCACGGCCCTCTTTCAGCTTATTCCTTTCCCTGTTGAAAGTTTTCCGGGGAGTTCATGCACTCAGAACGCATAACTACACAGCATGCGTCTGTGCGTGGTACGCATAATTATGCAACGCGTAATTACGCACATGGAGAGCTGAGTGACAAGACGTTATTGGGCAAGCTGCTGCTTCGTATTGGATTCGAATGGACCCAGTGAGGCGAGGACTACATCTGCTTCACCCTTAACCCACTAAGCGACAGCTCTTAAAGGGCGAAGCCTATACTAAATAGAACGTTGGTTACGTACTGCAACCCCAGATTCTATGAGTATAGGCGTAGCCCTGTAAGCGTCGGACATCATTGGCTCCTAAATGGCTGAAGAAAAAGCTATTTGGGAGCCGATTACCCGCTCTTAACGTAATTTATACGGACCGGGTGGGGCCCACACAACAGGTGGGCGTGGACTAAATTTTTCAGTGCGATGCTTTGCATGATGGGATAAACCCACTAAGCGACAGCTCTTAAAGGGCTACGCCTATACTCATAGAATCTGGGATTACAGTACGTAGCCAACGTTTCACTGAGGTCCAATCAAAGGCCATTTTTATGCCAAGAAACTGTTGCGGTTTTCAATCAAAATGTTGAAAAGACAGTCCAGTTTGCATTCATAAAATAAGTGGATGGATGGATTGTCCTTAATTGGACAACCAAGAATTGAAGCACCTCAAGGCAGTGCCAATCGATTGGAGCAGGAGCAACAACGCGCAGGAATGAATTCAGAGGCAAAGACTTTGCTTCAGAAACGTGAAGTGTGTGTGTTTGTTTGTGTGTGTGTGTGTGTGTGTGTGTGTGTGTGGGTTGGTGGGTGGGGGGTATGATTCTTGACAGAATCGGTGTTACTCTATTCACACACAACCTGTTGTTGCTCTCTCAAATAATAATTTAATCAAGTGTTTATAAATGTAGGTAAACATAGATGTTTAACAACACGTTAAAATAGGCTACACCAAAATCCAGGAAATAGCATCTACTTTATTCAAAAATTTCAGGGGGAGGAGGACCCACAAGCCCCTTCCAATTCCCCCACTCCACCCTGCACATCCCCCACCTCTGACCCCCCCCCCCACCTCATTTCCCCCAGCCTGCAATAAACACGTACCCCATTTGCGTTCTGGCATCTATCAGTTTACAAATCAAGCCCTGGATGTAACACTTCCCCCTTGTGATTTAATTAATGTTTTTAAACTGCTCATTTCTTTAATCATACCAGTGTTTTTACTTTGATGTGCTCTCTAAAGTTTTGAATATTACACTAAAACCCTGCCCACTAGTGGCAATTTTTGGTGTTCCTGAAGATTCCACTATAAGCTTTGGTTGAAAGCAGAAGGATGTTATTGACTTTCTTTCATTATTGGCACAACAAAGAATTTTACTGTTCTGGAAAGCTCCTCACCCGCCAGCAGCATCACTCTGGCTGAAATATATGTCTTTTTGAAAACTAGAATAATTATGTTTAGGATCAAAGGGAATGTTGACAAGTTTTTTTTTCAGATATGACAACCTTTCATTAACTATTTTAATTCCTTGAAGACAATTATGCCAGACTAAATATAAATATCATGGTCTTTTGTTTCTGGGATTTTTTTTTTTTTTTTTTTTTGGTTCTGTTTTATCTTATATTTGCTGGGATAGGGAATGGTTACAAGATGATATTTTAAACTGCTTGCTTGAATGGGGCTGATACACACACACACACACACACACACACACACACACATATATGTATATATATATATGTATATGTATATATATATTTTTTATTTATTTATTATTATTATTTTTAAATACCACTTGTATCTGCTGAACCTGCTATGTCAAACTACATGTCAAAATTAATAAATAAAAGGGGGGGGATGCTACGTGGCAGCAAGGCTCTGGGGGTGGATGAGATTTGCCCTGATTTCCTTAAGGCTCTGGATGTTGTGGGGTTGTCTTAGTTGACACGCCTTTGCAACATTGCATGGACATCGGGGGCAGTGCCTGGAATGGCAAATTGGGGTGGTGGTTCCCCTCTTCAAAAGGGGGGGGGGGGCAGAGGGTGTGCCCCAATTACAGGGGCATCACTCTCCTTAGCCTCCCTGGTAAGGTCTATTCAGGGGTACTGGAGAAGTAAATCTGAATGTTGGTTTAACCTCAGATCCAGGCAGAACATTGCAGGTTCCGTCCTGGCAATGGAACACTGTACCAGCTCTTTATCCTCACTAGGGTCCTCGAGGGATCATGGAAGTTTGCCCATCGAGTGTTTTGTGGACTTGGAGACAGTGTGGGAGTTGGTCTCTGCCAGGGCTGCCCATTGTCACAGATTCTGTTCATAACTTTTATGGACAGATATTCTTGGTGCAGCCAGGGGGTGGCGGGATTCCATTTCAGTGGCCTCAGGATTTCATCTCTGCTTTTTGCAGATGATGTGGTCCTGTTGGCGTCATCGTGCTGTGATCTCCAGCTCTCACTGGAGTGTGAAACAGCTGGGATGACAATCAGCACCTCCAAATCTGAGGTCATGGTCCTCAACCAGAAGAGGGTGGATTGCTATCTTCAAGTTGAGGGTGAGGTTCTTCCTCAAGTGGAGGTGTTCAAGTATCTTGGAGTCTTGTTCACGAGTGAGGGAAGAATGGAGTGTGAGATTGAAAGATGGATTGGTGCAGCATCTACAGTATTGCGGACTCTGTTCCAGTCTGTTGTGGTGAAGAGAGAGCTGAGCTGCAAGGCAAAGCTCTCTGTTTACCCGTCAGTCTACATTCCTACCCTCACCTATGGTCACAAGCTCTGGGTAGTGACCGAAAGAATGAGATTGTGGATACATGCGGTTGAAATGAGGTTCCTCCACAGGGTAGTTGGACTCTCCCTTAAAAAAAGGGTGAGAAGTTCAGTTATTCGGGAGAGACTCAGAGTAGAACCGCTTCTCCTCCACATTGAGAGGAGTCAGTTGAGGTGGTTCGCGCATCTGGTAAGGATGCTCCCTGGGCACCTCTCTAGGGAGGTGCTTCGGGCATGCCCGACTGGGAGGAGATCCCGAAGAAGACCCAGGACACACTGGAGAGACTATGGGTGTTTTCACCCTGATAGTCCGGTAGACAGTTCAATTGGGGACCAAAATGCAGAACATTTGTTTACATTTACAGCTGGTGTGGTTAACATAACCTGCCCCCCCATCCCCCCTCCACACACACACACACACACACACACGCACACACACACACACACACACACACAACAAGAACAAAAACACTTGAAGAAGACACTTCTCCTTCTGTAAATCAAAATAAATAACGGAGTGGGGTCAAATTTTAGCTGTTTTAGGATTTCTATTTTGCCATCTTTCAACAATGGACTCAGCATGAGCAGAATATGAGGCAGAAGACCATGGAGAATGTTGTTTTTCACACAATGCGGCTGACGGCTCCATATGAGGTAAGAAAAATGAGCGTTCTATTTCGTATAGGTTTTGCCCTTTAAGACTGTCGCTAGTGGGTTTTATCCCTAAGGCACTCAGCACTGCACTGAAAACTTTAGTCCACGCCCACCTGCTGTGTGGGCCTCTCCCCCGGTCCGTATCAATTACGGTGAGACCGGGAATCGGCTCCCATTTTTTCTTCAGCCAGCTAGCTAGCACTGTCAGAAGAACGAAGAAGGACAGTTGTCCAGCTTTGACCAGCACAACCTTTGCTAAGGCTGCCTGCGTCTCCGCCATGCCAACCTCCTGCCGTCCTGGTGACTTCTTCCTCCACGAGGAGAAGCAGACGAGCAGCCTTTGTTCAAGGTAAGCGCCGAGGAGTACTTTTCCGTGGCAGGCCGCTGCCCGCTGGACGACACCATCGCATTTTCTAATGTTTTTTCCTTGCGGTGATCAAATGATTTCCTCGAAAAAGGCGATGTTAGCAGCAGCCCCGCTGAATGTTTATTCTGTGGCGGGCTGCAACCCGCTGGACGACGCCACAGCCATTTCTAACGTGTTTGTCCTCACGGTAACCAAATGTTTTCCTCAAAGACGATGTTAGCAGCAGCCCCACCGAATGTTTTTCAGTGGGGGGCTGCTACTCGCTGGACGACGCCAACGCATTTTCTAACGTGTTTTTTTTCTCCAGGTAAATCAGATGATTTCCTCGAAAAAGGCGTTGTTGGCGAGAGCTCCGCTGAGTGTTTTTTTCTGTGGCGGGACGCTATGCGCGGGACGAAGGCACCGCCTTCTTTGACGCAGAGTCACGCAGTGAACCGAATGACTCCTCCGAGAAGGCGATGCGGAGCTGCCCCTTCCCTCCTGGAGAGCGTAGTGATGGAAGACGAGGGGCCGAGCGAATGCTCAGCCACCTTGGATCTCCCCACGTTGGCGACCACACCGCTCCCAGCCGTCGGTGCCCTCCTCTTGGAGCTGCCCGACATAATCCAGGAGGATGTTAACACAAGGGGCTTTCCGTCCCTGGCCTCCCTCCACCCTGATCGGATGATCTGGCAGCAAGGTTGGCTCCGCCCAGGCTCATCGCCCTGACCCCATCTGGCCTCGCTGTCCAGTTGTGACGTCACACTGGAACGAGGCTACAGCTGGGCTGGCAAGCTGAAGACAGCCATCTTCACCTTTGCCTCCATCTCCAGAGTGGAGGGTTTTACCAATCAGTGTTTTACCCTCGGTCCCCCTCCCCCCCCTGGAGCCAAGCCTGGCCGGTGGCACTTGAGGGAAAACACTTCCAGGATGGACCAGCAACCTGTCCCTCTAGGGAAGCATGACCAGAGGGTGACAAAGTCTCCAACCGAGCTCACCATTGATCATCCCAGACGGCCGCAGAGAACAACAACGTCGCCCTGCTGGCCTACAGCATCTCGAAGAGGCTGGAAGAAGCGAACCTGCTGGAGGAGACAAATAGCTCTCTCTGTAAAGCTGCTAATATCATCTTAAACATGTGCAACCTCTGCGATTTGCCTGTCCCGCATCGCCGCCTGGATGACCATGATCCAGAGGATCACTTGGCTCCGCCTCTCACCATCCGTGTCCGAGAGGCTGCAGAAAGACCTGCTGGAGGGCCCCATCATCCCAGAGGCACTGTTCGGGGGCAACTTCTGGATCATCCTTGAGGAATCGCAGAGGTCCGAGGAGGTCTCAGAGACTGTACACCGTCTGGTGACGTCACAGTCCATCTGCCCCTCTGGCCGCTGGAGGGACAACCTTGGCCAACAACAGCACCAAAGGTGCATCACAGCTGCGGTAGCGATTTCACACCCCGCTCCTCCGCTGGCCCCCCTCCACCACGTAACAGATCCTTGAGGGGAAGGTATGTGTTTTTTGATGATGTATGTTTTGATATAAAACAAACACCTCTGAAAGTTTTTTCATCTGAGTCTGTCAGATCAGCTGATCTCTCAGCTGCCTTTCTTCACACATTCCCCTGACAGAACAAGCCAGTAACCTCTAAACAGCGTTTTTAAAAGGCATCGCAGTTCAGTGAATATCACAGCACTCGTCTGCCACATCAGCTAAAATGACGTTTTTTCAGCAGACCGAGTCTGCTAAAATCCCTCTTCTCTCAGCCACAGCCTATTTTTAATTTCTGCTGTTTTTCTGCCCACTCACAGCGCAGCGGGAGTAAACATGTTTTTCCACGACAGCTGCAGCCTCTACCGAAACTGCGTCTCACTCAGAAGCGCTCACGCCTCCTTCGGTGCGTGCCAACTCACCTCAGCTCTATGTGAGACCGCAGCCTGTGCCCAGCACAGAGGCACACATACAGCCTTTTTTTCCTGTCGGAGCCCCCATTGAGTTCCCTAGAGAATCTCCGGAGTGAGTGTTGGCAGTAAGGATTTTTTAGTATGGTTGACTTTCATGAGAAACATGACACAACATGAATGCGTGCCTGCTCTCTGAGCGCTACTCAGAGTGGCAGCGAGTGTGTTCCCTGGACAGATGGATGGACCATCTGATCAGAAGGGGTTACATACTGCAGTTCGCAGCTCAACCCCCACCGTTTCTGAGGGATTATAGAGACGGTTCTGTCTTCTCCAGAACAGAGCTCACCTCTCCAGTCAGAAGTTCAGGAATTTCTGATGAAAAATGTGTTTTCCAGAGCGCCCAACAGCTGCTGGAGAACTTCACCAGAACGACTGGGTTTTCACCTCCATAGATCCGAAGAGCGCATATTTCACATTTCCATAATTCTGAAACACCCCACGCACGTTCTCGAAATGCGTGGAGACGGCTCTGCAGTCGTTACACATGGCAGGAATGAGAAATCCTTTTATCTGGATGATCGGCTCTTATTAGCTTGATCCAGTTAAAAAGCTGTCGCACAGACCAAAACACTAGTGTTCCAACTGCTAAACCTGGGTTTCTATAAACTGGGGAAAACTTCTGTTTGTCCGTCCCAGATGATTGTTATCTGGAAGTGGAGCTAACTCAACTACAATGAGGGCCATTATCACAGCTGAGAGCCAAGCTCTGTCAGCTCAGCTCCGCTGTGTCAAATCTGGCTCTGCCGTGTTAAACTCTGCAGCATAGTGACAGTTTTGCCTGTCATGCGACTCCTGGGATGATATCAGCGGTCCACATCGTGGTTCCGTTGGGCCTACTTCACATGAGATGCCTTCAGAGATGGTTCGCCCGCCTGCGCATAGATCCTGTGCGCCAGAAGAGGTGGATTATCTTTGTGCCCCCCTCCATGAGAAACAATCTGAATCACTGGGGAAACCTCCTCATTCTGTCAGAGGGAGTTCCCATCAGCAGGCCTATGTCACACTTCTCAGTTTTCACAGACGCGTTCCTGTCAAGCTGGGAGGAATGTGTCTGTCCCAAGCAGTGGGATCACAGAGGCTGGACCACATGTCGCTTCACATAAATGTGCTAGAATGTTTTTTCACAGTCTGAAACGTGACTCAGCATTTTGCCCCTGCTGCGGGATCAGCATGTTCTGATCCACACAGACAACAAATGATGGCAGCTTACATAAACCGTCAGGGAGGTGTGCGCTTAGCCCAACTGTTATGCATGGCAAAACAGCTGTTGTGTTGGCCACACAGGAACCTGCTCTCCATCAGAGCAGTGTACATTCCCAGCATTCCTGAACAGGTGAGCGCATATCATGTCAAAGGGTGGTCCCCGCCTCAGAGACTAGAGCCTCCATCCCGAGCTGTTTTTCCTCGATTTTTTGGAGCAGTTTTTGGCCGAGCAGCAGTGGATCTGTCCGCCACAGAATGACCAGTGCTAATTATGGTTCTCACTGAGCCCACAAGACGACCCACCGTTAGGAGTGGACGCCTTCGCTCACAGCCCGTGGCCAAAAAAATGTATTTTATGCATTCCCTCCAGTCCTGCTGATATCACGGACCCTGGACCGGGTCCGAGAGGAAGAACCGTCAGTCATCCTCGTAGCTCCTGAACGCATATGCGCTCCGTGGTTCCCGAATCTGCAGCGGCTGATATCGGGTCGGCTGTGGAAACTGTTGTGGGGGGGGGGGGGGCACTCTCCTCTAGGCAGGAAGAACGATCAGGAGTTACCCAGAAATAGGTCAGCATCTTTGGGTCTGTCCGCTGAACAGATCCATTTAGAAAAGATGGGCCTCCTACAGCATGTGGTGCGTACGTTCAGGGCGCACAAACTGCTTCCACCACAACTTTGTACACATCAAGTGGACAACTTTTCTCAGCGTTGGTGCACGGAGAAAGGTGTAGAGGCCATCTCATGTTCACTAGGTGGCATGCTGTCCTTTCTGCAGCAGCGGATGGACAGGGATCTAGCGTTCAGCACAAATAAGACTTATGCTGCAGCTATTTCTCCCTGTCACGAGGTTTCGGTGTCAGAACAGTTTTTAATCACCCGTTGATGAATCGCCTCTCACACTGGTTGTGTGAGGCTATTTCTGAAGCTTACAGTTTATCTGGACTGGATGTGGGATTCCTGGTTTCCCTCTGTCTGTTTGTGTCTGTTTGTGTCT
>NC_056515.1:3908322-3915636 GCF_014905685.2 Nematolebias whitei | reverse complement strand
CTTCCTTGGTCTGCTACATTGGGGGTCGACGTTGTATAAACCTGATACTGGATCCTCCAGAGAATCTCGGCGCATTCCACCAGAGGGTTTTTCATCCTCCATGGCTCTGCATGGAGGGATGACAGTGGAGGATATTTTGTATGGCGGCTGCCTGGCCATCGTCATGTTCAATTATTCGTTTTTATCTACGTGATGTTTCTACTTTCTCCATGACACATTCTGTTCTCAGGGTTCTGACAGAATGATTATTTTTTGTTTCATGGAGCCTCACTTTTGAGCTCACACCTGCCTGCATGCAGTCACAGTGGGAAATATTTATTATCAGTCACAAGTTGATGACTGCTGATTTTATCGTTATTAATCGGTTCATCCTGTGGAGCTGTTGGTCTGCTCTGTTCATCGTTACACTGTTACAATTCGTATCCTCTGTTGTTCCTATTCACAGCAGCAGGTCAGCTATCTCAGCCTTTTTCCTCAACAGAGATCTTCTCCGGTGCGCTCCTGCGCATGGGACATGCAATTACGCAGCGCGTAATTACGCACACAGAAGGCTGAGTGATGGAATGTTTTTTGTGCAAGCAGGTGCTTCATGTTGTGTTTGAATGGACCCAGTGAGGCATAGACTACATCCTGCTTCACCTTTAACCCACTAGCGACAGTCTTAAAGGGCGGAGCCTATACGAAATAGAATGTTGATTACGTACTGTAACCCCAGATTCTATGAGTATAGACGTGGCCCTTTAAGCGCGGGGCCTCACTGGTTCCTAAATGGCTGAAGAAAAAAGATATTTGGGAGCCGATTCCCGGTCTCACCGTAATTTATACGGACCAGGGGAGAGGCCCACACAGCAAGTGGGCGTGGACTAAAGTTTTCAGTGCAGCGCTAAGCGCCTTAGGGATAAAATCTACTAGCGACACTCTTAAAGGGATTTGCCTATACTCATAGAATCTGGGGTTACAGTACGTAACCAATGTTTGTTTGCCATGCTCTATAGTCCGCTTCCTGATTTTAGAGCGGTCTCCAATTCACTTGCATTCACAATACCTTACAGTTCACTTCAACTGAACCGAAAGCTAGGTATTTAACTGGACCAGAGTTCGCTTTTTTGGTCCGAATCAGAGTTAAATTGCGCATTCACACCTCCCCAAACGAACCAGACTTTCTAGGTAAACCGACTAGAGTTTGATTAAAGCGGACTAAACAGGGCTGTTGTGAATGTCTCTCGGTTGGCCTGGGAACGCCTTGGAATCATCTCAAAAGAACTGGAAGAGGTGGCTTTGAAAAGAGATGTCTGGACCTCCCTGCTCAAGCTGCTGTCCCCACGACCCAACTTCCGAATAAGCGGAACATAATGGATGGAGGGATGAACCTAATGAAAACAAATGTGTAAAGATGGAGAAGAATCTGAGAGGAAATTTTTCATTTGATGAAATATTTCCAGAACTCCTTGACCTCTCCTTGCCAGATGCATTTCCCTGAACACCGCCTCGTGTGTTTGACAGCTGGTTTTTACTCATCAGAGCCAGATTGAGTCACCTGTAATGTAATTTACAAAGTGCAGTGCGGCTCCGGATCAATACGGTTTTATGGAGTGCATTATTAGGCAAAGAGGCTTAAAGTGCATCTACATCAACAGCAGCCTTTTCTGAGTGACAGCTGGAGTCACAAGAAGTTTAAAAAATACAGGTTAGCCACAAATTTAGCAAGTTAAATCAGCTAAAGTTCAGTCCTATTAAAAATGTGAAAAAGCAACTCAACGGGTATATTTGTAGTTATTTTGGATCATTTATTCTCAACTATGAAAATAAAATACTTCAGTAGTTGATGGGTTTGGTACCACAGACCTACAGTTGGTTGGTGACATCTTTACTGAACCCTCAGATGATCCCAAGAGAACGTATCAACCAAGACCGGACTTCTGGTCAAGATGGCGCCTGTGTACATGGCTTGCCATTTGTCTCTACATATGATTTGTTTCTTTGTGCTGCTTGTGCTGATTTTTACCACTAATGTCAACTCCCTAATAGTGTATGATTGCCGAACTTTGCTGGATATTGGACTTTCTTTGAGAAATATCTGTTTACTTGGGACTTCACCAGACATGGAAATTTGCCCACCTTGCTGTCGGGGATCCCAGCTCACCTCGGCCATGTTTGGACTCCACTTCTCCGGCAAAAGTGTGCTTCACTGTGGCAAACACAGTGGTTAGTTGGAGAGACTAAAAGCTGTGCTGAGACACTTTTTTCCAGCTTTTTTGGAAAAGTTTGGATCGATGCCTCACCTCTCTCTTCCGCTGCGTGTGCTGGACTCCACTGACACCTGGCAGGTACCTGTCAGCAGCGGCCATGATGGAATGATTCAGTCACACACGTCCTGCTTTCCTCGTCCCTGCAGACGCAGGTGCGAGCTCCAAAATCTGTAGTCTCTGTGTCGGGACCCGTGGATGTCTGATAAGGACGCAAATCCTCCACTTGCTGCCAGGACTGGCTAGATTAATGCCAGATAGCTGACAAATAAAACTTTTATCATCAAGGGCTTCTTTTTATCTCAAGTATTGGACTTCTTATAGGGACAGTTGTGGCTGAATGGTTAGAGCAGTCGTCCTCCAATACGAGAATTGTGGGTTCGATTTCACCAACAGTCACATGCCTAAGTGTCCCTGGGCAAGACACTGAACCCCTCATTGCCTCCGATGTGTTTCCCATTGGTGTATGAATAGGGCTGGGTACCTTTCTAAAAAAAATCGGTATCAGTTCCGGTGTCGGTACCTTCACTTCGGTGTCGGTTCCTGGACGGTTCTTTTTTCTGTACCAATTTTGTAATTACTATTAATTCTAACAATAATAAAATTATGTTACACATTACAGTACATATTGTGAATTTTATTTTTTAACTTTGGTATTTCTATTCCAAGCAGTTTTCTTACATAAAAATAAATAAATAATTTCCAGTTCAAAAGACCAGTTTCAAACCAGTGACGCTTCAGTGTCTAATGCTCACTGCTACACACTGAGGACCTTTTCACTTAACAGTTTGTCTTCAGAAACAACATGTCTGTTTTCTCTGGACACAAACAAGCCCGCTCCTGGCTGATGGTGTCTCCAGCAGTAGGAAATGTCCACTCTGAGTGTGTGGATGATGCTTGTTGTACACACAGATACCTGGTTGTCAGTTTGATAGCACTGACATATTGTTCCTCAAATTCCACCAGCAGGTCACTGGATTCACTGAGGTTAGGGTTGATGCAGACATCTGCACCTCTGTGTCTCTGCCTGAATCTTCTCTGTGGTTCTCTGGGGTTTAGGGCTCTTATCATCTCCCTAATTGACATGAGAACACAAAACATCAACAATAACGGTTGTGTTATTATTGCTCAAAAAAGCATTATCTAGGCTGAGAGATAAAAGCTCAACTGGTCAACAAAATCCTTTACAGCTTAATATACCTCTACCGTGCAGTTCCACTGTAGAAAAAGCAGCAAACTTTTTTAATAACAAAGTTTGTGACTGTCCTGTGGTCCTCCACCTCGCTTTTCTTTTGTCTGTCCTCCTCACATCAGGGTCAGAACCTCCTGTGAGGAGAACATAAACAGTTCACTAATGTTCACTGTTTGTTTAAGCAGCTGACTGGATGAGCACATTTTTACATGCTAAGCTTAATCTATTACTGTCAATCTTTAGTTTGCTTCTGTGTTTAGCTAGCTACATAGATAACATAAATTTACACACTAATATCTTAAAGTTATCGTTACATGGATTCTAGTTTAATTCACCACGATGTACGTGTTAAGCTGCATTAACGTTAACAAACGTAAACTCACCAGCTGAAACACAGACACAGAGCCGTCCTTGGGAGTTCTTTGATAGAGACAAGTCCGGCCGTGGCGATGTTGACTGGGTCTGTTAACACACACAGACTGACTATCGCTGAGAGGATGAGGGGGGAGGCTGCTGTCCGTCTCTCTTCTTACAGAAAAACACGGAGCAACTTTCTGCTCGTGTGTTGTCGAAGCCGTTCAACAACACACATGCTGCACATGTGAACCCCATCTTTGGGTGTTACCAGCACCATAGACGTACATTATACATAGATTAGGTATGGCAGCTCTATACGGCTCTGGGTGTGAACACGTAGTTTGTTTGTCATACATCTGGTGTTTTACCTGCCTGCGTGCTGAAACCACGTGACACGTTACAGCCAATACCGAAACTTGATACCAAAAAAAGAGTGACGTTTCAATCCATACACTGACCGGTGCAGTTCGGTGGGTGCCATTTAAGAACCTTGGTTCAGTACTCAGCCCTATGTATGAATGTGATAAAACACTGATTAGTCTCTTTAGAATTATTTGTTCAATTAGCTTTGTAGAGATCTAGTAGATTGCTGTATGAATGGGTAAACGAGGACACAGATTGTAGTGTAAAGCG
Source organism: Nematolebias whitei (assembly GCF_014905685.2). Classification (NCBI taxonomy): domain Eukaryota; kingdom Metazoa; phylum Chordata; class Actinopteri; order Cyprinodontiformes; family Rivulidae; genus Nematolebias; species Nematolebias whitei. The sequence goes on along the minus strand of NC_056515.1, from coordinate 3,911,208 downwards.
CTTTGAGTATCTTGATCAGATAGAAAGGTGCTATATAAGCACAGTCCATTTACCATTTACCATTAGTCTTTGTACAGAAATAGTACAGTGCTGTATAAAAGGGTAAATGAGGGCACAGGTTCTAATGTAAAGCACTTTGAGTGTCTTGATCAGATACACAGTAGAAAAGCGATATTCAGTCCATTTACCATCTTATTCAGAATGGAATCATGGACAGGTGGACCATTGTGAGTCCAGCATTTTGATAGAACTTTTACCGCAAGACTGTTGCTATTTTAATTCCCCATGGATCACTATTCCTCCTCCTCAGGAGAAATAGTGATTGTTTTAAAAAGTTGTTTTGCCTTTAAACAGCTGCCTCCATCTTCATTCAGCAGCTTTGAGCACAGACTGTTTGAACTTGGCTCCTCCCACATTATGCTATGTGTTACTGTCTAAGCCCCCCCCCCCATTCAAAAAGGATTTTATAAATGACTTCTCAGACTTTTTGGCTGAAATTATGCCAAAATTCGACAGAGTTCTTATAGTTGGTGATTTTAATATCCATGTGTGTTGTCCTGATGTACCCATGGCTTAGTCCTTTTTAAACATCATTGACTCTTTTAATCTTGTGCAGTTTGTGACTTGTCCTACACATGAACATGGACACACTCTGGACCTGGTTTTATTTTGTAGTTTACCTGTTTTTAATGTAATGATCCTGTATTTTCAGCCCACATGCCTCTTTTATTTGAAACTAACTTATCCTGCACTAAAGCTGATGCCCTTGCTGCTGCTCGATTGTGTCCTGTTTTGAACACTACCACTGCTGGTCACTTTTCATCGGTTTTTAATCAGAACTGTGCCATCTTAGAGACCAATAACACCGAGGCCCTCAGCTTATGGTTTTGCTTCACTTGCACAGCGGTTCTGGATTCTGTGTCTCCATTAAAAATCCAATCTCCTAAAATCAAGTGCGAACCGTGGTTGGATGACAACCCTAGGGTGGCCAGGAGAAAGTGTTGCAGAGCCAAGCGCAAGTGGAAAGCGGACAAATTGCAGGAGTGATTTCAAATATTATAGGACTCCTGGCGTCACTATCAAAAAACAGTGAAAGATGCCAAAAGAAAATACCTGTCAAATGTGATTGTATCAAACAGTCACAATCATCATGTTTTATTTAAAGTAATTGGTTCTGTTATTAATGCACCACAAACGGACTATAACGAATCCTCACCTGTTGCATGTGAAAACTTTCAAAATGTCTTTGTTGAGAAAGTCAATTCCACCAGGGCCCAGATCTCACCTTCTGCTCATGACCCCTCAGTCTTTGTGCCCTGCTTGGCTGTTTTTGAAGCATTGAACCTGTGACTCTGTCATCTCTGAAGGAGGTGGTTAGTCATTTAAAGCCAACATGTTCACCAAGTGATGCTATTGCTCCTCGTTTATTCAAAGAGGTTTTCCTCACTGTACACCCTTCGGTCCTTGCTTTTCTGAACAGCAGTCTGTCCTCTGGTGTGGTCCCTGGAAATTTTAAACATGCAACTGTCCAGCCTTTCATTAAGAAACCGACTCTTGACCCCTCTGTTCTTGCTAACTACAGGCCGATCTCCAAACTGTCATTTCTTTCAAAAATTCTCGAGAAGGTGGTGTACAACCATATTTGAAAGAACAAAACATTTTCGAGGATTTACAGTCTGGTTTTAAAGCTCTACACACAGTGCAGAATTTGTCCTTTTAAAGGTTTCATGTTTGGTCAACAGTGCAGCACTGGACTGGTTTAGGTCCTACTTAGCAGAGCGTACTTTCTGTGTCCGCATTGGTGTCCATGTGTCCTCCTCTGCTCCTCTCTTGTGTGGGGTTCCACAGGGCTCAGTCTTAGGCCCCCTCCTCTTCATGCTGTACCTGCTTCCTCTTGGCTCTATTTTTAGAAAATATGGGATCTCAATTTCATTGTTACGCTGATGATATGCAGATATATGTCCCCCTAAAGAAAGAGGACTCTAACTTTCTGGCCCCTCTGTTTTCATGTCTGGAGGACATAAAAGCCTGGATGGCTGTGAACTTCTTAAAGTTCAAGGAGGGAAAGACTGAAATGATGGTCTTTAGAAGCTCCACTGCAGGGGCAGACTGGCTATCGGGATCGCCAGGACATTTCCTGGTGGCCTGGTCCTATTCAGTGCCCACTGAGGGACTGGACTCAAGGCTCGGTTTGGGTTGCTTTTGATTATTTTAAATAAACAAGCCGCACTTGCTCCGGGCTCACTCAGGTCTCAGGCTCCTCCACCCCTCCTCTCTCTTACTGAGGCTGTCTGTCAGCAGACCTGAGCAGAGCAGAGACACACAGATTGCAATATAATTGTGAAATACTTGTATTTTTTACTTTCATAGTGCTATTATATCTATACTGTGTTACATTTTTTATATTTTTAGTGTGTGTTTTTCTTAAGCACGTTTTTGCACTGAAAAAAGGAGTGGCTCTTAATTTCATTGTACTTGCATATAATGACAATAAAGGCATTCTGATTTTGATTCTGATTGCGTGCCTGCACAGTGGACTGGCGCTCACTCTCGAGGGTTATATGTTGGTGTGTGGAGCATGCATTTCTGTATGTCCATCTTTTCTCCTTGGTTTGGGTCTTAAAGCTTCTAGAGTGGAGCGAGAGAGACAACCAAAGAGGAAAGGTGCAGCAGAGAGGGAGGATGGAAAAGAGAAAAGCACTGGCACTGATGCAGCAAAGTGCAGTAAATTAATGTTTGTTCGTAAGGGAACAGAAACATCCTGATCATGCTCAATAATCCAGGTAGAAAAATCCAACATTGTTAAGTCAGGTCCTCTGGATGGTTTCTACTTCCACACTGTAAAAATTGTGGCCCTGCTTAAATTAAAAAAATTGATGTCCATTT
>NC_056515.1:3889999-3908312 GCF_014905685.2 Nematolebias whitei | reverse complement strand
ATTAATTCTTCACCTTTATCCAAGTTAAATAATTTACATTTTAGTTTATGAACCAAACTAATATATTTAAATTGAACCCATCTAATATATATACCTAGCATAAATTAATTCATTGGCACCATGAAAGTCTTCTTTTTTAAAATGTCATAAACTTGGTGTCAAACAATCTGCATCACTCACATCACACTTAACACACTCCAGCAACATTTTTCTTATAAGCCATTTATTCCTCAAGTAAAAAAGGACAAAAAAAGTTGCATGTTCAGACAAACAAATATAAACATGTCATTGTTGATCAGAGCAATGACATAAAGACAATATGGCTTATCAAGCAAAATTAAATGGACAGAAAGCATTCACTATTGTTGTACTGTTCAAACACATCTGAACTTGAAGGAATGTTGCATCTCTAAACATCATGAAAGAACTAAAATTCCAACAAAAGCACTCCATGAAAGTGACCACCTGAACATGTATAACAAAGTGCTGTGAGGTGGTCTACCTCTTAAATAGATGCCAGTGGCAACTACATGCACACACATTAAGCACACACTTAAATATACACTACTGTGCAGTTTTGAGTTCACCACTGAGTTTGCGAATCTTGGAAGTCATCTTGTTGGAACCAAGCTCCATCAGGATCTTCTGAAGGGCCTCAAAGGTGAACCTGAAACCCTGTGGATACTCCATGTTAAGAGCATAGCAAAGTCCAAAGAGCATTGCCACTCCAGCTGCAAGAGAAGGCAACTCATTGAGGACTTCCACACCATCAATGACAATCCCAACGTCTTGGGGCTGCTGTAGAAGGCTTGAATTCTCTCTGAAGACGAAGACTGCCATGATGGTCCTCTCCAGCTCCTGCTCGGCTTGATCTTTCTGGGAGACCTGAGGCAAAATATACGAAATATGCAACTGAACAACTGCAGTATGGCACACCTCATTAATCACTATATACTGTATAATGGCATAGGTGACACATTGTTTGACACATAGGTGACACATTGCAGACACATTGTGCAACGGACGAAGCTCTCCAAGCACTTCTTCTTCTTCTTCTTCTTCTTTTATGTTTAATGGCGGTTGGCAAACAACTTATAGGTGCATTACCGCCACCTTCCAGACTGGAGTATAGATTAGATGTCCTATCACTATATTCTCCCCATAATGCCTGACATCTTGAGAAACCTAAAAATGCTGTTAAAAATTATATTTTCAGAAGATCTTTGCAGCAAATTTTTAACATCTAAATTGATTTTATTACTGTTCATCTCTCTAATTAACAACTCTCTTTCCCGGCTGTATTTACTACATTCTAGAAGAATATGCTGCACCGTTTCTGACTCTCCACAAAAATTACACAAACCTGTACTATGTTTATTAATTATTTTCAGCGTACTATTCAGCCCCGTATGCCCAAATCTTAGTCTAGATATAATATCCTCTTCTCTTCTATTTCTACCCAAGCACTTCTCCCCAACGTCTTCTCACGTGACTCAGATTGAAAATATGACATCATTTCCTTTCAGCATGTTTTGAGAGGAACCAAAATATTTGCTTTCTTCCCATCAAAAGTGTTATTGATTCAGTCTGAATCAAAATTGAAACCTCAGAATGCAAAAAAATAGACTTTCACAACCAAGTCAATTATTGTACATTGTATTCAATAATAGTTTTTAGCTTGAATGAACAACTCTGTGCAAAACTTTTTCCAGTGCAGAAAGAGTCCAGAGGACCTGACACAAGTTTAACTTTCTTGGAAAATAAAACAGAAACACTTGTGGTGAAAACTCTCCAGCCCATTAGCACAGCTGGCTTAATGAGGTTAGTTCCACTGTGAGGGACCTAAGTAGGCCAAAACTTAATAGAACAAATGTTTTAACTTTTTACAAAGGATATTGCAAATTTTAGAATATGGTTAACAAATAGGATCTGAAAAAATAAAATTTTAATGCTGAACTGTCCAGGAATTCAGATTTTGTGTACCCTTCATAAACTCAACTAATAAATTATGTTATTATTAAAATCCTTGTATTATATTATTTTATTTAACCTTTATTTTACCAGGTAAAGTCCTGTTGGATTAAGAACGTATTTGTTGTTACATTTAAATAATCAGTTAGTGAAAATTAATGCCGGTAGATGGGAAATTATGACGGGCAACACGGTGGCGCAACTGGTAGAGCTGCTGCCTCTCAGCGAGCAGGTCCCTGGTTCAAACCCCGGTACGGGGGCCTTTCTGGGTGGAGTTTGCATGTTCTCTCCGTGCATGCGTGCGTTTTCTCCGGGTGCTCCGGTTTCCTCCCACAGACCAAAAAACATGCATGTTAGGCTGATTGGTAACTCTAAATTTTCCTTAGGTGTGAGTGAGAAAGTGAATGGTTGTTTGTCTCGTTTGTCTCTATGTGGCCCTGTGATGGACTGGAGACCCGTCCAGGGTGTACCCCGCCCCTCGCACAGTGATTGCTGGACATGGGCACCGGCGACCCCCGTGACCCAAAATGGAATAAGCGGGTAAAGATAATGGATGGATGGATGGGAAATTATGACATCTAATTCAGACACATTAACCTGAGTGTTTAGAGGTTGAAATACAGTTTATTCCATTTAAAAAACTAAACAAAGTTAGGAAAAATGTAAAAGATGATAAAGGCCAGCTGCCAACATGGCAGTTATAAACAGCAAGCACTACATGTTGGTCTGTACGAAGGTAACTGCAGGTAAATCCCCCATTATTTGTCATAATGTACATTGCACACTTAATGGTTGAATTTAAGGTTCATGCGTAAAGCTAGTTGTGTTTTGTTTTGTGTGTTTTATATGTAGATATATGTTGTAACTTCTGGTTGCACAAGTTTAGTCTTTATTATAATCATCCATCCATCCATCCATTATCTTTACCTGCTTCTTCCATTTTGGGTCACAGGGGTCGTTGGTGCCCATGTCCAGCAATCACTGTGTGAGGGGCGAGGTACACCCTGGACAGGTCGCAAGCCCATCACAGGGCCTTGTTATAATCAGTTAAAACTAAACTGATTTTGTACAAAGTGTAAATCTTACATACTGAATTTCACTGAGTTCTTGCCCTGTGTCACGCTGCGGCATGAAAACATCCACTGCAGTAACTATTTTAAGTTATTAGTAGCTTAGTTTTTATTATTATTATTTTATTTTTTGCCTGTTATCGTTACCTTAATGTTGGCTGATAATGCAGAAGCGCTTCACTAAACAATGTGAGCTTCAGTACCTCTACCATTACAGCCGTGCTGTTTGTTTGTTTGTCTGAGGTTAGCTCACCTTGGGTTTTATTTCCTCAATGGCGGAGCGATCTTACTGTTCATGTCAAATATTTGATAATGTTCTTATAGAAACAATTTCTGAATGTTGTTCATACTGTGTTAATGCTACATGTTGGTCTCTTGACCCTACAACTAGGTAAGGTTACAGTGGACTTAGCCCATTACTGGAGTTTTAATTAGGTATTTTAAGCTACTAATAAACATGATGGATGATGATCATATTGCTCTATGCTAGGCTATTGGTAAGGAGTGATTATTATTATTGTTTCATATTGGCTAGTGATTTTTTCCATAAAAGTTAACTTAGGCTACACTATATGTTTCTTAGAGTATGCGTGAGAGAAGCGGAGTGTGCTCTATTCACACAAGGAGAGCTGTTGGTCAGGCTACATCTTGTTATGATATTAACTTTAAAATAGTTATTTCAATTCAATTCAACTTTTATTTCTACAGGTTAGTCTCATTGAGCCTTGAGGACTCATTTACAATAGAGACCTGTTTTAAACAAAGAACATAGATGACAACAGTAGGCAATCATAAAAAAGCATATAAAATGAAAAGTAAATGGAAGAAATTATATTGAAAAAAACAGCTACATTATAAAAACGATATGAAATACTAAAAACAGGAATGTGTCTGTGGGCAGCACGGTGGCGCAACTGGTAGAGCTGTTGCTTCTCAGCGAGCAGGTCCTTGGTTCAAACCCCGGTCCAGGGGCCTTTCTGGGTGGAGTTTGCATGTTCTCTCCGTGCATGTGTGGGTTTTCTCCGGGTGCTCCGGTTTCCTCCCACAGACCAAAAACATGCATGTTAGGCTGATTGGTAACTCTAAATTGTCCCTAGGTGTGAGTGAGAGAGGTTGTTTGTCTCTATGTGGCCCTGTGATGGACTGGAGACTCGTCCAGGGTGTACCCCGCCCCTCGCACAGTGATTGCTGGACATGGGCACCAGCGACCCCCGTGACCCAAAATGGAATAAGCGGGTAAAGATAATGGATAGATGGATGGAATGTGTCTGCACTGGTTTTTGCCATGAACTTAGCAGATTGTTAAAGCCTCTTACAGAGGTCAAGGTCAAGAGCTTATTGAATAAGTGTTACTTGTGTAGGTAAAACTAGATGTTGAACAACCATTAAAATACACCAGAATGCAGGAAATGGCATCTACTGTACTTTATTCAAAATTTTCTGGGGGAGAACCCCCAGACCCCCCACTAATGTGCCCCCCCCATCACATTATAAATGCTTCTGACACCAATGGCCACCATCTTGCTAATCAAGTACACATATGGTGTTCGAAGTGCGCTCAATTTAAGTCAGTCTTTGTGGGTTGTGTTAATCAAGTGGTGGTGGCCTGGGATGGTATCTAATACACCACATGGATTTTTGTCCCTGCTCCACTGAGACTCCCAATGTAGATGTTGGTTCCTTGGCCCAGTACATCAGGCCAACTGTTACAAACTGGAGGGTCAAAGTCACTGATGGACTAACATTAGAAAACAATATCTGAGTTGTTGTTAAAACTAGATTTTTCCATCTGAGGCAGCTGACTAAAGTGAAGCAGATTCTTTCTCAATGGCTTTTTGAAACAGTAGCTCATGCCTTTGTGACCACTCAACTGGACTACTGTAACACATTCTATACAGGAATCAATGATTCCTGTATCTCTCAGCTTCAGAAGGTACAGAATGCTGCTGCACACCTTTTAACTGGCACATGAAAGTTTGACCACATAACCTGTTTAGCCTCCCTGCACTGGCTGCCTGTACATTCCAGGATTCATTTTAAAATTATTTTATTTGCTTTTAAAACTCTTAATGGACTGGCCCTGCTCTATTTGTCCGAGTTGCTACATCCATACACACCCTCTCGATCCCTCAGGTCATGTGATCAGCTGCTCCTGAGTGTGCTGAAAACAAAGCGTAAGCTCAGAGGAGACGGTGCTTTTGCTGTGGCAGCTCCCAAACTGTGGAACGACCTTCCCTTGAACATCAGACAGGACTCTTCCATGTCTGTTTTTAAATCCCTTCTTAAAACCCATCTCTTCTCCATGGCCTTCGACATCATCTGAAATGTTGACTTTTAATAATTTTAATAGCTTTTATTATCTGATTGTATGATTGTTTTATGATATGTACTGTATGTGTACAACTTTTATTATGTGACTTTTAATCATTTTAATCATTTTTATTTTCTGACTGTCTGATTGTTTTATTATGTGTACAGCACTTTGGTCCTGTGGGTGTTTAAAGTGCTCTATAAATAAAGCTGGTACGGTATGGTATGGTAAGAGCAAAAACACAATGTCCTGATGCATGCTCAATAATCCCTTGGATGAGAGACGAAACGTTTCTAGATTTTTTTGCTTTGTTTTGGGTTTTTTTGAATGTCCAGAGGACCAGATTGAACTTTTTGGGGGGCAAAAACACAATGGTTGTTTTGCACGAGTGAGCATTAGGTATAATACAGTAGATCTACATGCAGGCTGAAGAATCGTCCACACCTGTCAAGGTGAGATACGTGCTGTGATTGTCAAATGCGCACACAGGTGGCTGATCAGATCAGACATTCTGATGATGTGAATAAAAATGAGAATTTTGTTTTGGTGCACAGAAATGCTACAACTGTTGTACATTTAGGCTTTTCAGAAACTTTTTTTTCCCTTCTTCCTCTTCTTTCAGCTGCAGCTCCTTTCAGGTGTCACCACAGCGAACAAAGTCGCACGAAGACTTGGCAATTATTTTTGAGAGAGTTCAAGGATCTCACCAGAGGGAACTGGCTGACTATACCATTCTTATCAGAATTCCTACAGTGCCTCTGGGGTGTCTTTGAACACCCTCACTGCTCTTGTCATCTCCCCTGTGGAATGTCTGCATCACTATGTGCTTGTGTGCGGGGTATTTTTTCAATTTCAGGCTATCTGTCCTTGGCCATGGATTGAAAGTCTGTTAGGAATTTTTTTGCCTCCAAATCCTACTTCTTGTCACTTTCATTAATTTTTTTGTCTGTCTAAACAGGTCTCACTTGTAAATGAGTCACAGAGGATCAGTGTGATTAAACTGTCAAAATAAAGGTTGAATGAATTAAAAAAATATTTTTACATTGGATGTCCTTCCTGACGCAACCACATACCACCAAGCTATCACAGCCCTCTGTGTGGAGCAGAGAGCTGACATCTAGGGTGCCCGGGCGAGAAGATGGTGGGTGTGAAGGGCCTTGCTCAAAGGCCCAGAGTGGGGCAAATGAGGGTGGAGGCAGGTGTGGGTGCTTCACCTTTCCCACCCACATTTTTATGTTGTAGGTACCAGATGTTGAACTGGCAATATTTTGATCACAGGCCCACCTTCTCTAGCTATAATAAAATAATTCAATTTTTTTAGGGACGGCTGTGGCTGAGTGGTTAGAGCAGTCGTCCTCCAATGCGAAAGTTGAGGATTTGAATCCACCAGCATTCACATGCCGAAGTGTCCCTGGGCAAGACACTGAACCCCTCATAGCCTCTGATGTGTGTCCCATCAGTGTATGAATGTGAGCTAAAACACTGATTAGTATAATTAGAATGATTTGTTCAATTATCTTTGTAGAGATCTAGTAGAGTGCTGTATGAATGGGTAAATGAGGACACAGATTGTAGTGTAAAGAGCTTTAAGTATCTTGAAATAAGATAAAAAGGCGCTATACTGTATAAGTACAGTCCATTTACCATTTATATTTGTTGGGTCTATTGCTTTTTGTTTTTATGTGCTTGGAAAGTTAATTTTAGTATATTCCCAGAAACAAAAGCATAATTTGTGTAACACTTTTTAAAAAACAATCACTAAAATGGCTGATAGAAATTCTGAAAAACCGTCCATCTGGCAGTCGCTAATCAAGTTGATTAACTTATGTGTATATGATACCACTTTATGTTCATGTAAAAATGTGCAGTTTACCACTATCGATGATTAACGCAGGTTTTTTATTGAACATTTCTACTTAGCCAAGTTTTATTGCTTATCCAAAAGGCTGCATTTCCGTAGAAGTCAGCCAAGATTTGTGTTGCTTTGTACCATGAAATGGAAAAAAAAAAACATTAATTAATCAGAGGTTTGTATTGTACCTTGCTCATTTTGAGAAGATTGTTTTAATTGTTTTGCTGTTAAACCAAAAAATTATAATAAAGTTTCATCTTTAAATTTGCAGAGGGTCTACCTTTGCATCAACGTCTAAAACCTGCAGGACAAAATTATACCATTCTTAAATTACGGCCCTGACCCACACAAAATCACTTCACGGGCCACAAATAGCCCTCAGGTCACACTTTAGACACCTTTGGTAAACCCTAAATATGATAAATATTGTTTATCTGGCAACTTTGAGGTTGAACCGACCACTATATAATGGATTTTAAATTTCTCTCCTCTGCTGAAGGCAAGAGGAAATCATGTCAGTCAGTTTTACAAATATTGAGCTAAGATTTGGAGTGATAGTAGCTGAGAGTTATCCTCACCACACACTTATGAGTGATCAAACCTGATGTTATTTTCTAGATTTGACCGAAACGGCTACAACTTTTCAAACGTTTTTTTTCTCAACATGGAACAATTTCAGTTTGAGGTTTGTTCACACGTCAACACTTTTAAGAGAAACTGGAACATTTCAGTTGCTCTTCAGCTGCTTTTCAATCAACCTTTATTTATACAGGTAAATCCCATTGAGCCTCGAGGACTCATTTACAAGAGAGACCTGATTTCAACAAAGAAAGATGACAACAATGGACAACAGCAACAACAATAAACAGTTATAAAAAAAGCATACTACAGTTTATTTTTTTATTTTTTTATTTTTTTAACAAATAGGATGGCTAAAAGGAAAAGGTAACAAAACAAAAAAACAGCTAGATTCCAAGACAAATGTAGAAAACTAACAACAGGAACATGTCAGCATTGGACCCTGCCAGGTGTCCAACAGATTCTTAAAGACACTTAGAGAGGTCAAGGTCGAGAGCTTCAAATCTTTTTGTAAGATGTTCCAGGAAACAGGAGCGGAATAGGAGAAGGCCTTTTTGCCAAGTTCAGTCCTCATTGAGGGAACACTGCAGGTAATAATGTCCTGAGAGCGCACTCCGTAGCTGCACTCACGCAGAGACATGTAGGAGGAGATGTATGAAGGCAACAGACCAAGAAGTGATTTAAAGATGAAAATATACCAGTGAGAGAGTCTGCGTGAAGTTAATGATGTCCAGTTAACCAGTGAATACTGGGTGCAGTGGTGGGTACGATAATCACAGCCAGTTATGAATCTTAGTGCACCATGATAGACAGCATCCAACATCTGCAGGGTTCTTGTAGGAGCGTTCATGTAAATAATATCACCATAATCAATTGAGGGAAGGAAAGTCACAGATACAAGGCGTTTCCTAGCGTTCAGGGTTAGACAGGATCTGTTTCTGAAAAAGAAACCCAGTTTAACTTTCAGTTTCTTTATCAAGTTTTCCACATGGAGCTTAAAAGAGAGATGTGAGTCGACCAAGATACCCAAATATTTATAAGAATCAACAAACTCATTGGGGACACCATTTGAGGATAAAATCGGAGGAAGAACTGCTGGGACCAACTTCCTATTTGAAAAAAGCATCCCTTTGGTTTTGTCGGCATTTAGGACAAGTTTGAGGCGAAACAAATCAGTCTGGATGATGTTGAATGCAGATTTCAAAAGCTGGAAAGCCTTAGTAACAGTTTTAGCTTGACAATAAACAACTGTGTCGTCAGCATAGAAATGTATGGATGCATTAGGGATGTTTTTACCTACATTATGTATGTAGATTGTAAAGAGGGTGGGTCCTAAGCCTGAGCCTTGTGGTATACCATTGTTGACTGTTAAATAACTGGAGGAAGTACCATTATGTTGAACACATTGCCTCCGGTCTGAAAGATAGTTAGAGAACCAACCAATGGTGTGTTCTGAGAAAACAATTTCTGAGAGTTTATGACACAAGATGTTATGATCCACAGTGTCAAAAGCTTTAGACAGGTCTAAGAAAAGTGCAGCACAATAATCCTTAGCATCCAGTGCTTCAACAACATCATTAAGAACCTTCAGTGAAGCAGTGGTTGTGCTGTGTTGTTTCCTGAAACCAGATTGATGTGGAGGTAAGATGTTAAATGAGTCTAGGTAATCTTTGATTTGAGAGTTTATCAGTTTTTCTAGAACCTTGGCTAAAATGCAGAGTTTAGAGATTGGTCGATAGTTGTTCAGTGAGGTGGGGTCACCTCCCTTCAGCAAAGGAAGAACAAAAGCTGTTTTCCAAGTGTCTGGGATGGAGTTTTGTCTTATGGAGAGATTGAAGATGTGGGTCACAGGGACTGTGATGATATGAGCAGCCAGCCTTAAGAAATAAGGTGGAAGTTCATCTGGACCTGCAGATTTTTTAGGATCAAGATTTATTAACAGTTTATTAACCTCACTGACTGAGAATGGAGAAAAAGAGAAGCTGTGATTAACTGAGGATTGACTTGTAGGAGGGATTTGATTTGTAGAAGTTTGGTTATTAGGGGAAGTGGCTGATCTTCCATTAGTAACTGTGTCAAATAAAGAACCAGAAGCAACAAAATGTTTGTTGAAACAGTTCAGGATCTCGTGCTTATTTGACACAGGAACAGAGTTAACGAGAAGTTGTATTCGACAACAGCTGTTGCTTTCTCCGACACTGAAGCTTTTTGAATCCAGGTCTCAAAGAACGCCCGGCATCATTTCAAGAGAAACCGTAACTTTTCACACATGTGCACTACTTGTGACTTCAGCCAGTAGTTTTTCTGCATGAGTAGATCAATAGTAACAGTGGATAGCAGAGTGCTGTTTGTGCTGATCACCATTTCCACCTAATCCGTCCTTCTGATACGCAACATGTATGATGCTTTTCCCTCACTCTACAAAAGCTGACGGTCCTAACAAACGTTGGAATAACTTCTGATCTGCTCAAAATAATTTACCAAAATTTCATGCAAATGTGAACCACCACTGAATAGTGTTAGTGTCTTTTTCTATGGGGTTAAGGTCAGGCAAGTTTACTGGCCAAATGAGAACAGGGATACCATGGTCCTTAAACCAGGTACTGGTAGCTTTGGCACTGTGTGCAGGTGTCAAGTCCTGTTGGAAAATGAAATCTGCATCTCCATAAAGTTGGTCAGCAGCAGGAAGCATGAAGTGCTCTAAAACTTCCTGGCAGATGGCTCAGTTGACCTTGGACCTCAGAAAACACAGTGGGCCAAAACTAGCAGATGGCATGTTCAAAATTATGTTCTCTGATGAAAGTAAATTTGGCATTTTCTTTGGAAATCAAGGTCCCAGAATCTGGAGGAAGAGAGGAGAGGCGCAGAATCCACGTTGCTTGAGGTCCAGTGTCAAGTTTCCACAGTCAGTTGTGGTTTGGGTGCCATATGTCTGCTGGTGTTGGTCCACTGTTTTTTCTGAGGTTCAAAGTCCACACAGTCATCTACCAGGTAGTTTTAGAGCACTTCATGCTAACTATTTAGATAGTTTGAGAAAACAGCAAGGAAGAGAGCAGACTAGAGGAACCACTTGTGATTCAACCACAGATGCAGACAAAGTGGCCTCATTCCCAAGAGCCTGGAACTGAAATTTTCTGTCAGCGGGCACCGGGCAAGCAAGATCCTTCAGAAGGCTCAGACCCAGCTGCTGAATGAATGGGTGAGACAGACCAATTTTACTACTGAGCCAAAGAAGAGCCCATTAAACAAAAACTAACAACATGCCTAGATCAGACCACACTTCAGAAAGTGATGGACTCTACAGATCAAGCACGCTTAGCACAGCATGTCAAGTCCAAGACTTGACAACAAAACAAATTTAGTTTACTGATAGCTCATCAACACCATCACAATTCCAATTAAAGCTGCAAGCAGCATTGGAGGCCTTCACAGCAAAGCGCTGCTCTGGCCTTACGGTGACCGCGGGAGCTCCAGCTACTCCACCCATTCGCCATCGCAAACGCACTTGTGCCAATCCCCCACACGTTCAACCACGGGGCACATTTCCCGAATCTTCGTCATCGCCTTCCATCCATGTCAGTACTTGTCCAGTTGCAGGTCTTACAGGTATAGGTGAAATTCGACCTTCCAGGCAGGAGTTATTGTGACTTGCTATTTTGTGGCGAATGTTTGACGAGCACTTCCTTTATGCTTTTCAACATGTGTGGTAATCAACAGCGAACAAAGTTTCAGTCTAATATCTTACACAATGCAAATCAATTTTTTTTATCTGAGTGGGTGGGGCTTAAGTGATGTCATGAATCAATAATACCAATGTGTCTACAAGTGCTCACTGATGAAGCACAAAAAAAATCAGGTCCAGATCAGATGATGTATCACTGAGATCTAACTGTTAGAATAATCAAGGGAGCGCACTGGAGTCATATGTTAAACCACTTTATCAATGTGTCTAGAAGTGCTCACTGATGATTCACGATAAATCTGGAACATATTGGATGATATGTCACTGATATATAACTGTTGGAATAATTTAGGGGGTGCACTGGAGTAAAAAGTTTAACAACAATAGCAATGTGTCTAGAAGAGCTCACTGGTGATGCACAAAAAATCTGGTTCAGATCGGATGATGTATTACTGAAATATAACTGTTGGAATTATGTAGGGGTGCACTGGAGTCAAATCCTAAAGAACATTACCAATGTGTATACCAGTGCTCACTGATGACGCACCAAAAATCAGTTTCAGATTGTATGATGTATCATTGAGATATAACTTTTGGAATAATCTAGGGGCGCACTCAAGTCAAATGTTAAAGAACAACACCAATGTATATAGAAGTGCTCACTGATGACGCATCGAAAATCTGGTGCAGATCGGATGATGTATCACTGAGATAAAACAGTTTGGATAATGTAGGGGGCACACTTGAGTCAAATGTTAAACAACAATACCAATGTGTCTAGAAATGCTCACAGATGACGCACCAAAAATCTGGTACAGATCAGATGATGTATCACTGAGATATAACTGTTGGAATAATCTAGGGGGCACACTGGAGTCATATATTAAACCACAATATAGATGTGTCTAGAAGTGCTCACTGATGACGCACAATAAATCTGGTTCAGATCGGATGATGTATCACTGAGATATAATTGTACGAATAATGTATGGGGCGCTGTGGAGACTATTGGCCACTTATGGATTCCTGTTCAAGGGATGGCTAATGATCGATCATAGTGATTTTGGTTCATCTCAGCTCAAATCTGTGCAATTTAGAGCCAAACGTATTGCAACGGCATCACTTCTTAATTCATCATGCCGCCACGCCCACATCCTCCAGCTAAAACTGTTTGTAATTTAAATCAAGTCGCACCAACTAGTTACATGTCTTCTAACACAGGATCATCCTGATTAGGTCAAGGGATGTCAGAGAGGGAGCATTCCAAGTAAAAAAAGTGACCAGCTGTCCTGAGGGAGCGTGACTTTGATGACATCAGAATATGACCACAGAGGATCATCGGGCATCCAACAGGGATTACTCATGCCAAGCTTAGTGCATTTCAGTCTTTCAATGTGAAAGTTATAGGGTTTTGAAATTAATGGCGTGAAGCGGAAATTTGAGGCCTGGCCACAACCCTTTAACATACATGAAAATGCAAGCTTTTGATAACTTTTACTCCCCAATGTTTTAAGGGCATATTAACCCAGTTTGAAAGCAATCCTTCAAAATCCCTAGGAGGAGTTTGTTAAAACTTGCAATTAGAACCCCCAAAAATGACCCTTTGACCCAAAATGGCCAACTTCCTGTTGAGTTTGGACCATGTCTCCAAGAGACTTTTTCATAGGTCCTGATAAGATACAGATGTTTGCCGAGTTTCAGAATTATCTGTCATAAATTGGCTTGGGGCTGAGGTTTTGAAATGTTCTAGGGTGCGCTGTGGAGGCTATTGGCCAGTTATCATGGATTCCTGTTCAAGTGGTGGATAATGATCGATCATACTGATTGTGATGCACCTCGGTTCAAATCTGTGGAATTTAGAGCCAAACGTATGGCGACAGTGCTACTTCTTACTTCGTCACGCTGCGCCACCCACATGCTCCACCCAAAACTGTCAGTGTTAGAAAGCAAGTTACACCAACATGTCTTTGGTCACTGGCCACACTATCATGCTGATTACTTTACAGGGGTCAGATAGGGATTGTTCAACGTAAAACTTTACACTTCCTGTTGTCGGGGGTGTGGCTTAAGTGATGTTATGATTTGACATTCAGTCTTGTAGGGGGCCAGATGTGGATCAATCACTGAAGGTTTGATGTCTCAGACAGTTTTCGTGTTGGAAATGCAAGAGTTTCATTTTTCATGGCGAGATGTCAAACTTTGAGGTTTGGCCCCACCCCTGCAGCATGCTCCGAAACGCACCGTTTAGATAAGTTTTCGTCCCCATGCCTTTTGACGAAAATGACCAAGTTTGAAACTGATTGAGCGAAATCCCTAGGAGGAGTTCATTCAAATGCGGAGGCTGTAAACCGCCAAAATGGTGGAAAATTAGGACGGCATTCCAAAATGGCCACCTTCCTGTTTATCGTACAATGTTGGTGCCAGAGGGTTTTCTGTGCATCTTACAGAATTGGATAAATGTATCAAATTTCATGCTTCTACAACAAACTAAGGTTAAGGCGGCGGGTATTTTGAAAAATTCCAGGTGGCGCTCTTCAGCCATTTCTGTTTTGATTTTTGCGATACCCTTAAAATACGTATTTTTTCACCAGTCTTGATGTGTTCGTCAAATTTGTTGAGTTTTGGGATATGTTAAGGCCCCCAAAAGGCCAATTTATTTGACGGAAAAATTGTTCAGGCCAAATGAACTGAGCGATTACAATAGGCCTTCGCAGCGCTTTGCTGCTCAGGCCTAATAACAACACATTCAGTGTAAGACAACACTCCAGTAGACAGTTATATGCCAGGGAGACAGAAAAGTGGATGAAAAATGTATCTGACAGACAGCTCATCTAGCCAGAGACAGAGATTCTTGCCAGAGGACTGAACTTTGCGGTTGCACCAAGAACAATTCCTCTGGTGGAGATGATCACAGCCACATAATCAGCTATTCGCAACAACAAAATTAAAGAGTGTGACGCAGAACAGCTCAGAATCAAAGTTTCAGCCTGCGTCAGCAATGCCAAACCACCACCTTCCAACATCAGTAGAGAGGAGAGGGATGCACTCACCACTCTTAGCAAGGACAAAAACATCATCATTCTCCCAGCAGACAAAGGAAGGTGTACAGTGATTTTGAACCAGACAGTCTATCATGATAAAGTTATGACACTCCTTAGTGACTTAACTACTTATGAACCACTGAAAAGAGATCCAGGAAGTGGCTACAAGAAGAAGTTGATAGATTGCCTGAAAATTTTGGAGCAGGACAAGGCTATTGACTGTATTCTGTACCACAGACTATACCCAAGGGAGGCCACACCTAGTTTGTATGGTTTATCTAAAATCCACAAACAAGGTGTACCTTTAAGACCTATTGTTAGCATAATTAACTCTATCACTTACAATGTTTCCAAATATCTGGCATCTGTACTCATCCCTTTAGTTGGCAGCTCTGAACACCACATACAGAACACCATGGACTTTGTGGATAAGGTGACGGATTTCATCATGGAGACTGATGAAACAATGGTCTCTTTTCATGTCACATCACTCTTAAGCGCATTCCTGTTCATGATGCAGTAGAGGTGGTGTTTAATGTTAAAATCAGACACCACTCTGAGCAGCAGGACCACGCTTTCCACAGAACAACTGTGTCAACTCTTGAAACTGTGCCTGCAGTCAACCTACTTCCTATATGGGGGCCAATATTATAGGAAGAAACATGGGTGTGCTATGGGGTCTCCAGTTTCTCCCATTGTTGCAAACCTGTACATGTAGGAGGTAGAAAAGAGAGCCTTGACATCCTTTTCAGGGACACCACCAAGTCATTGGTTCAGGTATGTTGACGACACCTGGGTTAAAATTAAATCTCAGGAAGTCCAACATTTTACTGACCACATCAACTCTGTGGATAAATATATACAGGTCACATGAGAAGATGTAAAAAAATGGCAAGCTGGCTTTCTTGGACTGTGAGGTCTCAGTCTCTGATGGAGGACATTTGAAAACTGAGGTGTACTGCAAACCCACCCACACAAACCAGTATTTGCAGTTTGACTCCCATCACCCTTTGGAGCACAAGTTAGGAGTCATCAGGACTCTGTATCACATAGCAGACAGCGTCCCCACTAACTCAGGAGCCAGGCAGAAGGAGGAATTCCCAACAAGACAGGCTCCAGAGCAATGTAGATATCCTAACTGGGTCTTCCTGAAAGCAGAGAAGAAACCCAAACAGGACTCTAGTCAGCCATCAGGTGAAAAGGAGGAACCCAGACCCAGATCAGTAGTCATTCCATATGTTGCGGGAGTATCATAGAAACTGAGACGTTTATTTTCTAAACACAAAGTCCCAGTGGCTTTTAAACTCAAAAATACATTACGGCAAAGACTGGTTCATCCCAAAGATCTAGTCCCCTGGCACAAACAGAGTAATATTGTGCATGCTGTTCAGTGTCAGGAGGGCTGTGATCAGTCTTACATGGGGGAAACTAAACAACCATTGGCCAAAATGATGGCCCAGCACAGAAGAGCAACATCATCAGGCCAGGACTCTGTGGTCTACACTCATCTCCAGGCCAGCGGTCACTCTTTCAGGGATGAAGATGTTCACATCCTGGATAGAGAGGAACAATGGTTTGAGAGAGGAGTAAAGGAAGCCATCTTTGTGAAAAGAAACTGTCCATCATTAAACAGGGGCAGAGGCCTCCATGTTCAACTGTCCACCTCTTACAATGCTGTTATTGCTAGTATCACTCAGCCCCCTGTGAATAGCAAACTGCCATCAGGGTGCTAACGAGCCATTGTTAGGCTGATGGTCCTTCTTGATCATGTAAGCAGCTAGTTTGGCTGTCAGCAGCAAACTGGTTGATCCAGTACGAGAAGGTGCTATTTATAAGACTGAGCTGAATACAGACTGCCTTAATGTCAGACTGAAGAAGTCTTTCGGATGAAAGACGAAACGTTTCTACTTTTTTGTTTGTTTTGTTTGTTTAGTTTTTAAATGTACAGAGGACCAGACTTAACTTTTTTTGAGCTTCAGGGTAGAAGCTTCAGGGTAGAAGCTGTTCCTCAGTCTACTGGTTGATGGAGCACTTCAGCAGGTCTTCTTGTTCTGCAGAAGCCTTTTAATAACCCTTTTATTCAAATCATTTGTGTTAAGGCAGAAAAACCTGCAGGATAGTGGCCTTCCTGGGCCAGAATTGCTTAAAAGAATGTTAGGCCTTGAATAGTTTTTGTTTGTTTGCTTTCTTTATCCTTCATCTGCAGAAGCTTTCAGTTAATTTCTCCTGCAGTTTATTCTGCGTTCATCCTCCCGAGCGTTGTTTCTAATTACCTCCCAGTCTGATGTAAACTGTGAACAGAGCGGCTGCGACTCAAACCGCTAATTGAATTTTTAAGCCTCTCATTCATTAGCATTTAGCCTAATAACATGTGCGACTCGGGAGGAATTCTTTCACAATATAAAGACAAAGACGTTTGATGATACAGCATGGTTCTGAAAGCATTTGAATTCACAGCTGAGAGGCTTGTTCAGAGAAACGCCACCTGAGCTGCGCGAAGCTTCGACACGAAAGCTTTTAAGTTTTTAAGGCTGACTCTGATCAGTCAAACAGAAGAATCTTTAAATAACAGTTTGCACATCAGCAAGATCTGGTCAACAGATTTCAGTCCTGTATGTCTACAGGGCTCTAGAATAATGGTGTTTTTATACAGTTTGCATCCTGGAACAACTTCTGAAGTGTAAAATTATGCAATAATCCCTTTTTATGGGATTCTTTTTGGAGCCCTGTTGAGAAAATAAAGAGCTCAGAGGGAATGATTCATTTTCCACGCCTCCTGGTTGTCAGAACTGTGCACACATTTGCAAAACCTCAATTTTGTACATTTTGCACATACACTTAGAGACTGTTTAAGTGGAATAAATGAAGCGTTTCAGGAGGAAGGAAACATAAAACACAAGCTTTACCCAAAATAAACTGATTTTTTTTTTTTGTACAAAAACCTGCAAATCTTCTTACTGCTAGCATTTAGCTACTCTTGTGCTCCTTGAGAGTGGCCGTTACTTTCAGGGATGACGATGTTCACATCTTTGATAGAGAGGAACGATGGTTTGAGAGAGAAGTAAAGGAAGCCATCTTTGGGAAAAGAAACTGTCCATCATTAACGGGGCGAAGGCCTCCGTGTTCAGCTGTCCCCCTCTTACAATGCTGTTATTGCTAGTATCACTCAGCCCTCTGTGAATAACAAGCGGCCATCAGGGTGCAAACGAGCCATTGTTAGGGTTATAGAACACCTCTGCTTTACCTCCACCAGTCCTATCTGAGATTCCTGCGTTCCTTCTGCGTGACCCTGGCCTTTCTCCATGGAGGAAACGTCGCAGACGTCGTGGGAAGCGTGCAGGGATTTTGGTGAAACTGAGGCAAAGTGTGGATTATTCTATCAGGACTCGCTCTGGATCTGATCATCTCCTCTCTGACCCGTGGTGCTCCCGGGGCCCGGCTGCTGGCCAGCTGCCCGCACGCTCAGTCCATGTGAACACCTGGAGTTGTTTACCTGTGCGCCGCACCAGCAGACCAGGAGGAGCTGTTCTTCATAACCTGTGCCCGCTGGCACACGCGTCTCCATCCACGGCTGTGCCTGTGTTGGACCATATCAGGATGTGTTTAATCAACGCAAGGTCTGTTTCCAACAAGACGTTTATCCTCAATAACTTTTTTAAAGATGAGGAGTTGGATTTTCTGTTCGTCACGGAATCTTGGATTTCTGATGGTGAGTCCAGCGCCTTGGTGGAACTACTACCCCCGGACTGTCTGTGTTTCAATGCCCCGCGGCCATCAGGTCGGCGCGCGCGCGGGGGGGGGGGGGGG
>NC_056515.1:3885795-3889899 GCF_014905685.2 Nematolebias whitei | reverse complement strand
GGCGGGGGGGGGGGGGGGATTATTAACAGTTTTTAAAGCAAACCTGGCCTGTAAACAGTTGTCCATCCCGGTGTCCTGTGCCAGCTTTGAGCTGAGCATCTTTGAACTTGGACACTCTCCTACGGTTCTGTGTGCGCTCATCTACCGCCCACCTCGTTCTAAGGACTTCATAAATGAATTCTCTGACTTTTTGGCTGATATCACACAGAGATACACTCACTTTTTGCTTATTGGTGACTTTAATTTGCATGTCTGTTGTCAGGAGAAGCCCTTAGTGAAGGACTTTCTAGATTTATTGGACTCTTTTGGCTTAGCTCAGCAGGTGAAGGGTCCTACCCAGGCACACGGTCACACGCTGGACCTCGTTTTAACACGCGATGTCTCTGTTTCTAATTTGAAAATAGGTGACAATGTTTTTCAGATCACATGCCTGTATTGTTTGACTTCACCCCCCCTTGTCATACTGCTAAGACGTGCATTCCTGCACGTACGCGTTCTATTAACCGTTTCACTGCTGCTCGTTTTAATGAAGGTTTTAATTCTGAGAGGATCGAACAGTTCCCGGTGTCTCTTACCACTGAGGAGCTAACCTCTCAGTTCAACTCTGCCTGTTTAGATGTTCTGGACCATGTTGCTCCCCTTAAGACCAGAAAAACGAAACTTAAATCAGAGCCTTGGCTGAATGACGTCACGCGAGCCGTTAGGCGGCAGTGTCGCAGAGCTGAACGAAGGTGGAGGAAGGACAGGCTGCAGGTTTCTTTTCAAATGTTAAGGGAGAGTTGGCGTCACTATCAGAAAACCGTTAAAGCTGCCAAATGTAAATTCTTCTCTGATTTAATTGTCTCCAACTCCCACAACCCCCGAGTTCTTTTCTCCACCCTGAACTCAGTTCTACACCTCAGTGAGCCTTCACCTCTGGAAGCCTCAACTGAGCTGTGTGAAAACTTCCTCCATTTCTTTTTAGAAAAAGTGGCAAACACCCGGGCACTCATTTCTCCACCAGCTCATGATCTGTCCATCCCATCTCAGTGTGTGGCTGTGTTTGACCACTTTGAGCCCATCTCTCTGTCCTCTCTGGAGCAGGTAATGTGCAGCATGAAGCCATCTGGTTCCCCCTTTGATGTGGTCCCCCCTCGACTACTAAATGAAGTTTTTCCTACCCTAGATCCTTTTATTCTCGCTATTCTGAATAGCAGTTTATCCTCAGGTGTGGTGCCAAAGACTTTTAAACATGCTGCTGTCCAGCCCCTCCTGAAGAAACCTAACCTTGACCCCTCAGTCATGTCCAACTTCTGGCCTGTCTCCAGACTCCCATTCACCTCTAAACTACTGGAAAAAATTGTGGAGTCTCAGTTGAAACAGTTTTGGGGGGATCACGCTATCCTAGAGTTATTCCAGTCTGGCTTCAAATCTCTCCATAGCACTGAAACTGCTCTACTGAAAGTTTTTAATGACATTTTCATATCCACAGACGCAGGTGATTCTGTGCTGCTTGTCCTATTGGACCTTGCATCTGCTTTTGACACCATCAACCACAAGATCCTCATTTCTAGACTGGAGCAGTGGGTGGGCATCACAGGGCCAGCCCTTAAATGGTTTGGGTCCTACCTCTCTGGCAGAACCTTCTGTGTCAATATCAAAGATTTTAGTTTGGCATCGACAGCGCTCCAGTGGGGGGTACCACAGGGGTCCATCCTCGGTCCCCTTCTCTTTCTTTATACCTGCTGCCACTAGGTGCTATCTTCCGCAAACACAACATACCATTTCATTTCTACGCCGATGATTGCCAAATTTACTTCCCCCTGAGGCACAGAGGCACACACTCTATTCAGCCTCTTCTTGACTGCCTGGCTGACATCCGGGACTGGATGGCTTTAAACTTCTTAAGCTTCAATGAGAAGAAGTCTGAAGTCATGCTGTTCCATCCCAGTGGCTCACTCATGAACCATGACATTGACCTTTTCTCTCTAGCCCCGCTAGAGAAACAAAAGGTCACTAATCTGGGGGTGATAATGGACCCGTCCTTAAAACTCAACAGTCACGTAAACATGATGGTCAAATCCTGTTTTTTTCAGCTGAGACGGCTGTCTAAGCTGAAGCCTATACTCTCCAAAAAGAACCTTGAGACAGTGATCCACGCCTTCATAACATCTAGGCTTGATTACTGCAATTCACTTCTGTTTGGAATCAGTCAGTCCTCCATTGCTCGTCTACAACTGGTCCAAAATGCTGCAGCACGATTTTTAACTGGTACAGGCTATAGAGAGCACATCACGCCAGTTTTGGCCTCCCTGCACTGGCTACCCATTCACCTTCGGATCCAATTCAAAATTCTCATGTATGTTTTTTTTATTTTTTATTTTTTTATTTATCAGGAGAATATATAATTGACATTACATACATTATACAAAATTTACATGACTTCTCCAATTTTTTCTTTTTTTTCCTTCCCCCTTTTCCCCCCTCCCTCCCCTCTTCCCCTCCCTCCCCTTCCCCCCTTAACCAAAAACAAGACAAAATAAGGAAAGAAAAAAAAAGGAGAGGGAAAAAAAAAAAAAGAGAGAGAGGGGGAGGAGGAACGAACAGGAGGGACCCAACAAACCAAAAGGAAAACAGTATTTCAGTCTTTCATTTATCCTCTAAAAACAAGTCACATGGTAATGTGATGAGTCAATCATATCAGTCTATACGCTATGAAGGTAAAGATTTTACATATGACACAAAGGGTGTCCACTTGTGGGTAAATTTTTCTGAACTACCTTTCACTGTTAGTAAAATTTTTTCCATCTTCAAGTATGATCTTACAGTATTAAGCCATTGTGATGTGGATGGTGGTGTGGGAGATTTCCAGGCGAGCAAAATACAACGTCTGGCAAGGAGAGAGCAAAAGGCCAAGACCTCCCCCTGCTGGCGGGATAGATTAAGTGTGGTCCCAGGAACTCCAAAAATAGCAATAAGTGGATCACTTTGAAACTGAATCTTAAAAACTCCTGAGAGTATGGAGAAAAAATATTTCCAAAACCCTTGCAGTTTTGGGCAGAAAAAGAACATATGACTTAAGTTGCAAGGTGAAGTCTGACATCTATCACACTGGTCTGGTATTGAGGGGAACATTTTAGATAAACGTGTTTTTGAGAAGTGTACTCTATTTATTACTTTAAATTGTATTAACTGTAGTCTGGCACATGGTGTACTCTGACGTATGCTGAGAATAACTTTATCCCACCATGAATCTGATAGTTTAACACCCAGTTCACGTTCCCATGCAGTTCTAGTTTTACCCAATGAATCGGCCTCTATTGCCATAAGTTTTCCATAAATAATTGAAAGAGGAGATTTCAAATTGGGGCTCAAAACTAAGAGTTCAACCCATGGTGGGTCAGTAGGCAAAGCTAGAAAATTTTGAAACTGCGATGAAACGCAATGCCTAATTTGGAAGTAAAGAAACAAATGTGAAGTGGGTAGATTAAATTTAGAAGACAATTCTGAAAAACTAAGAAATAAACCATCTTCGTACAGGTCTCTCATTGTTCTAATACCTTTCTCATACCAAATTCTATAGGCAGCATTATTAGATGCTGGAGAAAAAATGTGATTCTTTAGTAACGGCATTTTATTAGAGGGTGATACAAATTTAAAGTGGGACCTAAATTGTGACCAGATCCTGAGTGTTGAGAGCACTATAGGATTTGTAGTAACTGAGGATAATTTAATTGGTAATGATGAATAAATAATTGAAGCGGGCGAAAAAGATGCAGAAATCGACTGAATTTCAAGTTTACACCAAATCAGATCAGGTGAATTTAACCAATAAGTCAGTTTATGGATATGTGAGGACCAGTAATACATTGTAAAATTAGGTAGAGAAAGACCCCCGTTTGTGGTGAACTGTTGTAATAAAGAAAGTCTCATTCTGGGGGCCTTTCCGTTCCATAAAAAAGATGAGACCATCTGATCCAGGGACCTGAAGAACTGTTTGGGCAAGAACAGAGGGATATTTTGATATAAAAACAAAAGTCTAGGTAGCACATTCATTTTGATAATATTAATCCTACCAATCAATGAAAGAGGGAGAGAGTTCCATCTCTGTAAATCTGATGCAAT
>NC_056515.1:3878919-3885695 GCF_014905685.2 Nematolebias whitei | reverse complement strand
TGCTTTGTTTTGGTTTTTTTGAATGTCCAGAGGACCAGATTTAACTTTTTTAGAAGGACATCAGAGAGTTGCAAAATTCTGTGGAAACCATGTGAGAGGATAATGAGTTAGGAGATGAGACTGAACGGTTAAGGAGAGAGAACAAAGTCTTTGAATTGCCAACATTGGAATTGATGATGTCAGAGAAGTAGCTGGATTTGGCTTGAGAAATACTGTCCTTATACTGGATGACGTGGTTTGCATAGAGTTCCTGTGAATTGAGAGACCGGATTTCTTATAAAGTCGCTCCAACCTCCGACCTTTGGATTTCAGAGAACGGAGTTCTGGAGTTAACCAGGGTGCAGAGTTGGAGAAGGAGACAGACCGGGTTTTCAGAGGAGCGACAGTGTTAAGGATATCATACCATACCAATTTATTTCTAAAGCACTTAAAATACAACAAGCAGCCGTCCGAAGTGCTGTACAAAATAAAAAACGAACAAAAAACAGTAAAACAATAAAAACATCTAAATATACATTAAAAATCAGAACATCATAAGTAAAAGAATACAACATTAAGACACAGATGCCGACTCACTCTAGGTTAAAAGCCAATGAAAAAAAAAAGTTTTTAAATGAGTTTTAAAAACAGAAAGTGACGGGGCCTGCCTGACCTCCAGTGGCAGCTCATTCCACAATTTAGGAGCCAGAGCTGAAAAGGCTCTGTCTCATCTGGATTTATAAAAGGTTTTCAGGACTGCTAAAAACATCTGGTCAGAGGATCTAAGAGCACGTGATGGTATGTAAAAGTGAAGCATTTCAGACAAATAAGAAGGACTAAGACCGTTCAAAGACTTAAAAACAAACAATATAACTTTAAAATGAATTTGAAACTGGACAGGAAGCCAGTGAAGGGACATCAGAACTGGAGTGATATGTTCACGCCTGCATGTACCAGTCAAAAATTATGCAGCAGCATTTTGTACCAGCTGTAACCGTGAGAGCGAGGCCTGGCTAACTCCTATCAACAGAGAGTTACAATAATCCAGGCGTGAAGTAATAAAAGCGTGGATTACTGTCTCTAAGTGGTGTCTAGAAAGGAGGGGCTTGATTTTTGACAGGTGCCTCAGCTGAAAGAAAGAGGACTTAACCACATTGTTGACATGGCAGTCAAGTTTCAGGCAGGGGTCCATTTTCACTCTTAAATTTGTCAAAATGGATTTTTCATATGGGGCCAAAGAGGAAAAATCCAAGGTGAAGAAACGGCTAGGGCTAGAGGATTTAAAGACCATAATCTCAGTCTTTTTTTTCCATTAAAATGGAGGAAATTAAGTGCCATCCATCCTCTAATGTCATCAAGACAGTCCAGGAGAGACTGAGTGGAGCCATTTTGTTTCAAAGGGAAATAGACTCGACAGTCATCTGCATATAAATGAAACTGCACACCATGCTTTCTGAAAATAGAACCTAGTGGCAGAAGGTAAAGAGAAAACAGGAGAGGACCAAGAATAGAGCCCTGGGGTACCCCCCAGGGGAGGGCGGCAGAAGCAGAGGTAAAATTATCCATCATCACACTGAAACTTCTATCAGAAAGGTAGGACCTAAACCACTGCAAAGCTGAGCCAGTGATGCCCACCCACTGCTTCAGTCTGGAGAAGAGAATGTCATGGTCAACTGTGTCAAAAGCAGCTGTTAAATCTAAAAGCACAAGTAAAACACAGTTTCCAGAATCCAGTGCTAAAAATATGTCATTAAAAACCCTTAAAAGAGCAGATTTAGTGCTGTGGTACATTTTAAAACCAGACTGGAAGACCTCCAACATTTTAAATTCATCCAAAAAATGCCTTCAGCTGCGTGTAAACATTTTTTTTCCAAAATTTTGGATATAAAGGGTAACTTGGAGATTGGCCTAAAGTTTGACAAAGAAGATGGATCAAGGCCAGGTTTTTTCAACAATGGCTGCACCACAGCATTTCTAAAATTGCTTGGAACCACACTAGACATCAACCTGCTGTTGATCACATTTAAGATAAAGGAGCCAACAGTAGAAAAAAACTCCTTAAGAAAATATGGAGGAACAACATCAAGGGGAGAACCCGATGATTTCATACTGGTGATAAATTTTTCTAGCTAGGAGAGGGAAATAGGCTCCAAATGATCAAAAACAGCAGGACAGGGGACCGGGATGGAAGGGTCGTGGGATGAAAAAGAGATACAGGCCCTAGTGTTAATAGCCTTGTCCAAGAAAAAATGAAGAAACTTATCACAAAGTTCTCTGGGTGCTTCAAGAGGGACCGGTTCATGTGCATTGAGGACAGTGTTGATTGTATTATAAAGAACACGGTGGTTGTGAGAGTTAGCAGCAATAATGTCAAAGAAATATTTTACTCTGGCTGTTTTCACAGCTCGTTGATAGCAACGCCAACTCTCTCTCAGTATATCAAAAGAGACTTGGAGTTTGTCCTTTCTCCACTTGCGTTCATTTCTCCTGCATTCCTGTCTAATGGCACGGGTTAGGGTCACTCAACCATGGGTCTGATCTTGGCTTTGATCGCCTGGTTTTAATCGGGTCCACATCATTCAATACAGTATTGCATAAAGAATCAAAATATATGGAAAGCTCCTCAGTGCTGAGAGACACAGAGCTGTGACTCTAAACGATTAAAGACAGTGGAAAAATGGGCAGCAGAGGATGAGTTAAAAACACGGCAGCGTCGAGCAGGAGCACAGGACTTAACAGGTTTAGAAATAGGAATAAAATCAAATAAAACAGGCATGTGGTCTGAAAACAATGCATGACCAATTTTCAAGTTAAAAATAGATAAACCATAAGATAAAACAAGGTCCAGGGTGTGTGTACGTTAATTGGTTGGGCCCTTCACTGACTGAGTGAGGCCAAAAGCATCCACTACATCTAAGAAATCCTTCACCGCTCCATGACGCATTCTGTCCTCCGTGTCTTAACAGATTGAATTTCATTGGTTTCATGGAACTTAATTTTAAACTCACATCTGACTGCATGCAATTACAGTGTGAGGTATTTGTTATCAGTCACAAGTTTGTGACTTTTTGTTCTAATGACACTAATCAGTTCATGAATAATGTTACCAATCAGTTCATTTGATTACTAATCAGTTAATTTATTTTGAATCTGTTCACTGTTTTTTCAGCCTCTCCTCTTTTTCCCGTTGACAACTTTTTTCTCCGGGACATCATCATCCCTGAACGAGTGACCGCTGGCCTGGAGATGAGTGTAGACCGCAGGGTCCTGGCCTGATGGTGTTGCTCTTCTGTGCTGGTCCATCCTTTTGGCCAGTGGCTGTTTAGTTTCCCCGATGTAAGACTGATCACAGCCCTCCTGATACTGAACAGCATAGACAACATTACTCTGTTTGTGCCGGGGGACTGGATCTTTGGGATGAACCAGTCTTTGCCGTAATGTATTTTGGGGTTTAAAAGCCACTGGGACGTTATGTTTAGAAAATAAACGTCTCAGTTTCTCTGATACTCCCTCAACATACGGAATGACCACTGGTCTGTGTCTGGATTCCTCCTTTTCACCTGATGGCTGACTGGAGTCCTCAAAATAGTTTTGTTGTTTTGCTTTGTTTTGTTTTTTGAATGTCCAGAGGACCAGATTTAACTTTTTTACATCTAGTGACAATTTAATTTCAAATTAGTCTTATCAGTTCAGTGCAATTCCAAGTCAAAATGTACCGATTTTCTGGCTAATTTATGTTTTAACTTGTCACATACCAAACAGACAAGTTCAAGAAAGTACTCAGAATAAAAGAGTCTGACGGTATGTGCTTTAAATTATCAGAATATCTTGATATTGAAATATACTTTTATCAGATAATATATTAACTTGAAATATCTAGATATATGTATCCAATTTTGTTATTTAGAATGGTATTGTGTTAAAACACGATCTGATTCCGTTTCCAGTAGAAAATGTAGTTTTAGTTGCATGTCTACAATTCCCAACATTCACGCACCCACCCATTATAGAACACAAAATGGTGAGATATTATTGGTTGAGAGCTGGGTCACATGATAGAGTAGGGCTTCCCATTCGTCCATGGTTGTGGCGACTCCAGGAGGTGTGGCCGAGCTCTGAAGAAGATGGGTTTTCTGTTTATGCTCGGCGCCATTGTTCGTGACCGCATGGTGGAGTTACAATGGCCCAGGACTGGTGATCTTGTACTTTACATGTAAAATAAACCTTCTGAAAATGGAAAACAAGTGCTCCTCCTCTCCCTGCTTCAGATCAGAACATATTCCTACAATGTAAATCAAGTCTGTGAGTTGAGTTTTACTAACCAGAAAAGAAACAAACTGACTCATTTGATCTGTTGTCGTTTACAAGTTTTATTTTATATAAATGTTCCTATGTCCGGCAGCACGGTGGCACAACTGGTAGAGCTGCTGCCTCTCAGCGAGCAGGTCTCTGATTCAAATCCCGGTCCGGGGGCCTTTCTGGGTGGAGTTTGCATGTTCTCTCCGTGCATGTGTGGGTTTTCTCCGGGTACTCCGGTTTCCTCCCACAGACCAAAAACATGCATGTTAGGCTGATTGGTATCTCTAAATTGTCCCTAGGTGTGAGTGAGAGAGTGAATGGTTGTTTGTCTCTATGTGGCCCTGTTATGTACTTGCGACCCGTCCAGGGTGTACCTCGCTCCTCGCACAGTGATTGCTGGACATTGGCACCGGCGATTCCTGTGACCCAAAATGGAAGAAGCAGGTAGAAGATAATGGATGGATGGATTTTCCCATGTCATCAATTTAAATCCAGGTTTTTACCTCCATGTGTTCAGAGTGTGTGAGCGCGCTCAGAGGCAGGAGAGCAAATGAGAGTTGGCATACAGACTAGGAAATGTAAAATGCATGCGATTATCCCATTGAAGTCCCCCATCCCCACCACATGCAGAGCGTGTGCACAGAAACACTCCATAATTTTAGCTCAAAGTTGTGTCTAAGTGCAGAGAGCAAACCTGAGCTGTAATCTGGGAGACAAGGAGGACGATGTTCGATTCTGAGTAATTGGACAAGGTGGAGAAGAACATCAGTGGCCAACAGACTCCCTGCAGACTAAGGTGAACCCCCCCACCCCCTTTAAAAAGCAGCCACATTATGAAAATCATATCCAACCTCCTTAACATTCATTAAGTCTCATTTCAATTCACAAAAAGACAGGCTCAGAAAGGAAACAAGCTAAATTAGCAGCTGACATAATGATGACCGCAGACTGCAGTTTCAGCTGGGATGAAAAACAAAAATTAATTTACAGGAAACAGACAGGAAGTCCATATCCCAACAGGTCAGGATGAGCAGGAAATTAATTCACGATAGAAACAAAAAACAATAAATCCTGCAAAAAAACCCAAAGAAACTGTTTCAGTCATTTATATGTTTAGATTAAGTAGAAAACTGACCATTGACAGCTATTAAAATAAAAAGAAACTAAACACCAGCTAAAAGCATCTAAAGCTGGCTAACTACAAAGTACAAGAAGTACAAAGCTAACTAAAATTAAGTTGCACAACCCCAGCTAAAAGTCAAAGGTAGTAAAATTCTAACTAAAAGCTATGAGCATTAAAGGGATACTCAAAATGCAGCAAAAGTTTAGCTAAAAGCAGCAGAAAGCTAGCTAGAAGTACCAAAAGGCTTGCAAAAAGCTGAAAGTGGCAAATAGCATGATAAAAGTTAAAGATGCCCAAATATTAGCTAAAAGCTGAAAGTAGCAAAAAACTATGAAAAGCTAAATGTGGCAACAAGCTAATAAACCTATTAACAGAAGAATAGCAGATAAAGATAAAAGTAGATGAAGGTAAGCTAAAAAAATATTAAAACTACAGATCACTAGCTAATAGCCAGAAATAAACAACAGTTTAAGTAAAAGTTTAAAAAATAACCCAAAGTCAGCATAAAATGTGAGAAATGTTCAAAAACAACTGAATGGATGATGACTCTGCATTTACACAAATATCAGACAGCCTTAAGATCAATCTGCATTTTCTGGGCCAGTTACCTGGAAGCACTTGGAGCTCGGCGTCCGTCCCGGTTCGCGTGCTGCCAGGGTTATCAGCCAGGCAGCGGTACATCGCTGAGTCTGGCGGCTGAACTTGGCCAACCTGTAAAGAACCGGACGGCAGCACTGCCAGGCGGGAGTCGGGTTCGAAGGTCAGAGGCAGGTCTTCCCGGTTCTTCTGCCAACGAATGACGGGTGTCGGGTCACCCGAAACCTCGCAGCGAAGCAAGGCGGTGTCGCCAAGGTACGAGGTGACAGACTCAGTGGGGAGAATTACCCTCAATGGACCTGGAAAGAGAGGAGAAGGGTTTAGAAGACAAAAACCAGAACTCTGAATATGCTCAATGATTGACAAGACTAGATAATTCTCAGCTTTCTGTGAAAAGCGCATTTTTATTTTTAAGGCTTAAAATGATAGTTTCTGATTTTTAAAGTGAGATTATGTGGAAGGGCAGCACGGTGGCGCAACTGGTAGAGCTGCTGACCATCAGCGAGAAGGTTGCCAATTCAAATCGTGGTCCGGGGGCCTTTCAGGGTGGAGTTTGCATCTCTTCGTGCATGCGTGGGATTTCTCCGGGTACTCTGGTTTCCTCCCACAGACCAAAAACATGCATGTTAGGCTGATTGGTGACTCTAAATTGTCCCTAGGTGTGAGTGAGAGAGTGAATGGTTGTTTGTCTCGTTTGTGTCTATGTGGCCCTGTGATGGACTTGCGACCTGTCCAGGGTGTACCCCGCCCCTCGCACAGTGATTGCTGGACATGGGCA
>NC_056515.1:3861799-3878819 GCF_014905685.2 Nematolebias whitei | reverse complement strand
GATGGATGGATGGATGGATGGATGGATGGATGGATGGATGGATGGATGGATGGATGGATGGATGGATGGATGGATGGATGGATGGATGGATGGATGGATGGATGGATGGATGGATGGATGGATGGATGGATGGATGGATGGATGGATGGATGGATGGATTATGTGGAAGGGTTAGGAAATGTTTTAGGTAGCCATACATAAAAACTGCATTTTATGTATGGTCAACCACCGACCCGTTCAACTCTCAAATCGATGTTCCGTGCTTAATGAGACACCCGCCAAGGAGCAGACTCTCGTTGTTGGCTCCATAATTCAATACGTGGCACCTGTGACTCAGACCACAGTCAAATGCATTCCAGGGGCCAAAATAGGTGACATTGAATCCCACCTGAAACTACTGGCTAAAGCTAAGGCAAAATACAGTAAAATTATTAATCACATCGGCGAAAATGACAATCGGTTACACAAATCAGAGATCACTAAAATTAATGTTGCTTCGGTTTGTAACTTTGCAAAAATTATGTCTGACTCTGTAGTTTTATCTGGCCCCCTCCCTAACCTGTCCAACGATGACATGTTTAGTCATATGTCAGCTTTCAACCACTGGGCATCTAGGTGGTGCTCTGAGAACAACGTAGGAATTGTAGACAACTGGAGTGCATTTTGAGGAAAACACGATCTCATGTGGAGAGACTGAGTCCGTCCCACAATGTAGCAGCACTTATCTCTAAAAATGTAGCTGATTCTATTGGACATGTGGGTTGTTGACCATTAACGGTTCAGTCTAGAAATCAGCCACAAAGCAGAGATGTAACCTTCCACACTTCTCTGCTGCTTCTTCGTTACCCACTAAAAACCCCACTGAAACAGTGCCAGCTCACCCACGGCTCAAATCAAATTAACCAAAAATCAGCTCTAAAATGTAAACCATAAAAATCTTATAAACACAACTACTTTACCAGAACAAAATAATAAAATCATTAAATGTGGACTACTGAACATCAGATCACTTTCTTCTAAATCCCTGTTAGTTAATGATCTGATAAATAATCATCATACTGATGTATTCTGTCTGACAGAAACATGGCTAAAACAGGGACATTTTGTTAGTATAAATGAATCCACTCCACCTAATTATTTAAAATTTCCTGTTCCTAGAACTGGTCGAGGTGGAGGTGTAGCTTCTATTTTTCAGTTCAGAATCGGAATAAGCTTTACTGTCATTGCACCGAGATACAACGAGAACATGTACGTACAGTCATCCGAAAAATGTGGCCCTCTTATTCTTATTCAGAATAATATTGTGCTTAGATAAGAAAAGGGAAGAAAAACATGAGGAGAGATGGTATAAAAAAATATCACTCACGCCGTGTCCTAAACAGGGCACGATTTGAGGCATCAAAAAAACCTACCACAGCAAAAAAACATAAATAGACGTGATACTTGTACATATAGGCTGGTGAAGACATTGCATTTTTAAGGGAAATCCGTAGCATAGTCCAGACCCCCCCCCCCCCCCTTAGCCATTGTCCAGATAAGAGGTGTTATTTATCATCAGCTCAGTTGAGGTTCCATCACATTTCCACGGCCTTCGTGAAGGGAGGGGTGAGGAAACAGTCAAAGCATTTTTGTTTTTTTTCAAAACATGCCAGGAGGAGTTGAGATAAGTCCGCCGTCAAGGCCACAGTTTTGAGTCAGGCAGAACTCGTGAATTGCTGTTTCTGCCTTTTAAAGTCTTGCTGGTATATTCCTCTGGTGGAAACTCCAAACAACCAAATTGATTCTTTACACTGAAAGTCAAGCTCTCAGCTTCTCCAAGATTATTCCCACCTTCATGTGTGCTGTTAGAGAGTTCACAGTCCTAACAGCTGCACCAGCTCTCTGACACAGCTGCACATAATTCAGTCTAAACGCTGCCGAGCTTCGACACATCCACACGAATTTGTAGACAATCCAGATTTCACCAGCCAAACAGCAAAAAAAAAAAAAAACAGGTGTCATCATGAATCCAATTTGTTTCTGTCGAGATAAGAGGGTCCTCCTTACTCTGACTCCTGTCGGGAGAAGTTGATCAGTTTTGTTGAGAGACCAGCTTATCCTTCGAATTAGGAAGGTATGCAGGAAAAAAAAAGGGGGCTTTTTAAGAGTTCACAGGACGAAAGAGTGCAAGCACGGAAACGGGGGGGGGGGTTACAGAGGCCGGGAAAACACGTCTGTCTTCACCGGAGTACAGAGAGAAAAAAAAAGTTGGGACTATTAATTGAAATTAAACCAATTAGTAGTTATAATACTTCTGAGTCACTGTTTCTAAGTTTACCCCGTCCAAAATCGGAAAACGGAAAGGCCACTCTCACTACAGGTAGTTGTTATATATCGTTCACCAGGCTCCTATGCTCAGTTTTAGTCTGAATTCTGAGAATTCTTAACTGATTTACTACTAAATACTGATAAAGGCATAATAATTGGTTTATTTCAATATTCATGTAGATGTTGATGACGATGAACTGTACTTATATAGTGCCTTCCTATCTTATTTCAAGATACTCAAAGCAGTTTACATTACAATCTGTGTCCTCATTTACCCGTTCATACAGCTCTATACTAGATCTCTACAAAGCAAATTGAACAAATCATTCTAAAGAGACTAATCAGTGCTTTAGATCACATTCATACACTGAAGGGACACACATCAGAGGCTATGAAGTGTTCAGTGTCTTGTCCAGGAACACTTCGGCATGTGACTGCTGGTGGATTCGAACCCACAACTCTCACATTGGAGGACGACTGCTCTAACCACTCAGCCACAGCCACAGCCGTTGAAAGAGATAGATAGCTCAAGCATAGCCTTTAAAAACTTAATAGAGTCAATTGGTTTTATCCAAAACATCCCAACACCTACTCACTCTCATCGTCACACCGTTGACCTGGTTATGACCTATGCCATTAAGAGTAATAACTTAGTAATATTTCCTTGAAGTCCTGTTGTGTCCCACCATTTTTTATTACCTTTGAGTTTACATTAAATGACAACACAGTCATTGAGAGAAAAGTTCACCTTAGCAGGTGGTTTATCAGAAAACGCTTTAACCAAATTTACAGAGTTTCTTCCATCTTTTTCCCCTGTCTTACAGAATAATGCATCAGAGAGCAGTGACTTAGTTGATTATTTTACAACTACTTTGCAAAGCTCACTCGATAAAGCTGCTCCGCTGTAAAAGGACGTAATCAATCAGAGATTAGCTCCTTGGTTCAATTCTGAGTTACATATTTTAAAACAGACATCTAGAAAGCTAAAACGAAAACGGCACTCCACTAACATTGAGGAATCTTACTTATCCTGGAGAGATAGCCTGCTAACGTACAAAAAAGCACTCCATAAAGCTAGAACTTTATATTATTCATCTTGAGTTGATGAGAATAAAAATAATCCCAGGTTCCTTTTCAGTACCAAAGCTTGTCTAATGAAACATCCTATCTCTATTGATTCATGTATCTCTACAACTACAGGTCCTTCTCAAAAAATTAGCATATTGTGATAAAGGTCATTATTTTCCATAATGTAATGATAAAAATGAAACTTTCATATATTTCAGATTCATTGCATACCAACTGAAATATTTCAGGTCTTTAATTGTTTTAATACTGATGATTATGGCATACAGCTCATGAAAACCCAAAATGCCTGTCCCAAAAAAATAGCATATTTCATCCCACCAATGAAAGACAAGTGTTTTTAATACAAAAAACGCCAACCTTCAAATAATCATGTTCAGTTATGCACTCAATACTTAGTCGGGAATCCTTTTGCATGAATGACTGCTTCAGTGCGGCGTGGCATGGAGGCAATCAGCCTGTGGCACTGCTGAGGTGTTATGGAGGCCCAGGATGCTTCGATAGCGGCATTAAGCTCATCCAGAGTGTTGGGTCTTGCGTCTCTCAACTTTCTCTTCACAATATCCCACAGGTTCTCTGTGGGGTTCAGGTCAGGAGAGTTGGCAGACCAATTGAGCACAGTAATACCATGGTCAGTAAACCATTTACCAGTGGTTTTGGCACTGTGAGCAGGTGCCAGGTCGTGCTGAAAAATGAAATCTTCATCTCCATAAAGCTTTTCAGCAGATGGAAGCATGAAGTGCTCCAAAATCTCCTGATAGCTAGCTGCATTGACCCTGCCCTTGATAAAACACAGTAGACCAACACCAGCAGCTGACATGGCACCCCAGACCATCACTGACTGTGGGTGCTTCACACTGGACTTCTGGCATTTTGGCATTTCCTTCTCCCCAGTCTTCCTCCAGACTCTGGTACCTTGATTTCCGAATGACATGCAAAATTTGCTTTCATCCGAAAAAAGTACTTTGGACCACTGAGCAACAGTCTAGTGCTACTTCTCTGTAGCCCAGGTCAGGCGCTTCTGCCGCTGTTTCTGGTTCAAAAGTGGCTTGACCTGGGGAATGTGGCACCTGTAGCCCATTTCCTGCACATGCCTGTGCACGGTGGCTCTGGATGTTTCTACTCCAGACTCAGTCCACTGCTTCCGCAGGTCCCCCAAGGTCTGGAATCGGCCCTTCTGCACAATCCTCCTCAAGGTCCGGTCACCTCTTCTCGTTGTGCAGCATTTTCTGCCACACTTTTCCCTTCCCACAGACTTCCCACTGAGGTGCCTTGATACAGCACTCTGGGAACAGCCTATTCGTTCAGCAATTTCTTTCTGTGTCTTACCCTCTTGCTTGAGGGTGTCAATGATGGCCTTCTGGACAGCAGTCAGGTTGGCAGTCTTACCCATGATTGCGGTTTTGAGTAATGAACAAGGCTGGGAGTTTTTAAAAGCCTCAGGAATCTTTTGCAAGTGTTTAGAGTTACGTCGTTGATTCGGATGGTTAGGTTAATAGCTTGTTTAGAGAACCTTTTCATGATATGCTAATTTTTTGGGACAGGCATTTTGGGTTTTCATGAGCTGTATGCCATAATCATCAGTATTAAAACAATTAAAGACCTGAAATATTTCAGTTGGTGTGCAATGAATCTGAAATATATGAAAGTTTCATTTTTATCATTACATTATGGAAAATATGACCTTTATCACAATATGCTAATTTTTGAGAAGGACCTGTATAAGCAGTGATGACTTTATGAGATTCTTTGTAAACAAAATTGTTTCAATTTGGGGAAAAAAATCCAACCAACATTCCTAGTATCGCCTCTGGTTCTGTGTCAGATGAAACAACATTAAAAATGTCACTAGAACCTGATTTATGGTTGGACTGGTTTTGTCCTGTTGAGCTCTCTGAATTGTCAAAAATAATAGCTTCATCCAAACCATCCACATGTATGCTAGATCTCATACCAACCAGGATATTTAAAGATGTATTTCCCTTAATTAATAACCACGTCTTGGGTCTGATTAATTTGTCTTTAATAAATGGTTACACACCACAGAGTTTTAAGATTTATGTAATTAAACCTTTACTTAAGAAACATAACCTTGACTCAGGAATCCTAGCCAATTATAGACCTACATCTAATCTTTCATCTAAAAAATTCTAGAGAAAGTAGTTGCTGGTCAGTTACGTGATCATCTGCATAACAATAATCTGTTTAAAAATTTTCAATCAGGTTTTACAGCTCACCACAGTACTGAATCTGCACTGGGAAAAGTTGCTAATGATATTCTCATGGCCTCTGACATTGGACAAGTGTCTACACTGGTCCTGTTAAACCTCAGTGCTGCATTTGATACAGCTGATCATAACACTATTACATAATCACTGTTACAGAGACTTGAATATGATATTGGAATTACAGGAACGGCTCTAAGTTGGTTTAAATCATATCTATCTGATAGATTCCAATTTGTAAATGTAAATAATGAATTTTCATAATACACCAACGTTAGACATGGAGTTCCTCAAGGTTCAGTGCTTGGAACAGTACTCTTTACCTTGTGCTTCCATTAGGTAATGTTATTAAACAGAAAGGGAACAATTATCATTGTTATGCTGATGATACACAGTTATATTTGGCCATGAAACCCAATTAATCTAATCAGTTACTTAGACTACAAGCATGTCTTAAAGACATAAAAACCTGGATGACCCTAAATTTTCTGCTTTTGAATACAGACAACACATCGGTTTTAGTTTTTGGACCTGAGCATCTTAGGAATATTTTTTTCAGTCTTTCGTCCTCCTTGGATGGCATTAATCTGGCATCCAGCTTTAATGTTAAAAACCTTGGTGTTATTTTTGATCAGGACATGTCTTTTATCCCCAACATTAAAGACATTACTAGAACTGCCTTCTTCTACCTGTGTAATATTGCTAAAATTAGAAACATTTTATCTAAAAATGGTGCAGACAAACTGGTTAATGTATTTGTCATGTCTAGACTGGACTATTGTAATGGTTTGTTATCTGGGTGTAGAAATACGTCTTTTAAACGTCTTCAGTTAATCCAAAATGCTGCTGTCAGAGTCTTGACTGGAGTTAGTAGGAGAGATCATATCTCTCCAGTTTTACCTTCTCTCATTGCCTCCCTGTCAAGTCCAGAATTTAATTCAAAAGCTTACTTCTAACCTACAAAGCTCTCAACAACCTAGCTCCATTTTATATTCAAGATCTTATTGTTCCATATTTTTCTAACAGAGCACTTCGCTCTCGGACTGCAGGCTCTCTCCATGTTCTCTATGTTCTCTCCATGCATTCAATTCAGTTTCAATTCAATTTTGTTTATTTAAATAGCGCCAAATCACAACAAAGTTGTCTCAGGACACTTTACAGAAACATTCACAAACATAAAAAAAAGCCTATTACTAAAGTTCTCTATCTAAGGAATCCAGCAGACAAGTTGAATCTTGGCTTCGTTACAGTCTCCCATCCTGAGCAAGCACAGTGGCAACAGTGGAAAGAAAAACTCCCTTTTAAAAGGAAGAAACCTCCAGC
Source organism: Nematolebias whitei (assembly GCF_014905685.2). Lineage (NCBI taxonomy): Eukaryota > Metazoa > Chordata > Actinopteri > Cyprinodontiformes > Rivulidae > Nematolebias > Nematolebias whitei. Next base: position 3,871,878 of record NC_056515.1, on the reverse strand, counting down.
AGAACCAGGCTCAGGACAAGCAGCCATCTGCTTTGACCGGCTGGTTTGAGAGGACAGGAAGGAGAGAAAAACGGGAAAAAAGCAGGATGGGAGGCAGGGCCAGATTAACACTTCGCTGTACCCTGGGCAACAATCTTCAAGGGCCCCATCATCACGACCTCAGAATCACCATAATCTGGCAAAATACAGAATAAATTACCATAATATACAGTAAATATCTTAAAATTTTAACTATCAAGAGTATTTTTATATATAAAACTCCAAACGCTCATTGACACAAATCATCAAGACTGAATTAAGTTGAACACACTTTGAACACCACGTGACACCACATGCGTACTTGTTTAGTAACATCCTGATGCATGCTCAATAATCCAGGTAGAAAAATCCCAAAAAGTTCAATCTGGTCCTCTGGACATTCATTCCTCCCCCAGAAAATTTTGAATAAAGTAGATGCCTTTTCCTGCATTCTGGTATATTTTAATGGTTATTTAACATCTAGTTTTACCTACATAAGTAAACACTTGGAACACCTTGGTATTCCCCTGGAGGAGCTGGTCCAAGTGGCTGGGGAGAGGGAAGTCTGGGCCTCCCTACTGAGGCTGCTACCCCCATGGATGGATGGAAGTAAACACTTGATTCAGTAACTATTTTAGAGTTAATGGCACAACAAGAAGTAACCTGACAAACAGCTGATTCAATTAATTAAAAATATTATATATTCAAAGGTGACAATTTGATGCCCAAATTAAATGACTGTAACTTAGTTGACTTCAAATGTAATAAGATTATCAATGAATGTTTGTGACAAAGGATTTACTGATTATAACAGATTCCTTCAAGAAACCTCCCAATATAAATCATAAAACCATAATGATTTCTGCTCATTCTAAATTTATCAAATGGCCTAAATCTCCTAAAGTGAAGGAGAATAATTTAAAAATAATAAATAAGATATATCCTGTAGCCATGTTTCTCCAAAGAATATTTAAATTTCATGGTGTGTGCCTTTTGTAAATCGGAAGATGAATCCCTCGAGCATTTAATTTTTTTTTTTTTTTATGTTAATACAAAGTCTTTGTCAGACATCAGAAACTGGATTAATCTCAAACTTAACATACATTATTTTCATGCTGATGACATTTTACTTTATGTTGATAACTTAAGCTCAGCTTTCTCTGATGCCATAAATATAGTCGTACTTATAGCAAAGTACAACATTCACTGTAGTAAGAGGAGAGATAATAAGCCTTCCTTCCTGTTTTATGAACGATTTAAAGTCATACTATTCTTCATTAAGTAGATTAAAAATCTGCAAAACTGTTAAAATCATCTCACAACAGATACAAACGTATTGTTTTAATTAAAACAATGTTTCTTAAGAAAAAAAATACTGATGAGCTTGTCAGCAGGTAAGAGGCGTTTACCTTCGGGACAAATTGAGGTCGTCGATTGGTCAGTTGCTGACACGCCTTCTGAGTTGATTGACAGGTCGCGCCGTCGAGGATCCGATTGAAAAAACAAACAAACAGAGAGCTGCAGCAGCCACGCTGGGAGGAGATAGGGCTGCCCAAATGCAGCGGAAGCGCAGCAGTCTGTGCAGCGCAGGGCTCCCAGTAAAGCAGGAGATAACCAGATATTTTGATTGTGACCTCACTGCCATGGGCCTCTTAGAGATCATGGGCCCCTGGGCAGTTGCCCAGTTGCCCATATGGTTAATCCAGCCTTGATGGGAGGAAGATCTTTCAGTTATCAGGCTCCTCTCTTGTGGAACCAACTTCCAGTTTCTGTACGTAAGGCTGACTTATTGTCCAGTTTTAAGACTAGGCTTAAGACTTTCCTTTTTGATAAATCCTATAATTAGGATCGGCTTGTCATGCTTTCTAAAGCTTAGACTACTAGAGGTCAAATTGACCTTTCATCCATCCATCCATTATCTTTTGCCCGCTTCTTCCATTTTGGGTCACGGGGGTCACCGGTGCCCATGTCCAGCAATCACTGTGTGAGGGGCGGGGTACACCCTGGACAGGTCGCAAATCCATCACAGGGACACATAGAGACAAACGACAAAAAACCATTCACGCTCTCACTCACACCTAGGGACAATTTAGAGTTACCAATCAGCCTAACATGCATGTTTTTGGTCTGTGGGAGGAAACCGGAGTACCCAGAGAAAACCCATGCATGCAATCTCTGTCCGTGAGGCTGACACATTATCCAGTTTTAAAACTAGGCTTAAGACTTTCCTTTTTGCTAAATCCTATAGTTAGGGTCTGCTTGGGTTTCCTGAGCTGTCCCTTAGTTATGCTGCTATAGGCTTAGACTGCTGGAGGACAAACTGACCACACTTTTCACTCTGCTACTGTCTTTACTTACTCTGCTCAACCTGTTTTGTATTTGTAATTATTTTTTCTATCCTTAACATGTGTTTTTTTGTCTTTCAGGTGCACCTGGACCTATACCTGGACCTACTATTCTGTGTTTGTCTGTCTCTCCTTCCTGTCCTCTCAACCAGCCGATCAAAGCAGATGGCCGCTTGTCCTGAGCCTGGTTCTGCTGGAGGTTACTTCCTTTTAAAAGGGAGTTTTTTCTTTCCACTGTTGCCACTGTGCTTGCTCAGGATGGGAGACTGCAATGAAGCCAAGATTCATCTTGTCTGCTGGCCTCCTTAGATAAGAACTTTACTAATTGGCTTTTATGTATGTGAATGTTCCTGTAAAGTGTCCTGAGACAACTTTGTTGTGATTTGGCGCTATATAAATAAACTGAATCGAATTGAAACTGAATTGAATGCATGGAGAGAACATACAAACTTTACCCAGAAAGGTCCCTGGACCGGGATTTGAACTGGGGACCTGCTAGCTGAGAGGCAGCAGCTCTACGAATTGTGCCACTGTGCTGCCCATCAAATTGACCTAATTTCCTTAAATAATTTGCTAAAAAATAATAGTTTTCACTTGATACTATTTCTATCTTAACATGTGATACTTGACCTGTCATTGTGTATCTGTTCCTTACAAACCCAGCCAGTTGAAGTAGATGGCCACTTGTCCTGAGCCTGTTTCTGGTAAAGGTTTCTTTTTCATGAGGGAGTTTTTCATTTCCACTGTCACCTTGATGCTTGCTCAAGATGATAGTTCTGCTCTCTGTTCTGGATTTAAACGCAAAACAGTCTGCTCCTCAGATAAATAATGTTAATTTATTGTTTTATATATGAATGTTTCTTTTAACTTATTTTTATATGTGCATGTTTCTGTTCAGTGCCCTGAGATGACTTCTGTTGTGACTTGACACTATATAAATAAACTGAATTGAAATGAATAATGAATAAAATGTTCCTGGTACATACATGATACATACCCAAAATATATGATACTTGCTCAATACCTAGCAGGTTCCTACCTGGTACCTATGGGAATTGTGTTGTATTATGAAGTAATTGTTAAACTGTAGTTGCAGGATATGTACTGGTACATATTTGGTGCAGTAAGTACAAAGTAACAAGTTGCTTGAAAATAAAACCAGTTACAGTAGATACCTTGTTAGTACCCTGTACATACAGGATAATAAGTCACTTCATAAAACAGCCAAGACCCTGAAAGTACATAGAAGGTAGCTAGTACATATCTGGTACTTACAGGGTAAAATACAACCCCTGCAGAGTCTCTGTAGGTACACTGTAAGTACCTGATACTTACTGGGCTCTATTATGTATTGGTACTAATTTTGATGGTCAAACGAGACAAAGACCGTTTTGTTTGGACATAAACAGAAGAAAGTTTGGAGGAGTCCAGGTGAGGCTTTCAGAACTCAGAACACTGAAACAGCTGTCAGACATGAGGGTGGTAGCATCATGCTGTGGTACAAAGCGAGGAGGATGACCTCTACATTCTTCAACTTGCCCTCAAACCAGTTGGATGGTTGAAACTTGGTCACAGTTGGCTCCAACAGGACCATGGTCCCAAACGTCAAAACTGGTTTCTGATTGGATGAATCAGGTTGCTATAAAGCTTCTGCAACAACGTTCCCAAAGTTTTGACCTCAACACAATTGAACATTTTGGAACCGAATCTGAAACCAGGAAACCAACCAATTTAAACCAAAGACTACCAATTCAGCCACGAAGAAGAAATGAAGTGGTCCAGTATCAAGCAGAGCCTTGTTGATGGAGACAAAAAGCAAAGGTGCAGGTGATCGGAGCAGAGCTCACAACAGTGGACCCAGAATCAAAACCAGAATCAGCAGGAGGAGCCAGGGGAGCAGAACTGTAACCAAAAACCAGGTCAAGCTCTGAACAACTGGAGGAGAGATGAAAGTCAGACAAACCATCAGAGTTAAGGACCTGAATGGATTCCCGTCTGATCAGAACCATTGGGACAACCAGCTGCCCGCTGGCCTGAATAAGTCCGGCAGATTATTTTATTTTCTGCAGCTTGCTTTGATTCTGTCGACCCAAAGCCTCTGGCCATATTAACATGTGGGAATTTAATAAAAGCTGTTTATGTTGTTTTCTGTGTTGCTAGAACTTTTTAAAGGAGATTTAACACAATAAAAAATAGCATGAAAATGCTGTTATCCTTGCAGCCCAACAAGGTTAAATGTGGGCCGAGGGCCAGAACCGGACCTTTGGATCATCCAGTCGAGTCCTCACAGACATTCAAAACAAGACAATATAAAAAGAAAAAATATATATTAAATTTTTCCTAATGCTAAAGAAAAAAGTCTATACCTACTTTTAATTGTTTTTTAAGAAAGTTTGCAGTTTTTGTCCTTTTTGGTCTAATTATCAAAATATACCAAAGAAGTAGCAGAAAGCTAGCTAGAAGTTTCAAAAGGCTAGCAAGAAGCAAAACATAGCAAATAGGCCAAAAGGTAAATGTTAACTAAAACCAACACATGGGAAAAGCTATGTAAAGCTAATGTAGCAAAAAGTCAACAAAAGCTAAAAGCAGCAGAATAGTAGGTAAAATTAAAACTAGCAAAAGGGAGGCAAAAATTTTCCAGTTTGCAGTTCAGTAGCTAATGGCCAAACACAAACAAAAAGCTAACTAAAAGCTTACAGAAACATCAAAATATATTGAGCAACTGGCAAATGGGTAGCTAAAATCAGCAGAAAATTAGCTTGAAGTATCAAAAGGCTAGCTAAAAGGCCAAAAGTACCAAAAATGCATGTACTCTAAATCTAAATTTAGCATAAAACCAGTCAAAACTAAAAGTAGTAGACAGTACAGTAGTAAACAATAGTTAAATGCTAAAATTAGTAGAATGAAATGACCAAATTGTCACATTTTGTGTATGGATTAAAAAAGGAACTTTTTTGAACTGTTTTGTCTTTAATCCAAAAGACTTCTACAGTCTGAGGAGCTGTATTCATCTCAGTCTTATAAATAGCAAGATTAAAAGCAAAAACAACTGGACTTTATTTGTAACTGAAGACATTTCCCTTCTCATCTAAGGAGCTTTCACAATTCAAAGAAACAAGGAGTGTGGGATTTAAGCTATACCATACCATACCATACCATACCATACCATACAAATTTATTTATAGAGCACTTAAAACAGCAACAAGGCCAACCAAAGTGCTGTACAAAAGAAAACAAACATGCACAGCGGACAGGAAAACATAAAATAGAAATACAGATACAAATAGCAGCAGAAGCTAACTAAAATGGCCAACAGAGTAGAGTACAGACCGGACCAAAACAAATCACAACGTGTTAAAGGCAAGAGAATAGAAGTGAGTCTTCAAGCGAGACTTAAAGACTGAGAGTGAGGGAGCCTGCCGGACACTCAGTGGCAACTCATTCCACAGTCGTGGACCTGCAACAGAGAAAGCCCTGTCACCTCTGAGCTTACGACGGGTTTCTGGGACTGAGAGAAGCATCTGGTCTGCTGACCTCAGAGAGCGCGGTGGGACATATGGCTGCAGAAAATCAGTGAGATAGGATGGGGCGGAACTGTTCAGTGATTTAAAAACATACATGAGATTACAGAGATGGAACTCTCTCCCTCTTTCATTGATTGGTAGGATTAATATTATCAAAATGAATGTGCTACCTAGACTTTTGTTTTTATATCAAAATATCCCTCTGTTCTTGCCCAAACAGTTCTTCAGGTCCCTGGATCAGATGGTCTCATCTTTTTTATGGAACGGAAAGGCCCCCAGAATGAGACTTTCTTTATTACAACAGTTCACCACAAACGGGGGTCTTTCTCTACCTAATTTTACAATGTATTACTGGTCCTCACATATCCATAAACTGACTTATTGGTTAAATTCACCTGATCTGATTTGGTGTAAACTTGAAATTCAGTCGATTTCTGCATCTTTTTCGCCCGCTTCAATTATTTATTCATCATTACCAATTAAATTATCCTCAGTTACTACAAATCCTATAGTGCTCTCAACACTCAGGATCTGGTCACAATTTAGGTCCCACTTTAAATTTGTATCACCCTCTAATAAAATGCCGTTACTAAAGAATCACATTTTTTCTCCAGCATCTAATAATGCTGCCTATAGAATTTGGTATGAGAAAGGTATTAGAACAATGAGAGACCTGTACGAAGATGGTTTATTTCTTAGTTTTTCAGAATTGTCTTCTAAATTTAATCTACCCACTTCACATTTGTTTCTTTACTTCCAAATTAGGCATTGCGTTTCATCGCAGTTTCAAAATTTTCTAGCTTTGCCTACTGACCCACCATGGGTTGAACTCTTAGTTTTGAGCCCCAATTTGAAATCTCCTCTTTCAATTATTTATGGAAAACTTATGGCAATAGAGGCCGATTCATTGGGTAAAACTAGAACTGCATGGGAACGTGAACTGGGTGTTAAACTATCAGATTCATGGTGGGATAAAGTTATTCTCAGCATACGTCAGAGTACACCATGTGCCAGACTACAGTTAATACAATTTAAAGTAATAAATAGAGTACACTTCTCAAAAACACGTTTATCTAAAATGTTCCCCTCAATACCAGACCAGTGTGATAGATGTCAGACTTCACCTTGCAACTTAAGTCATATGTTCTTTTTCTGCCCAAAACTGCAAGGGTTTTGGAAATATTTTTTCTCCATACTCTCAGGAGTTTTTAAGATTCAGTTTCAAAGTGATCCACTTATTGCTATTTTTGGAGTTCCTGGGACCACACTTAATCTATCCCGCCAGCAGGGGGAGGTCTTGGCCTTTTGCTCTCTCCTTGCCAGACGTTGTATTTTGCTCGCCTGGAAATCTCCCACACCACCATCCACATCACAATGGCTTAATACTGTAAGATCATACTTGAAGATGGAAAAAATTTTACTAACAGTGAAAGGTAGTTCAGAAAAATTTACCCACAAGTGGACACCCTTTGTGTCATATGTAAAATCTTTACCTTCATAGCGTATAGACTGATATGATTGACTCATCACATTACCATGTGACTTGTTTTTAGAGGATAAATGAAAGACTGAAATACTGTTTTCCTTTTGGTTTGTTGGGTCCCTCCTGTTCGTTCCTCCTCCCCCTCTCTCTCTTTTTTTTTTTTTCCCTCTCCTTTTTTTTTCTTTCCTTATTTTGTCTTGTTTTTGGTTAAGGGGGGAAGGGGAGGGAGGGGAAGAGGGGAGGGAGGGGGGAAAAGGGGGAAGGAAAAAAAAGAAAAAATTGGAGAAGTCATGTAAATTTTGTATAATGTATGTAATGTCAATTATATATTCTCCTGATAAATAAAAAAATAAAAAATAAAAAAAACATACATGAGAATTTTGAATTGGATCCGAAGGTGAATGGGTAGCCAGTGCAGGGAGGCCAAAACTGGCGTGATGTGCTCTCTATAGCCTGTACCAGTTAAAAATCGTGCTGCAGCATTTTGGACCAGTTGTAGACGAGCAATGGAGGACTGACTGATTCCAAACAGAAGTGAATTGCAGTAATCAAGCCTAGATGTTATGAAGGCGTGGATCACTGTCTCAAGGTTCTTTTTGGAGAGTATAGGCTTCAGCTTAGACAGCCGTCTCAGCTGAAAAAAACAGGATTTGACCATCATGTTTACGTGACTGTTGAGTTTTAAGGACGGGTCCATTATCACCCCCAGATTAGTGACCTTTTGTTTCTCTAGCGGGGCTAGAGAGAAAAGGTCAATGTCATGGTTCATGAGTGAGCCACTGGGATGGAACAGCATGACTTCAGACTTCTTCTCATTGAAGCTTAAGAAGTTTAAAGCCATCCAGTCCCGGATGTCAGCCAGGCAGTCAAGAAGAGGCTGAATAGAGTGTGTGCCTCTGTGCCTCAGGGGGAAGTAAATTTGGCAATCATCGGCGTAGAAATGAAATGGTATGTTGTGTTTGCGGAAGATAGCACCTAGTGGCAGCAGGTATAAAGAAAGAGAAGGGGACCGAGGATGGACCCCTGTGGTACCCCCCACTGGAGCGCTGTCGATGCCAAACTAAAATCTTTGATATTGACACAGAAGGTTCTGCCAGAGAGGTAGGACCCAAACCATTTAAGGGCTGGCCCTGTGATGCCCACCCACTGCTCCAGTCTAGAAATGAGGATCTTGTGGTTGATGGTGTCAAAAGCAGATGCAAGGTCCAATAGGACAAGCAGCACAGAATCACCTGCGTCTGTGGATATGAAAATGTCATTAAAAACTTTCAGTAGAGCAGTTTCAGTGCTATGGAGAGATTTGAAGCCAGACTGGAATAACTCTAGGATAGCGTGATCCCCCCAAAACTGTTTCAACTGAGACTCCACAATTTTTTCCAGTAGTTTAGAGGTGAATGGGAGTCTGGAGACAGGCCAGAAGTTGGACATGACTGAGGGGTCAAGGTTAGGTTTCTTCAGGAGGGGCTGGACAGCAGCATGTTTAAAAGTCTTTGGCACCACACCTGAGGATAAACTGCTATTCAGAATAGCGAGAATAAAAGGATCTAGGGTAGGAAAAACTTCATTTAGTAGTCGAGGGGGGACCACATCAAAGGGGGAACCAGATGGCTTCATGCTGCACATTACCTGCTCCAGAGAGGACAGAGAGATGGGCTCAAAGTGGTCAAACACAGCCACACACTGAGATGGGATGGACAGATCATGAGCTGGTGGAGAAATGAGTGCCCGGGTGTTTGCCACTTTTTCTAAAAAGAAATGGAGGAAGTTTTCACACAGCTCAGTTGAGGCTTCCAGAGGTGAAGGCTCACTGAGGTGTAGAACTGAGTTCAGGGTGGAGAAAAGAACTCGGGGGTTGTGGGAGTTGGAGACAATTAAATCAGAGAAGAATTTACATTTGGCAGCTTTAACGGTTTTCTGATAGTGACGCCAACTCTCCCTTAACATTTGAAAAGAAACCTGCAGCCTGTCCTTCCTCCACCTTCGTTCAGCTCTGCGACACTGCCGCCTAACGGCTCGCGTGACGTCATTCAGCCAAGGCTCTGATTTAAGTTTCGTTTTTCTGGTCTTAAGGGGAGCAACATGGTCCAGAACATCTAAACAGGCAGAGTTGAACTGAGAGGTTAGCTCCTCAGTGGTAAGAGACACCGGGAACTGTTCGATCCTCTCAGAATTAAAACCTTCATTAAAACGAGCAGCAGTGAAACGGTTAATAGAACGCGTACGTGCAGGAATGCACGTCTTAGCAGTATGACAAGGGGGGGTGAAGTCAAACAATACAGGCATGTGATCTGAAAAACATTGTCACCTATTTTCAAATTAGAAACAGAGACATCGCGTGTTAAAACGAGGTCCAGCGTGTGACCGTGTGCCTGGGTAGGACCCTTCACCTGCTGAGCTAAGCCAAAAGAGTCCAATAAATCTAGAAAGTCCTTCACTAAGGGCTTCTCCTGACAACAGACATGCAAATTAAAGTCACCAATAAGCAAAAAGTGAGTGTATCTCTGTGTGATATCAGCCAAAAAGTCAGAGAATTCATTTATGAAGTCCTTAGAACGAGGTGGGCGGTAGATGAGCGCACACAGAACCGTAGGAGAGTGTCCAAGTTCAAAGATGCTCAGCTCAAAGCTGGCACAGGACACCGGGATGGACAACTGTTTACAGGCCAGGTTTGCTTTAAAAACTGTTAATAATCCCCCCCCCCCCCCCGCC
>NC_056515.1:3859860-3861699 GCF_014905685.2 Nematolebias whitei | reverse complement strand
GTTGGGCTGCAGCGGGCGGCGTGGAAGCCAGTTGGGCTGCAGCGGGCGGCGTGGAAGCCAGTTGGGCTGCAGCAGACGGCATGGGAGCCTGGGGGGCTGCAGCAGACGGCATGGGAGCCTGGGGGGCTGCAGCAGACGGCATGGGAGCCTGGGGGGCTGCAGCAGGAGACGGAGAGGCCAGGGGAGTTGCTGCTGCTGGAGGAGAGGCCTGGGGAGTTGCTGCTGCTGACGGAGAGGCCAGGGGAGTTGCTGCTGCTGTAGGAGAGGCCAGGGGAGTTGCTGCTGCTGGAGGAGAGGCCAGGGGAGTTGCTGCTGCTGGAGGAGAGGCCAGGGGAGTTGCTGCTGCTGGAGGAGAGGCCAGGGGAGTTGCTGCTGCTGGAGGAGAGGCCAGGGGAGTTGCTGCTGCTGGAGGAGAGGCCAGTGGCTCTGCAGCAGACAACTTGGAGGCCTGTGGCTCTGCAGCAGACGACTTGGAGGCCTGTGGCTCTGCAGCAGACGACTTGGAGGGCGTCGACCCCTCTGGAGAATTGGAGAGCGTAGGACCCACCTCAGAGGCTGCGTGCAGCGTGGGGCCCACCTCAGGAATGGATGAACTGGGAGTCTTAAGAGTCTTTAATTGAGATAACAAAAAATCATACTCGGGGAGAAAAGAAAGGCCTGGGATAGAAAGTAAAAAATCCTCCATCTGGGTTAAAACTAAATCAAAGGATGACGGGTTATTTTTAACTGAATTAAAAAGTTCAAAAAGGGCTTGATTAACATGAAAAATATTTTCAGGGGAAAATGAATGAAAAAAGGGAAAGTGTGAATGAGAGGATGTGGTGACGGGTGCCGCCCCCACCGGAAACCTGGGAGGTGAGGCGGCGGAACACGCCCCCACGGAGTCACACTGAAAACTCTCCGGAGGTACGGCCGGGCTGGGTCGAACAGCCGCAGCGCGGAGTGGCGGTGAGAGGCCGGGCTCCATCCCCACCAAGAACCTGGAAGGTGAGGCGACGGAACCCGCCCCTGTAACGTCAACCGGACCGGACTTACCGAACCGAGCAGGAGTGGACCGGAGCTCCCGCGGGACGCTGGATCTCGCCCCCACCGGAAACCTGGGAGATGAAGCGACGGACCCCGCTCCCACGAAAACACCGGAACCAGCTCTGAAGTTCTGCTCGGCCGACGAGAACGGCCCGGTCGCTGCAGACTGCTTCCGGAACCGTCCGCCGCCGCGGCGGCGGGACGGTGGATGGACGGAGACGGAGAGGAGCTCGTCCATCAGGCACGAGGAGGGAAAAAAAAAGAAAAAATGGGTGAGTGTTGCCGAGTGAGAACCCTGCCCGCTGGGTTCTGTTCTGGTCGGGTCGTACTGTCGTAGTTTGCGGTTAGCAGCGAACCCAGAGTGCAGAACAGGGACTCAACTCGGCAGATATACAAAAATATGTTTTAATGGTAAATAAAGTACAAAATAAACAAGCTGACGGGGCAGCAAAACTTACATGAATAAGGAAGGAGGCAATGGTAAAAGTACAAAATAAACAAGCTGACGGAGCAGCAAAACTTACATGAACAAGGCACGGGGAACTCAGGCGACAAGAGAGACACGGGGAACTCGAGGGACCAGGAAGACTCAGGGAAAGACTCAGGACAAGACTCAGGAGACCCAAGGGAGAGTACCAACGAAGACGACCCGACAAAGGACAAGACAGAATAGGACTGCTTAAATACTGGGAGAAGACGAGACATGATGACAAACAGCTGGGACGAGACACAGGTGGCAACAATGGAAACTAACGAGGAAGCACGAGGGAAACAGACACAAACCGGGCCACAGAAAAGTACCATCCTTACACA
>NC_056515.1:3859096-3859760 GCF_014905685.2 Nematolebias whitei | reverse complement strand
TCCCGAAGGACTAGGGCGGGTGGAGGGTGGCACTGCAAGGGTGGAGGAACCGAGGATCAGAGAGAACAAAACATGAGGGACCAGAGAGAACGAGGACCAGAGAAAAACAGGGACACGAGGAACGAGAAAACGAGGAGCCAGAGAAAAGGGAGTCAGAGAAAACAAAACACGAGGAGCCAGAGGAAACAAAACACGAGGAGCCAGAGATAACAAAACACGAGGAGCCAGAGAAAAGGGAGCCAGAGAAAAACAAAACACGAGGAGCCAGAGAAAAACAAAACACGAGGAGCCAGAGAAAAGGGAGCCAGAGAAAAACAAAACAGGAGGAGCCAGAGAAAAGGGAGCCAGAGAAAAGGGAGCCAGAAAAAACAAAGCACGAGGAGCCAGAGAAAACAAAGCACGAGGAGCCAAAGAGAAAAAAGGACACGAGGAACCAGAAAACGGGAGCCAGAAAAAAGGGAAACACGAGGGATCACAAGGGATATGGACGGTCAAGGGACCGTCCCTAAGAGTCACTGTTCCGGCGGGCGGCCGGGAGGCTGTCCATCAAGCCGAGCCAGGTCAGGGGGGCGGCCGGGAGGCCGTCCAAAACACAGGACCCAAGGGAACACGACCTACATTAAGGGAGCCTGTTGAGCTGCAGCGAAGGGCGTGGAAGCCTGTT
>NC_056515.1:3855335-3858996 GCF_014905685.2 Nematolebias whitei | reverse complement strand
TCAATTTTAAATGGATCATCAACAGTTCTCTTTTTGTTACTAAATATAATGTAATTAGTTTTATCTAAATTTAATGATAATTTATTAAGTTTAAACCAAGTTTGTATTTTTATCAAATTCAGTCTTCATCTATTACAACATTCGTTTTACATCTTTACCCAAACAAAAAAATGTGGTGTCATCTGCAAAAAGGACACATTTGAGGAGTCCTGATACATTCACTAATTCATTCACATATAAAATAAATAAGTTTCGTCCAAGTACAGAGCCTTGAGGAACTCCACAAGTGATATTGTACAGGTCAGATCTTACACCATTTATTTGTACAAACTGTTTCCTATCTTTTAAATAGCTAGATACCCAGTGTAATGCTTGTCCTCTTATACCATATTTATTTAATTTTTCAAGGAGAATAGTGTGGTCAATAGTATCGAATGCTTTTTTAAAATCAACAAAAATACTAACACAATACTGTTTTTGATCGACAGCAGTAGTTATTTCTTCTATTATTTCCATGAGAGTCATTGATGTAGAGTTTTTTGCTCTAAACCCATACTGACTGCTACTTAGAATGTTTTGTTTAGTAATAAATTTATCTAATCTGGTCACAAATAGTTTTTCTAGAATTTTTGAGAACTGTGGTAATAAGGATATTGGTCTATAATTATTGAACACACATTTATCACCATTTTTAAAGAGAGGAACTACCTTAGCTACTTTCATATTGTCTGGAAATATTCCTTTTGAAAATGATAAATTACAAATATATGTAAACGTCTCGATAACATAACTCATTATGTCCTTTACAAACATCATATCCATGTCCACCCAGTCTTTTGATCTCTTATCTGTAAGATTTTTTACTACATTCATTATTTCTTCTTTGTCAGTTCCATTAAGAAAAATACTGTTGTCACAACTTATAACTGAATGGTTCACATTATTGTCTACTTTTGGTATTTTAGCAGCAAGGCTTGATCCAACGTTCACAAAATGATGATTAAATCTATTTATAATTTCATTTTCATCATGGATTTCATCGTCATCCTTCAAAAAATATTGTGAAATACCTGTTTTTGCTTTATGACTTTTCAGAACATTATTTATTACTCGTCATGTAGCTTTCATATCACCATTACTTTTATTTAATAAATCACTATAATATTCCTTCTTGTGTTTCCTTATAATCGCTACTAATTTATTTTTATACTTCTTATATTTCTCTTCAGCCTCTTGTGTTCTCAATTTCAAGAAACATGTATACAAATAATTATTTTTTTTTAACCAGCATTTCTCAACCCTTTCGTCATCCATGGTTGGTCAACAACATTTCTCTTTGTATAATTATTTTGCACACAATTCTTTTCATACAGAGCTCCTAAAATATTCATAAACTCATCATATGATCTGTTCACATCATCAACATACACGTCTTTCCAGCTTTGTTTATGTAAATCATCTTTTAATTTGTCCATTGCTTTTTTTGATGTGTTTATTGTTTTTTCCTTAATTGTAATTTCTTTTGTAATGCTTTGATCATTTTTATAAATCATGAAAACTGGTAAGTGATCACTCAAATCATTCGTTAAAATACCTCCCATCACATCCCCATTTGTTACATTTGTGAAAATATTATCGATTATTGTAGCACTATGAGTTGTAATTCTTGTTGGTTTTGATATTAACGGATAAAGATTTAAACTATACAATGAATTTGTAAATGTACTGATGTTATTTGAATCTGTTTTATTTCCCAGGTCAATATTAAAGTCTCCACACAAAAAATGCTTTTATTAAAACTCTTGTCCAATAATTGTACGATTTTATCAGTGAATATTTCTATATTTGATCCTGGAGATCGATATACACAACTTATCAATATGTTTTTATCATTCTTGTTTATTATTTCTATTGTTATTATTTCCATGATATTATCAACAACTATTGACATTTCATTAATTAATTTACATTTTATTTCATTTTTAACAAATAGAGCCACTCCACCACCTCTTTTGTTGCTTCTGTTCACATGATATAATTCATACCCTTCCATGTGAACATTAGTTGTGTTTTCATCGTTGAGCCACGTCTCCGACAGTGCTATTATTGTAAAGGTTCTGTTTAGCTGTTTTAAATAATCTGTTATTTTGGATATATTTGCATTTAAACTTCTACTATTAAAGTGAATAATAGAGAGACCTCCATTAGTTATATTGATGTCATTAAACTGTTCTTCATTATAATATTCACAGTCTTTTATTACAGGGAAAAAATTTGTATCAATCACATCTTCAACATTGTATATTTTAAACTCTGTCTTCGTATGTTGCCATGTTTTAATGTATTTGTTCATTTTATATTTTGTTAATTTCTTGTTTGTGAAGTTATGTCAATGATTTATCATCTGTCCTCTCCTGAGTTCATTTTAGTCTTTCCAGATCCTTCAGGTCTTTTATTATTTTAGCCTGAGATCCTTCATGTATTTTGATCCAAATGTTTCCATTTCTTGTCCAAGTTGATATTTTTTTCTGTTTATTCAACCACCTTGCTTCACGTGCAATATTTCCTTTTTTTTTTTTGTTAAATGTTCGTTTATGTAAACATTTGTTCCCTTCAGTTTTTTTGCTTGCATTTATTACCTTGTTTCTTGATTTCCTGCTAATGAACTTGATGACTATGGATGGTTTGGCTTTATCTGATTTGTTGGGCAGGGTGTGACAGATTGAAATGTCCTCATGTTCGATGTCAATGTCTTTGTTTTGTAAAAAAATCACTACTTGCTCCTCCAGAGTCTGTAGTTCTTCCTGTGGTGCATCTTCTGTTGTGCTAGTACCTGAAACAACTCTTGCATAAGCTCGGTTCCTAACTTCCAGTCCAGTGATCACCAAGTTGTCTATTTTTGTGTATTGTTCCATGTCGTCTACTTTCTGTTCCAGTTCAGCTATTTTTCTGTCTTTATTAGTCATCAGTTCTTTCAATTGTCTCACTTCTTCAGACAGTCCTGTCAGTAATTCACATTTAGCTGATAATTTAGTCACATCAGCACTCAAAAAGTTCAAAGATTTTTTAACTTCCTCCATATCTTCTGAATTATTTTCCGACACTTGTCTCTTATTTCTGTGTTTGCTCTGCATTACTCACGATACTTCTGGATTACTGGTCTCAACTTTCAGAAGCACAGGATCCCCACGCGGTCTCACGATTCACTTGGTCCTGCTGTTCGCAGCCCCAACTGTGACAGACCAGGTCCCAGTTGTAACAGCTCCCAGATCCCACAGCTTTAGTTTCGATTCCTCGGTTTCGGCGGCTTTCAGGTCCAATCGGCGGCGGAACGGGTCTCCTCCGTAAACGGCTCGGTTTCAGCAGCTCGCAGGTCCAAAACAGCTGCGGACCGGGTCTCCACCGTAAACGGCTCGGTTTCAGTGGCTCGGTTTCAGCGGCTCGCAGGTCCTAATGGTGGCGGACCAGGTCTCCACAGTCCTCACAAGCCGAAGCAGCTCTTTGGCCAGCTCGTTAGCCAAACATTAGCTAGACTCGTGGCTCAGCTTCCACGGTTCAGAACGCGCGGACTTCCTTCTTCCACCTGTTCTGTATATATATATCCACATATGTATTATCTATCTATCTATCTATCTATCTATCTATCTATCTATCTATCTAT
>NC_056515.1:3854003-3855235 GCF_014905685.2 Nematolebias whitei | reverse complement strand
CAATAATTTGACTTGTTTCTGTGACAGAAACGTTCTAATTTAGAGGCTCCCTGTTGTCCGTTGGCTAGAGATCGGCGGGAGCATCAGTCAACACCTCCTACTCTATTGGCGCCATCTTGGATTTCCAAAACAGGAAGTACAGACTTATCGACAAATCAGACTAATAGACAAATCAGGAAGTACAGACTAGAGTCAGAACTATTATGAAGCCTGTTCAGCCAGTTTGGTATGTTATTTCTGTTTGTGACATTGTTTTAGGTGCTGTCCTTTCATAACGTTCATCCTTGTTGTGTCCCACTCCAAATGTTTACGGGGAGTTTCATGTCCAGCTTTTGTTGGATGAAAACAATAATTTGACTTGTTTCTGTGACAGAAACGTTCTGACTTTTGGGCTGCATGTTGTCAGAATCTTTCCACTGATGGAGTCTGACGAATACAGAAAAGCCCAGCTCTCCGTCTTTAATTAAAATGCAGGTTTCTGAATTCTGGGACAGACCAGATTTCACATTTCGGCTCCCATAATGAAACAGAAGTTGGTATTTATTCTCTGAGCGGGGAGAGTTGAAATCAAACAGAAGCAGCTGTTGTTTGTTCGGCTCTCAGGAGCAAATCTGCAAATTAACCTTCAGGTGCTCAATCCTCTTCCAGCTGGGCCTCTCCACTCGTCCCTGTCCTTTCATGTCTTTGTCTTGTCGTCCCACAAGAGTCTTTCTGTTTTCATATCTCATTCATATCCCTCAGATCGGCCTGTGAGCATCTCTTGATGTTTGTGTAGCATTTATGAAGTGAGATAGAAGAAGAAGAGCCACACTTTCTCCACTCCACTACATTTGTTTTTATTTATTTTTCACTCGTTAAATCGGGGCACCAGCTGGTTAGTTTAGTGAACAACAACTTAATTAATTCACCCTTAAATAATCAGAGCTTAGTCACTGAAGTAGAATCCATTAATTACAGGGAATCCCATACCATAACAAATTAATATTCATCCAAATGAAGAGACCAAAGTTGTCAAAAATTACAAAAATAATCAAACTAAGAATCAACAACAATAATAAACAAACAAACAATACTTAATCAAGCAAGACTTAATTTTTCTTACCTACGGCAAAATTAACTATTTGACGAGGAATTATTTTGGGTTTTATATATGCACAAATTTAGACAAATTTTCACTATTTTCACACAAGTACTTGGGTGTACACATGAATGACAACCTCAGCTGGAGCAAC
>NC_056515.1:3834133-3853903 GCF_014905685.2 Nematolebias whitei | reverse complement strand
TCCCTCCCCTTCTCTGTCTTCTCCCTCCCCTCTGCTGATGACATTGCTGACATTATCAGCAAGTCTAAGTCCTCATCCTGTCAGCTCGATCCATTTCCCACAGTTCTTGTTAAATCCTGTCTCCTGTCTCTTCTCCCCATCATCAATAACATCATCCACTCCTCCCTAACCTCTGGCATTGTTCCCACAGCTTTCAAATCTGCGGCCATCACCCCCATCATCAAGAAACCAGGTCTTGACTTTACCAACTTCAGTAATCTTTGTCCGATCTCTAATCTGCCCTTTATTTCCAAAGTTCTTGAAAAAGCCGTTGCTAGTCAACTTCACTCTCACCTATCCAACAATAACATTTATGAAGAGTTTCAATCTGGTTTTCGCCCCCACCATAGCACCGAAACAGCTCTAATAAAAATAACTAATGACCTTCTTATTGCTGCTGACTCTGCTCTTCTGTCTATCCTCATTCTACTTGATCTAAGTTCTGCCTTCGACACAATCTGTCATTCTATCCTCCTCAACAGATTAACCTCCATTGGCATCTCAGGTACTCCGTTAGACTGGTTCAAATCTTATCTCTCTGACCGCACTCAATTCATTCAGCTTAAATCCTTTCGTTCCCAGTCTTCCTCCATCTCCACAGGTGTCCCCCAAGGCTCTGTCCTCGGACCCCTCCTCTTCATCATTTACCTCCTTCCTCTAGGTCACATCTTCCGTAAATTTGGTGTCCATTTTCACTGTTATGCTGATGACACACAGCTCTACTTGTCAACAAAACCAAACTCCACCCACCCACCCTCCATCCTCACCAACTGTCTCAATGAGCTAAATCACTGGTTTTCTAACAATTTTCTACAACTAAATAGTGACAAAACAAAAATCATTCTTGTCGGTACCAAAAACTCTATTTCAAAATCAGAACATCTTCTCATCCCCCTTAACAACTCTCTGCTATCCCCCTCGCCTCAGATCAAGAGTCTTGGTGTCATCCTCAACACCACTCTCTCCTTCACTTCACACATCAACAATGTTACTCAGTCTGCCTATTTCCATCTCCGAAATATTAACCGTCTCCGCCCTTCTCTCACACCCCACTCCACAGCCATCCTTGTTCACAGTCTTGTGACTTCTCGGATTGACTACTGCAACTCCCTTCTTTATGGCCTCCCCAACAAATCTCTCCAGAAGCTGCAATTGGTCCAGAACTCAGCTGTCTGTGTCATCACTCAAACCTCCTCCTATAACCACATCACTCCAGTCCTGCAGCAGCTCCACTGGCTCCCGGTTAAATCACGCATCGTCTTCAAAATTCTTATTCTCACTTTCAAAGCTATCCACAACCTTGCCCCTCCGTACCTATCTGACCTCCTACACATCTCCATCCCCTCTTGCTCTCTCAGATCCTCCTCTTCACTACACCTCCATGTACCCTCTGCCCGCCTCTCCACCATGGGGAGCAGGGCCTTCACCTGCTCTGCTCCTCATCTCTGGAACTCTCTACCCCCTGACTTATGAAACACCACCTCTCTTTCTCTATTCAAGACTGCTCTGAAAACACATCTCTTTAGACTCGCTTATCCTTAACTTTGCTGTATGTATTTTATATTCTTTATGCATTTTATATTCTGTATGTATTTTATATTTATGTATTTTATATTCTTTATGTATTTTATATTGTTTATGTATTTTATATTTCAATTTATTCCTGTTGTTCTTTGCACTGTGCTTGTTGTTTGTTTTAACACAATCTTTCTTATATGTTTCTTACAGTAAAGTGTCCTCGGGTGTCCTGAAAGGCACTTTTTAAATAAAATTATTATTATTATTATTATTATTATTATTATTATTAATATTATATTAGTTGTCACAGATGTGGCATGGTGCAAAGTTATTGCCAGTTGTTCAGTGTTATATATTGAGAGTTCAGTAATCTGACAGTTTGTGGATAATTGTCTTTGAGTCTTTTCGTGCACAATGGCAGACTCCTGTATCATCTACCTGAGAGTAGTAGATGGAAGAGTCCTTGTGCTGGGTGGGTATGGTCCTTAATGATGCTGCATGCTTTACACAGACATCAGCTGTGGTAGATGTCCTGGATGGTGTGACGACTGCTACCAGTGATGTCTTCTGCTGTTTTCACCACCCTCTGTAGAGTTTTCCGGCTCTGACTTGTGCAGTTCCCGTACCACCCTGTGATGCAGCCTGTCAGCAGGCTGTCAATGATGCACCTATAAAGTTGGTGAGGATACTGGTGTTCGTACCAAACTTCTTTAGTCTTCTTAGGAAGTAGAGTCTTTGTTGGGCTTTCTTGACCACAGTGTTTGTATGTAAAGTCCAGGATAGAGCCTCAGTAACGTGAATGCCAAGGAACTTGAAGCTGCTGACCTGCTCCACCTCAGCATTGTTTATGTAAATGGTGGAGGCTGACCTCCACTCTGTTTCCTGAAGTCCACTATCATCTCCTTTGTTTTGCTGACTCTTAAGAGAGAGGTTATTTTCAATTCAATTTACTTTATTTATATAATGCCATTTCACAACAAAGTTGTCTCAGGGCACTTTACAGAAACATTCACATACTTTTTTTTTCCTTCTTTCGGCTGCTCCCTGTGTTAGGGGTCGCCACAGCGAATTAAGTCGCACGAAGACTTGGCAGTTATTTTTACACCGGATGCCCTTCCTGACACAACCACAGACCACCAAGCTAGAGCCCTCAGTGTGGAGCAGAGAGCTGCTATCTAGGACACCCGGAGGAGCAGATGGTGGGGGTTAAGGGTCTTGCTCAAGGGCCCAGAGTGGGACGAATGAGGGTGGGGGCAGGTGTGGGTGCTTCACCTACCCCACCCTCATTTTTGATGTTGTCGGTACTGGGGCTTGAATCGACGATCTTCCAATCACAGGCCCACCTTCTCTAACCTCTGCGCCACCACTCCCCTTAAACATTCACATACATAAAATAATCAATTATTAAAGTTCTCTAAGGAATTTTTCTGACATTAGCTGGTCAGTGATTTCACCTCATCTCTGTAGGCACTCTCATTGTTGTTGGTGATGAGGCCCAAGATGGTGGTGTCATCAGCATACTCAAGGATGACGTTAGAGCCATGCTTGAGGGTACACTCGTGTAAATATAGAGTACAAGAATGGACTGAGGACACAGTCTTGAGGTGTACCGGTGCTGAGGACTAGTGTGGAAGAGAGGTGACTGCCGATTCTCACTGCCTGTGGTCTGTTGGTGAGAAGTCCAGTATCCAGCAGCAGATGGACTTCTCCCGGACCAGTGTGGTGAGCTTGGAAACCCACTTGGAGGGGATTATGGTGTTGAATGCTGTGCTGTAGGCAATGAAGAGCATTCTCACATAGGTGCTTACCTTCTCCAGATGGCTGAGGGAGGTACTTAAAGCTAGTTGTGCTTTGATTTGTGTGTTTTATATGTAGATATATGTTGTAACCTGGTTGTGTAAGTTTAGTCTTTGTTAAAACTAAACTGATTTTGTACAAAGTGTTTAATAAATCGTGTATGTAAAATTTACACTCTTACATATTGAATTTCACTGTGAGTTCCTACCTTGTGTTGCTCTGTGGCATGAAAACATCTACTGCAGTAACTATTTTAAGTTATTAGAAGCTTAGAATTATTTTTTGCCTTATTTTTGTCTGATAAGGCATAAATGCCTCACTAAATGCTTCATGTAACACCATGAGCTTCACTACCTCCACCATTACAGCTATCTTGTTTGTTAGTTTGTCCCAGGTTAGCTCACCCTGGGTTACATTTCCTCATGGGTGAAGCGATCTTACTCTTCATGTAAAACATTTGATAATGTTCTTATAGAAACAATTCCTGAATGTTGTTCATACTGTGTTAATGCTACATGTTTGTCTCTTGACCCTACAACTGGCTAGGATGCGTGAGACAAGTGGAGCGGGCTCTATTCACACAAGGAGAGCTGTTGGTCAGACTACTTCTTGTTATGCCATTAACTCTATAATAGTTATTGAATCAAGTGTTACTTATGTAGGCAAAGCTAAATGTTAAACAGCCCATTAAAATACACCAGAATGTAGGAAATGACATCTACTTTTTAAAAAAATTTCTGGGGGAGGACCCCCAGATCCGCCCACCAGGGTGCTCACCCCCCCCCCCCCCCCCATCACATTAAAAAAGCTTCTGACACCAGTGGTCACCACACTGTTCAAGCCAAGAGCCATTGTCAGCACTGGGGGCTTAAAGCACCCCTAAAGAGCAGATTCTAGAATTGTCCCTGATGTAATCTTATAATTACATGATTTTAATAATAATAGCTTGTGATCTAAAGTGGGCCACTCTGAGGCATAAAACTCCAGGTCTGAAAATGAGTCCCACTCTGGCCCTGGAACAGCGGCTCAAAATATGGTTTGCAATCTTGACTCATGTGTTAACTTCAAATTGTACTCTGTAACTTTACTCATGATAAACAGTTTTTTTTTAAATGCTCGGATAAACCTTAGTTTCCTGCTTTAAAATAGAGTTTATGCCCCCTGAAAAATATCTTCATGTCGTTCAAAGTTCCCTCTTCAATCGGAACTGTGTCCCAGTCCCGTTACACCGCCACATTCAAGGTTCAACTGAATGGGAAGTCCAGCAGGGGAACCTACGGGGTATTCATTAAAGTTATGGCTCATATGACTAAATCTGAATAACATATGTTTTTCAGTTTGACAGCTGATGCTTTTACTTCTTGTCTAAAACAGACAAGCTTTAGTTTTTTTTTAATCCAGAGGATGAAATCTCCTGGAAGTGAATAGTCAGTAGATTGGCAGTTAAAAGTCAAAGCTTCAGCACTGCATTATCTGAAGACGACACAGGGAAATCAGACGTCTGATGACCTCTGACTTCAGCTGATGGCTGCATCAGATAAAATCTTCATGTGGTCGAACTCAAAGCTTTAATCATCTGATGCATTAAAAATGGAAAGAGGATTAAAGTCATGAAAAGGGTTAAAGTGGGGAAAAAAGCAAGACTTCTGTGGAAATTCATAGAAAACTGTTAGAGCTAAATCCAACAATTTTCAGTCAGGTCATCTGGACAGTTTCTTTTTTTTTTTGTACTGAAATGTGGGGGGCGGCTGTGGCTGAGTGGTTAGAGCAGTTGTCCTCCAATGCGAGAGCTTGGGGTTCGAATCCACCAGCAGTCACATGTCGATGTGTCCCTGGGCAAGACAGTGAACCCCTCATAGCCTCTGATTGTTGTCCCATCGGTGTATGAATGTGATCTAAAGCACTGATTAGTCTCTTTAGAATGATTTGTTCAATTAGCTTTGTAGAGATCCTGTAGAGTGCTGTATGAATGGGTAAATGAAGACACAGATTGTAGTGTAAAGTGCTTTGAGTATCTTGAAATAAGATAGAAAGGCACTATATACAGTCCATTTACCAATTACAAATGTTTCACCTTCCATCCAGAAGGTTTCATCAGTCAAGGAAACACACACCACAAAATTGATTCTTCCCCCAACAGCTTAATCCAAAGTGTAACAAACCAGATATGTTGGTGCTAAGATGGTCTCTTTGGCACGCCCCCTCCTCCGGTGCTGGCCCTCTCCCTCGTCAACAGTCATGTCAAACTGGTTCAAAACCAACAAAGTTACAGCTAAAGTTTTTTTTTTACTTTTTTTTTTTAAGTGGATCATTTAGGTTGACTGAATAAACAAAACCAAACTGCAGGAGACACTGATGCATTCACAGGAAGTCAGACCAATGTTCCAGTGGGGATTGAAGTGTTTATCTGGTTCTGGTTGTCTGTTGGAAACATTTACAACTGATGGGACACAAAGTTTGGAAGCTGAGTGAAGGGTGGGTCAGAGGTCATCGATGATTTGAATCTCTTTTTGATCCATTGATAGATAAGGTGACCAGATTTATGACATTAAATCTGGGGACGTTTCCAGCTCGAAGACAAAAAAGAAAAAAATGTTGTCAAATTGAAAATTTGAAATTAAAAATGGGGACTGTTACTATTTCATTTATTTTTCATATGTATTCACATTTAAACAATAAAAATCAAATGTAGCAGCAGGAAAGTATCCCTCAACACATGTTTCCTTAGAGTAATAAAATAAATGACTTTAATAGTAGTAGCAATGGTGTCGGGGGGGGAAGACACTGGTGGGGGGGTCTGGGGTTCCTCCCCCAGAAAATTTTGAATAAAGTAGATGCCATTTCCTACATTCTGGTGTTTTGACAGGTTGTTACTACGTTTACCTCTATAAACACTGAGTCAGCAGAGCATGGGGTGGCTGTGGCTGAGTGGTTAGAACAGTCGTCCTCCAATGCAAGAAGTTGGGGGTTCGAATCCACCAGCAGTCACATGCCAAAGTGTCCATGGGCAATATATTGAACCCCTCATTGCCTCTGATGTGTGTCCCATCAGTGTATGAATGTGATAAAGCTCTGATTAGTCTCTTTAGAATGATTTGTTCAATGAGCTTTGTAGAGATCTAGTAGAGTGCTGTATGAATGGGTAAATGAGGCACAGATTGTAGTGTAAAGCACTTTGAGTATCTTGATCAGATAGAAAGGCGCTATATGTACAGTCCATTTACAGTAAATGGTAAATGGACTGTACATATATAGCACCATTCTATCTTATTTCAATATACTCAAAGCGCTTTACACTACAATCTGTGTCCTCATTTACCCATTCATACATCACTCTACTAGATCTCTACAAACCTAATTGAACAAATCATTCTAAAGAGACTAATCAGTGCTTTTAGATCACATTCATACACTGATGGGGCATACATCAGAGGCTATGAGGGGTTCAATGTCTTGCCCAGGGACACATCGACATGTGACTACTGGTGGATTCGAACCCCCAACTCTCGCCTTGGAGGACGACTGCTCTAACCACTCAGCCACAGCCGCCCACAGTCCATTTACCATTTAATCAAGTGGAATGGATTAATTCATAAAGTATTAAAAACAGCGCTCGATGAACTAATATGGCTTTGCGAGGCCTCCTTTGTCTGAAGAGCCATCAGCCATGGTACCATGGCAGTCTGGATAGAATAAGAGCAGAAAAGGTTATGTACAGATAATAGTAAAGTTTTTTTTTTCTTCTTTCTGCTGCTCCCTTCTTCAGGGGTCACCACAGAGAACTAAATCGCACAAAAACTTGTCAGTTATTTTTACGCCGGATGCCCTTCTTGATACAACCACAGACCACCGAGCTACCACAGCCCTCTTTGTGGAACAGAGAGCTACCATCTAGGGCACCCAGGGGAGCAGGTGGTGGGGGTTATTGGCCTTGCTCAAGGGCCCAGGGTGGTGCAAATGAGGGTAGAGGCAGGTGTGGGTGTTTCACCTTTTCCACCCGCATTTTGATGTCGTCGGTCTGGGAAGTTCAACCGATGATCTCACAGGCCTACCTTTTCTAACCTCTACACCACCACTCCCCACAGATAACAGTAAAGTGAAATACTTCAAACATAATAAATAAGACATAATTTACTAATATACTGTAATGGTCAGCAGCCCACTGCTGACCCCTCATCTTCTCATGCCTCTGCTCCTCATGCCATGCTTCTAGACATCTCTGCCCCTTCATGACATGTTCATGTCCTCTGTCTCACTCTCAGTCCCTTATGCTAAAGTTTCTGCCCCTCTTGCCAAGATTTATGTTCCTCATCTTTTTTTGCCTGTCACCCATCATTGCTCACATATGCTCCTGTCAGTTAACAGTTCACCACACTCCCTCACCCTAAGCACAGCAATCAGTCTTCATTCCATGTACCTGTTCAGCTCTCTATTTAAGCTCCATGCTCACTCTCTGTCCCTGCCAGATTATTAAACCTTCAAAGGTCCCTGATATCAACCATCCATAGTTTAATGCCCCAACCTTGTTTGCCTTTCCTTGTCTCAACCTCACGCCTGTAACATAGTGTCCTCGCCTTACTGGTACCTCTTTGGATTTTTGACTTCACATAAGACCACAGTAAACCACTCTGCTTTCCCTCCATGACTACAATTACAGATTATGACTTGGCTCTGGTTTCTGCTCTCTGTTTCCCCATGATAACCCCTGCTTCATCATTATCTGGACCCTGCTCTTGGGCTTGCTCCCCCCCCCCCCCCCCCCCCAACCACATACTGCAGCTACTCTGCCAGTGACATCATTACTGACAGGTGACTTTCTCCCTACAGCCTGTGAGGACCTATTATATTAACACTTCTGATCCTGACTCCAGCAACCAGCAGCAAAAATAAACTGTTCTTTTTGGTCTCTTGTGACTGGTGCATTAAGAATCCAAATACCCATTCTTGACAGAATAATTCAGCCAAAAATGGATTCTGAGCCAGAATAGGAGTGGCTCTCTGGGCTCAAGGGCTCATTGACTAACATGGACATTCAGTTACAGCTCTTCGAAATGATGTTCTGTGCCAGATTTTGCATACCCACCCCAGAGGCATTTCCTCACTCCTCACCTGAAGAAGGTCCAGCCCCGGCTGCAAATTCCATGACTGCTGTAGAACCCACGGCCTCCATGATTTCTGCAGAACCCATGGCCTCCATGTCATCTGCTGCAGCTCCACAGGCTCCCATGTCATCTGCTGCAGCTCCACAGGCCCCCTTGTCATCTGCTGCAGCTGCACAGGCCCCCATGTCATCTGCTGCAGCTGCACAGGCCCCCAAGTCATCTGCTGCAGATCCACTGGCCCCCAAGACAGCAGCTGCAGATCCACTGCCTCCCAAGACTGCAGCTGCAGATCCCATGGCCCCCAAGACAGCAGCTGTAGCCCCAAAGGCCTCCATGACTGCTGCTGATCTGGCCTCATTACAATGTACTGGAGGGTTGCCTGGCCTTTCTCCGTTTATATTGCCACTTGCCGGACAACCTCATGGCTGACCATCGGAGCCCTAGAACAGCTCTGGACGGTCCCTCGGATTGCCAATCTGTTTCCTGCCCTCTTCCAAGACCCCCTCCACCCACCCAGTTCTTCTCTTGCCTGGGGCAATGCCAGGGGGTGGTGCATGTGACCCTAGAAAACACGCTGTTTTTGCCGCAGGGAGATTTTTTATTTTTTTTAACCATTCTCATTTTGTCGCGTGCGTTCCTAATAATAAAGTTATGAACAAATATGGCTGCCTTGTCATTTTGGGAGCCATGCATGAACCGTGTCTCTCCCCTCTGCTGCTGATATGATAAAAAAACTCCATGCGCTCTGCTCTGGACGTCAATCACAGCGCGCATGCAACAAAGAGTAAACTCAAGCGAGAGCTACACCTGCCCCCTCTTTCATCTTTTGCGTTGACTAAATGTCTTAGTTTTATCGATGTGTTTGTTAAAGCACAATTTACAGAAGTAATGTTTAATAAATGTTAGGACTCTATGCTTTGCTAACAAAATTAATTCACCTCCTCAGTTAAGCTGCTGTTTTTATGATTCTCTGGATGCTTGTCACCCACAGCACACAGGTGACAACAGGTAAACTCAAAGCGAGAGGGTTACCTGCTCCCTTTTTCCTCTTTCATGTTGACAATATTTTTTAGTTTTATCGATGAGTGTGCTAATTGATCCTGACTTCCTCATTTTCATTAAAAAAATCAGCATAAATTGTTTTATTCATTATTGATTTTTTTTAGGTCAAAGTGTTTTATATAACACTCCTGAGCTAAAATGTTGCTGATCAATTTGAATTTATTATTATTTATTGATTATATTTAATTTTATTTTTCAATATCAAATGGTCCAAAATGTTTACAGTTTAAAAAAATGTATATATTTTTTTTCAGGCAAATTGATGCACTGTAAGTTGTTTCTGTTACAGACTTAAAAACAATGTTAACGTTGTTCTTCCTTGTAAGTTGATCTATATTCTTTTTTTTTTCTTTAATGTTCATAAGGACACAGTGTTAGGCAGAGATGTACTTATAACAATTTTATAGGCATACTAATTACAGTCACGGCGGAGAGTTTGGGGGGTGGCGCAAAATGTTTACTTCTTTCTGAGGGGGGGCATAACAGAAAATAATTGAGAAGCACTGGCTTAAGCACAGCAATCAGCCATCATTCCATGCACCTGTTCAGCTCTCTATTTAAGCTACATGTTCACTCTCTGTCCCTGCCAGATTATTAAACCTTCAATGGTCCCTGATATCAAGCCATCCATAGTTTCATGCCACAGCCTTGTTTGCCTTGTGTATGTTAATTAGAAGAAAAGATTTGCGTTAACATGGTCGCATTTTGGGTTTACATGCATCCGGAGGATTCCCCCCCACCCTCCTGAATCCGCTGTAGTTACCATGCCAAGTCATTAGATGGCGCTATGAATTTTGTACCTTCACCTAATGCGCATGCGTGCTGCCTCGGCACACTGTTTTCCTCTGGGCTAACCAGCCAACAACAACGGAACGTAACAACAAGTTAAAGCTGGATTCTGGCTGGATTTTGGATGAGAGTCGACAGATTTGACGCCAAGCGGGACCGCTTCATCTAACAGCTCCACACCGGTCGCTGAGTGGACCAGAACCGAGTTGACAATGTTGGACTTTACTCCGTGATAATCAGTAGCTAGTAGAGTTTTCTCCGCAGGGTGTCTGGGCTCTCCCTTAGAGATAGGGTGAGAAGCTCGATCATCCGGGAGGGAGAGTAGAGCCGCTGCTTCTCCACATCGAGAGGAGCCAGTTGAGGTGGCTTGGGCATCTGTTTAGGATGCCTTCTGGACGCCTCCCTGGTGAGGTGTTCCGGACACGTCCCACCGGGAGGAGACCAAGAGGAAGACCCAGGACACGCTGGAGGGACTATGTTTCTCGGCTGGCCTGGAAATGCCTTGGATTCCCCCGGAAGAACTGGCCCAAGTGGCTGGGGAGAGGGAAGTCTGGGCCTCCCTACTTAGGCTGCTACCCCCGCAACCCGACCCCGGATAAGCGGAAGAAAATGGATGGATGGATGGATGGATGGATGGATAAACAGTAGCTGATTTACTGCAGGTAAATCAACGTTCGTAGTAATGTTAGTTTGTGTTTACTTCGGTTACAAAACAACCGAGTTTTTATTTTTTCTTGAAAGAAGAAGAAGCTGTCCTTCCACCAGGCGGACCGGTTCTGAACGAGGCTCGGCCCAGATGAACTGCAGGAGGACGTCGAAGAGAGATGTTGATGAACTATTTATTTAAAATTCCCCTCATTTCTTTTATTCAATCCATTCAAGTTCAGTTAACTTGTTTTAATAGTGTGTTCAGTTTAACTGTCAGTGTTTGTGTGGCATGCAGTTTGTAGTGTTGAAGAAATAAATAAAAATTAAACCTGATATCTTATTTTTCAACTTTAGTGTTCACGCTATATTTAGCATCATTTTAAATTTAATTACATAATGTCCAGATAGCTTCATTTAGCTCAGAGCTTCATTATACCTCGTACACTAACATAAATACTGTTTATTATTATTAAACTGTTATTATTTAGCACATTTATGTTATAGTGCAGCGCGACGTGTGCGCATGCCTCGTTCTATAAACAGGGACATTAGAACTGGATCAGATTGTGTCTCTTCCAACCCAGATTTCGGTCACAGCACCTGGAATCTGACGTAGATTAACTACGAGATTAAAATATATTCCATCAGTTGTAGTTCAGAAAGCAGTGTGTCCGCCGCCATGTTGATAGAAATATAGGTCTGTTCGCACGTGCGTGTGCGCATGTGGTTTAACACAAAGCCTCAGCGGGAGATGTTTACATTATCAGCGGGGGGTCAGCGAAAAACCTCCACTCTTGAAGGTGGATTCAGAAACCTCCGGATTCAAAGAGGGGGGCCACTGATGTTGTGTAAATGATCAGCAGAACCGCAGAGAGAAAGCTGCGGATACACTCAAAATATGCGCCGTGTAAACGGCCCCTAAATCAGTGCACACATACCAGATCACAGGACAGCTGCCCATTGGTACAAGCTCGCACTGACACGTTGCTCTTCTTCTTCGTATGTTTTAAAGGTGGCGTGCCTGGCTCTTCTTCTTCTGTCTATAATGTTAACAGCAGCGCAACCAGCTACAATAATAACGTTGGTTACGTACTGTAAACCCAGATTCTATGAGTATAGGCATAGTCCTTTAAGGCCCTCGCTAGTGGATTTTATCCCGTTACGCAAAGCGTAGCACTGAAAACTTTAGTCCACGCCCACCTGTCGTGTGAGCCCCACCCGGTCCGTATAAATACGTTGAGAGCCGGTAATCGGCTCCCAAATAGCTTTTTTATTCAGCCATTCAGGAGCCAGTGAGGCCCAGAGTGACAGGCTCTGTCCCTGTCTGTTTTCTTTGTATTTGTTTGTTTTCCACTTGCTCCTCAGTCTGCCTCTCCACTCCTCAGTCTTTATCATTCACACCTGTCCCTCATCAGCCACCTGCCCAGGTGCTCTCATTACTCACTCTCCCTCTGTCATAAAAAGCCTTTTTTCTCTTTCACTCCTCGTCCGGTCATTGTTCTGTTTTCACAGACAACATGGTCCTCCTCTATTCCTCGTGCCAGGTATCAGTCTGATTTTTGAATCTGTCCTGTTCTTGTCTGCCTGGATCCTGCCTGTAGTTTTGCTGCCCCGTCAGCCGTTTTGTTTTTTGTGGTTTAAAATAAATTATTTTTATTATAAACTCCTGCCTCGCTCGCCTGCCTGCAAATGGGTCTAAACAACACTGAGGATTGTGACACAGAGCTTAATGGGCTACGCCTATACTCATAGAATATGGGGTTACAGTACGTAACCGACGTTCTATTTCTTTCGTATAGGCTTTGCCCTTTAAGGCCCTCTCTATTGAGTTAAAAGGCGAAGCAGGATGTAGTCTGTGCCTCACTGGGTCCGTTCAGACACCATATGAAGCGCCCGCTTGCACCAAAAAACATTTCATCACTCAGCCTTCCATGTGCGTAATTACGTGCTGCGTAATTCCACGCACCATGCACAGACGCGCGCTGCGTAATTTTCGCATTCTGTGTACATGGGCGCCCCAGAGAGAAAAGTTTTCAACGGGGAAAAGGGGAAAGGCTGAAAACATTGAACAGAGCAGATCAACAGCTCTTCAATATGAACATATTAATAATAAATGAACTTATTAGTAATCAAATGAGCTGATTGGTAACAGTAAATGGTAAATGGTAAATGGAGCTTACTTCTATAGCGCCTTCCAGCCCCCTATGAGGGGCCCCAAGGCGCTTTACAGTACCAGCCATCCACCCATTCACACGCACATTCATACACCGGTGGCGGTAGGCTGCCATGCAAGGCGCCATCCAGTCCCACCGGGAGCAACTCGGGGTTAAGTGTCTTGCCCAGGGACACAACGGCACATGGTGTGGGAAGTCGGGATTCGAACCTCCAACCTTCCGATCAGAGGTCGGCTGCCACTACCACTGCACCACGGCCGCCCAGTAGTCTTGAACTGATTAGTAACATTAGAACAAGATCAACAATCACAAACTTGTGACTGATAATAAATATCTCACAATATAATTGCATGCTGTCAGATGTGAGTTTAAACAAAATTCCATGAAAACAATAAGATTCATTCTGTTAAGGCGCTGAGAACAGAATGCGCCATGGAACGAGCTGACTCATCACGCAGATAGAAGTGAATAAATGAGCAGGGCGATGACCACGTGGCCGCAGTGCAAATATCCTGCATTGTCATACCATTATGCAAGGCTGTCAAGGATGCGATTCCTCCGGTCGAGTACGCCCTGAGGTTGTCAGGGAGCTCTAAACCTGATGCTCTGTAAGCTTCAGAAATGGCCTCACATAGCCAGCGTGACAGGTTTCGAGGTCACTGGCTCGTTTTGTGTGGAGAATGTGTAAAGAGAAGCCGCTGTGAGATCAATCGAACTGACATTCAGGCTGGAATCAGACACTTGAATCTCTAAATGATGTTTTTGTTTTATTTCAAAACTCAAGTCATCATTATGCACACACACATCCTCCGCAAGTAGTCATTTTCTAAATCTTCTCCCCTGTGAGCCCTGCGGCTGGTTGTTCCAGGGCGGCACCTGTTGGCAATCTCTGGGGAAACGCTGAGCCGCTGGTTGCCGGGATGAGAAGGGCTGTTCTCTGACGGGAGGGGCCGGTGGCGGAGTGGGGCGGGAGGACGCTGCAGCAGCTGGGAGCGTCTCTGCTACTGCCTCTGGCCACGACGATCCCTCCAGCGGGCAGGGGGCGGGAGGAGGAGTGCGGCTTCATCAGGTGGCTTCCAGTCTCCGACACTTCCTCCGACTTCTTTGATTTTTCGAGCATGGCCTTGAAATTGGCCCCGAACAGCGCGTCCGTTGTGATGGGGCCCTCCAGCAGGTCTTTCTGCAGCTTCTCCGGCAAGAAGGGACAGTGTCGGAGTCAGGTGGACCACTGGATCATTGTCATCCAGGCAGCGATGCGAGACAGGCAGACAGCAGAGGAGGCGCACAGGTTGAGGATAACATCAGAAACTTTATAGAGCAAGCTCTTTGTCTCCTCAGGCAGGTCTGTTTCCTCCAGCCTATTGGAGATGCTGTAGACCAGCAGAGCGACATTGTTGGTTGCTGGAGCCGCCTGGAATGCACACTGGTGGGCTCGGTTGGAGAGTGACGTCACTGTCTGGTCATTTCTCCCTGGGGGAACAGTACGCTAGTCCAACCTGGACACTTTTGCTCCGAGTGCTTCCGCCAGGCTTGGCTCCAAGGAGGGTACAGAGGGAAAGTTCCGCTCTGTAAACCCCTCCACTCTGGAGATGGGATTGAAGGTGGAGACGGGCGCTCTTAGTTTACCAGGTCCGGCTGCAGCCTCGTTCCAGTAGGATGTCACTGCTGGGAAACGATGCCAGATGGTATCAGGGCGGCGAGCTGGGGTGGAGCCAAACCTTCCTGCTAGATCATCCAATCTGGGCGGGGGGAGGAGAGGGACGGAAAGTTCCTTCGTGTCAGCTGCCTCCTAGATTATGCTGGGTAGCTCCGAGAGGAGGGCACCGACGGCTGGGAGCGGTATGGTCGCTGAAGCGGAAAGGCCCGGGTGGTTGAGCATCCCCCCGGCGCCCGCCCCCCCCCCCCCCCCCCCCCCGTTCCAACACTACGCTCTCAGGGAGGGAATGAGCAATGGGGCTGCTGCTGACGTTGCCAGTCCCAGAGGAACATCCGATTCGCTCCGAGACTCGGCGTCAAAAAGGCAATGGCATTGGCCAGCAAACAGTCCCCCGCCACGGGGAGGCGCTCCTCGACATCAGCCATGAACAAGGCTGCTCGCCTCTGTCTCTCCTAAGGAGGGAGGAGGTCACAGAGACGGCAGGAAGAGGCGAGATCGGCGTGGCGGGGACCCAGGCATCCTTGGCAAGTATTGTGCCAGTCAAAACTCGGCATGTAGCCAGTCTTGCAGGACGGGCACAGGCGGATGGTGTTGGTGCTGGACATCGCGTTGTAGTGAACTCGGCCTCCAACCAAAACCTGCCTCTGAAGACCTTAATGGGACAGGAACTGTTATTTCATTGATTTGAATCCAGAAATACAAATTAGCTCATCCAGAGACTGTCTAATTGTATCCTGAAGTAATCAATTGAAAGAACACTCTTTTTTTATATATTATCATTACTATTCTACAATATCTTGAATATCAAAAGTGTGTTTAGTTCATATCATTTCTAAAGTTGAAATGAACTACTCATTTTAAATCAACTGTGAAACAGTATTAATTATTTTTTTACACCTCATTTAAATTAGAAATCAAGTTAAATGTCTATTTACAAAGTAATTATGCATTTTGATCTTCTGTCTGAATGAGAAGTAGTGATGTCGGTCAAAAGTCAGAGACAATCAGAAAGAAGTTGTTAGAACGGGCTATATTTTTTTTAAACCTAGCAGACAGTAAATAAGAGCAACTGGCACCTGCAAAGTTTCTCACTTCCTCAAAACATTTCCCTGTCTGTACTAAAAGTTCCTAAACATTCCTACTGTCCTCTTGACTTGTAGTGACCCTCTGACATTACTGGAACCACCCCCTGTTGGTTGTTTTAACCAATCAGGATGTCCTGAAGTGACCGTAAGTGAAAACTCTTTAAAAGTTCACACTTCCTGGAACTTCTAGTCTTCAAGTCTGTCTTCTAGTCGAGTTGGGGTCTGGTGAGTCTTCTGAGTCTTTGATGGAGTCTTCCACTCCTGAGTGGAAACTCTGACGGACTCACAGCTTGCTGTGAATCCACCCGGGAGATGAGCGTGTTTGTTGAACGGAGTAAACGACACGACTTCTGACGATGGCCAGCCGCTCTTACCGGAGACGCTGGAAGGTAGCATTGAAATGGACCCGACACCGGAGCTGAGTTATCTTCTGCAAAGGTAACAAGTCGTGACGTGCCAAGTGTACTGGAGGTTTGAGCTGGTGTTGAAAGAAGCGTGCCATCCTGGTCCGAACAGACACCCCCTTTTCCCATCTTTTCTCTTGATTCCTTCCTTTAAAACTCTTATATTTTGCCAGTAATCTAAATGCCTTCAGAAATGTCTTGTTGTCTTATTAGTAAAGCGTGCCAAGTTTTATTAATCAGAACCAGATCAGCTAATCACGTGTACATGTTTTGATGTTAAATTTTGATTCTGTTCAATAAATGACCACATTTATTCTGATGGGTCAAAGGAAATTAACGTCTCATGTCACTGATTTAAACAATCCTCACAGTTATCTCGTCACATGGCAGAAATTTAACTTGAAAAAGAGAGAACCCGTTATATTTAAATAATTATAGTGGAGGTGCATCCAAGCTGGCCCTGACACCACTACAGCGTTCTTGGAAGATCAGTGCTGGTTGCTTGCTGAAGAAAAATGGGAGCCAATTACCCGCTCTCAACGTAATTTATACGGATCAAGTGGGGCTCACACGACAGGTGGGCATGGACTAAAGTTTTCAGTGCTACGCTTTGTGTAACAGGATAAAACCCACTAGCGAGGGCCTTAAAGGGCAAAGCCAATACGAAATAGAACTTTTATTGCACGCAACATATAGTACTCACTCGCGCTTTCTGCCCAGCTACTGTAATAACAGTCTACAGACAACTTTTATTCCCTCTCATTAATGAAACGTTAAAATCGGGACTTTCCGGGGACAGCTTTAGCTGTGGACAGGTCATCCAAAATAGGGACTGTCCCCGGAAATCGGGGACGGCTGATCACCCCATCGATGGATGATGTAAACACTGGAGCTAGTCTGGGACAAAGATCTTAACCTGCTGAAGTGGTCTTCCTTTGTTAGTTCGTCCTGATCTTTGTGTGATTCTTGTCTAAAACAGAAAAGATTCTCTCCTAAAACAGGTTCATCAGGAGGATAAACCCTGCACATCATCATACATAGCACATATGCATTTGTCTCCTGTCCAACGACATATTTGCCTCGCTGCCTGACTCAGACTCTGGATTGTACCCGACTACCCACCCAATGTGCCTTCTTGGCTGTTTTTGTTCCCACGTCATGGAGCGAAACAGGGATTTGGAAATACCCTCTGTCTGTCAGGTTAATCTTGTTAGCTGGATAACTTGAAAATTGATAAAGATAAAATTGATAGAGATATTTGTCAAACCAAAATTCAGAACTAGTCTGAAGGGAAGGTCTACCTCAATCCAAGGAATTGGATTGTGGAATGGTCTAGAGAGTGATGTTAAAAATGCCGTCAATGTGTACATTTAAGAAAAAGATCAAAGCTGAATTGTTAAAAAATTATATATAAAGTAGCTTAGTGTGTTTTTGTATTAGCATTAGAAAAATTAGAAAGAGTTATTTGTTTTGTTCTGTTACTTGAAGATTATTATGATTGAACTAATTGTTTGAAAAAAGGGGCAGATATAATAAGATTTTTTCTTCTTTCTGCTGCCTTTCATTTTAAATCTCTTGTATTTTTTTATATAGTTTATGGAATTGTTTTTTTTTTTTTAAATGAATAAACTTGTAGTGAGTCAGGACAGCTTTGCTGTTAGCTTCACTACTAATTAATTATTCTTAAAGCTAGTTCAAGTACAAAGAAAATTATTTGTTAATTAAAACGGATTCTTTTCTTTTTCGAGTTAAGTTTATGCCATGTTACTGAGATAACTGTGAGTGGATTGTTTAATCAGTGACATGAGACGCCATTTTATCTTTGACCCATCAGAATAAATGCGGTCATTTATTTAACAGAATCAAAATTTAACATCAAAACATGTACACATTGATTTGCTGATCTGTTTCTGATTAATAAAAACTTGGCACGCTTTACTAACAAGACAACAGAACATTACTGATTGAGGCTGATTCACCTCTGAAGGCATCTAGGTTACTGGCAAATAGAAAAGTTAAAGAGAAGGAATAGATTTAAAAGGAAGATGGATGAAGGAAGCTGTATGTTTGTTGACCAGAATTAGCACTTTTCTTTCAACATCAGCTCAACCCCCGGTCCACTTTGTGTGCGACAACTCGTGACGTCTCTTTACCTTTGCAGTGGATGGATCAGCTCCAGTATAGAGGTCCCTTTGCACGCTACCTTTCAGCGTCTCCGGTCAGGGTGGCTGGTCATCGTCCGAAGTCGTGACGATATACTCCGTTCAACAGAACAAGCTTCCTTCGAAGTTGTAGGGCGTTACGCCCGGGTGAGTTCACAACGAGGCGCTGTGACTCCGCTGGGATGGACAGACCCTTGTCTCACGGTCAAATCCATCAGCTATTGATTAAATCTGAAAGTTCCTTAGGAACTCTCAGTAAGACTCCAGTCAGAAATTCCACTCAGAAGTGGAAGACTCCTGGAAAGACTTCAAAGACTCAAGGAAGACTGAAAGAAGACTCAATAGTCCCAGGAAGTGTTGACTTTTTAAAGAGTACTCACTTCCTGTCACTTGGTACTTCCTGATTGGTTGAAACAACCAGCAGGGGCGGTGTTTCAGTGATGTCAGAGGGTTATTAGGAGTCAAAAAGACAGCAGGAATGTTTACGAATGGTTAGTACAGACAGAGGAATGTTATGGTGAAGTGAGACAAACGCAGATGCCAGTTGAAGTTATTTACAGTCTGCTAGGTTTAAAAACAAGGCACTTCGTTCTCATAACTTGCTTTCTGACTTTTGACCGACATCCCTGACTTCTGACTGACATCAAATCCACTCATTCAGACAGAAGATCAAAATGCACAATTACTTTGTAAATAGACATTTAACTTGATTTCTAAGTCTAATGAGGTTTAAAAATCATTAATACTGTTTCACAGTTGATTTAAATGAGTGGTTCACTTCAACATTTAGAAATGGTATGAACTAAACACACTTTGGATTATCAAGATATCTTAAAATAGTAATGATGTAAAAAGGAAGAGTGTTCTTTCAATTGATTAATTCAGGATACAATTAAATATTCTCTTGATGAGATAATTTGTATTTCTGGATTCAGATCAATGAAATAACAGTTCCTGTCCCCTGAAGGTCTTCAGAGACAGGTTGAGGTCAGAGGCCTAGTTCACTACAAACTTTATACCATACCATACCAAATTATGCAAACATACTGTCTTGCACGTTGGTGTGTGGCTGCATCTAAGGGTAAGAAGGTAAAATTAAAAATAGGTTTGCCTTGACAAGGATGGATAAGATTGAGGTTGTTGGAGTGAAAACAGAAGACACAGAGGACCAAGTGAGATGGATGAGAATTACTTTCTGTGGAGATCCCTGAAGAGGGAACAGCTGAACGAAGAATATAAAACTGAACTCCTGTGTCTCGTTTTTTTTTTGTGTTTTTTTTATTTTATTTATTTATTTATTTATTTATTTATTTATTTATTTATTTATTTATTT
>NC_056515.1:3803403-3834123 GCF_014905685.2 Nematolebias whitei | reverse complement strand
TTTATTTATTTATTTATTTATTTATTTATTTATTTATTTATTTATTTTCATTTTGTCTTGGGGGCTGAGATGGGGTAGAGGCAGGGCAGCCAACCTGGGTCCCAAAAGCTCCAGGTTCAATCCCCAGTCATGGCACATCTCACAGTGTCCCAGAGCAGAACACCCAATCGCTCCCCAGGTGCTTTACACACACACACACACACACACACACACACACACACACATATATATATATATATATACTGTATAACTCTACCGGTGGTAGAAATGCTACTTTCTAAATTGTGTTTTGCTTGTACTGACCTGGATCTACCAGCTAGCTGCAGGAGCACAGCACGCCCGCTTACGAGGTCCTGCTTTGGCCAAACTAACCAGCAGCAGTCAGCTGCTCACAGCAGTCAGCTGCTCTCAGCAGTGGAACGTCTGATTATGCAGTTGGCATGCATGTGAAACAGAATTTTAGACCTAAATATTTGCATGTGCACATCACAAGTGAGTTTCTGATCTTCACATCCAAACTAAAACAATTTTGTCAGACAAGATGAGTGGTGGGACTCTGCACCGACTCCGGCCGATGTCCCTAATTTGTGTTCACAAACTTTCAAGCACCACTGTACGCTATACAGTAGATATGTATCTTTATATATGTGTAAACCAACCATGCCAATCATTTAAGGAAACAATGCTTTTTAGTTTATATCTTGCTTAAAATATAAATATTTTCATCCAATGATTTGGATTTCCAAAGGTTAATCTATGGGGGCCAAGGCCATCATTGTCCACACCCTCTCTCCTCCACTGCTCCTGGTGGAGGATAAAATGCGTCCTCTCCAGGATCCGTCACTCTGTGCTGCCTCAGACAAGAAAGACCTCCTTTATTCTTGTCCACAGTGTAACTCCTCCATTTGAATATCTTGAACCAAAACACATTTAGTTTTAAAAACATCCATCTATCCATCCATTATCTTTTACCCGCTTCTTCCACTTTGGGTCACAGAGGTCGCCGGTGCCAATGTCTGGCAATCAATGTGCGAGGGGCAGGGTACACCCTGGACGGTTCGCAAGTCCATCACAGGGTCACATAGAGACCCTGGACGGGTCGCAAGTCCATCACAGGGTCACATAAAGACAAACGAGACAATCATTCACTCTCTCACTCACACCTAGGGACAATTTTTAGTTAACAATCAGCCTAACATGCATGTTTTTGGTCTGTGGGAGGAAACCGGAGGAACCGGAGGAAACCCATGCATGTATGGAGAGAACATGCAAACTCCACCTAGAAAGACCCCTGGACCAGGATTTGAACCCGGGACCTGCTTGCTGAGAGGCAGCAGCTCTACCAGTTGCGCCATCGTGCTGCCTATTTTAAAATCAAAAATGGTTAAATTGTGTCATCTGGATCAGTTTCTTTAAGTGTGAAATGTTTTGTCCCCATCCAGAAGACTTCCTCAGCTGACAGTCTGCCAACCAGATCTGTCCCATAGGTAGCCTTCACTGCTGTGTTTCAAGCCAACCTACTGTTGGAATCTCAGAGGAAGGTTTTTAACACATGCAAAACACACCCATCCAAAATAATCAATCATCATGTCCAACAATCAAAGTTTTTAGGGCAAATGGTCAACTTGCTACTCACAGAAACAGACTGAGGACAACCAAAGCTGAAGTGGTACAGAAAAAGGATTGTAAGCTCAATCAACATTTACCTGTAATTTTACTTTATTCTCTGTTCAGTTCCAGTCCAGACACTACAAGACGAACTATAGACATTCACTGTTCAAACCCCTCAGAGACAGAGGACATCAATGTTTTTTGTTTGTATGATTATTTCACAGCACTTGGGTTTCGACCTGCTGGTTTTAAACAAACTGAACTTTTCTGTCAGAGCAAAGCCAAAAGTATATTTCTGAAGCTTCTGAGATGGATTGGATACATCTTTCACAACTCTGTGAATATTTTGAGAGCAAGTAATGTTAAAAACATGTTTAAAACTCGGGTATCAAGACTGCGAGCCTCTGGGACTCAGGAGGACAATAGAACACAGGCTGAACGTTTTGATACATTCTGGACACTCGTCGGTCAAACTGTCCATCAGCACTATGAGACGTTTGATGAACGATTGACCCAAACTGGAGATAAAAAGACTCAAATTCAGACTAAATCAAGACTTGGTGGCTAAATGACATCAAATAAGTCTCATTGTTATGTAGAGTCTGTACGTAAACCAGCCGTTCAGATCATTCCAAGTGAAAATATTTTTATTTTTATATAATTTGGTCTCCAGCAGCTGCAGCTCTGTTGTCTTCTCAGATGTTCAGCTGATTCAAGATGAGCTGAAGTCTGACTAAAGCAGCCATTCCCATGTTTAAAGAGAAACGAATTGATCTGGGTGAATCTGCCAAAACATTTGTACAGACAGTAAATTAAACCCTCAGAGACTCTGAGGCCTTCTGCTCCTTTTGTCTGCAGTGTTTTACATTTTTCCTCCTCCGGCCTCATCGGGATGCAAGCGGCATCAAGGCTTCGGCTGATTTTGCTGACGAGCTCCTTCGGCTGCGTGACGCTGCAAGAATTAAAGGAGTCATGTGATTATGTGTGTGTGTGATCTTTATGGCATCTCTCTGCAGCTTTTTGTTCTGTTCTGTGCAGAAGCAGAGGTCACACAAGGTCAAAGGTCAGCTGCTTTAATTCACCAAACTGACAATTAACTAATTATGTTTTTTTTTAGCAAGATACAACTTCAAATAATGTCACACTAGTCTGTGCCCCCAAATTAAACTTTATGCATCCATCCATCCATCCAGCCATCCATCCATCCATCCATCCAATATCTTTACCCACTTCCTTATTTCAAGCTTATTAACTATACTTTGTTTATCTTTATTTAAATGGAGCTTTTTTAATTTATATTTTTTATCTTCAAATAGATCCATTTTTGTATGCTCTATTTACCAAAATAAACTGTTTTCTTTATATGTGTAGTTTTTTTCATTTAATTTATATTTAATAAATGAAAATTGTTTTTAATGCAATGTGTTATGTTTGCTCATTTTCATATTTTTAAATGTAGTTGTTACATTTTGTCATATGCTTTAGATTCAGTTGCATATTTTTTAATATATTTAGGTAAAATATTAAAATATTTTAATTATCTAACTTAAATTTATTTGCGTTTCTACAATAAAATGTGATTTTCTCTCTTTTTTAAACTTTGGCTTCTGTCCACTTTTTATTTTTTGTTCCACTTGAACTTAACTTTAATTTATTGGAAATATGCAGTGCGGTGGCGCCATTGGTAGAGCTGCCGCCTCTTAGCGAGCAGGTCGCTGATTCAAATCCTGACCGGGGGCTTTTCTGGGTGGAGTTTGCATGTTCTCTCCATGCTGTGTGGGTTTTCTCCGGGTACTCCGGTTTCCACCCACAGACCAAAAACATACATGTTAGACTGATTGGTAACTCTAAATTGTCTCTAGGTGAGTTTGAGAGCGTGAATGGTTGTTTGTCTCGTTTGTCTCCATGTGTCCCTGTGATGGACTGGAGACCTGTCCAGGGTGTCATCTGCCTCTTGGGCACCAGTGACCCAGAAAGGAAGAATTCAGTTCAGTTTATTTACATAGCACCATATCAAAACAAAGTTATCGCTGGACACTTTACAGGAACATCCACATACATATAAAAGCCAATTAGGAAAGTTCTCATACTAAGGAAGCAGCAGACATGATGAATATTCACTTCATAGCAAGTCTCCCGTCCTGAGCCAGCACAATGTCAACAGTGGAAAGAAAAAAACTCCCTTTTAAAAGGGAGAAACATCCAGCAGAGCCAGGCTCAGGACAAGTGGCCATCTGCTTTGACCAGGTGAGTTTGATAGGACAGAAAGAAGAGGTAAACAAACAGAATGGTAGGTCCAGCCAAAAAGGAAAGTCTTAAGCCTAGTCTTAAACTGGATAATGTGTCTGCTTCACGGACAGAAACTGGAAGTTGGTTCCACAAGAGAGGAGCCTGATAATTGAAAAATTTGCCTCCCATTCTGCTTTTGAAAACTCTAGGAACCACAAATAAGCCTGCAGTCTGAGCATGAAGCGCTCTGTTAGGAAAATATGGAACAACAAGATCTGTAATATAAGATGGAGCCAGGTTGTTGAGAGCTTTGTAGGTTAGAAGTAGGATTTTGAATTTTATTCTGGACTTGACAGGGAGAGAATCCAGTGGAGAGAAGCTAAAACTGGAGAAATATGATCTCTCCTACTAACTCCGGTTAAGACTCTGGCAGCAGCATTTTGTATTAACTGAAGACGTATTAAAGAAGTATTTGGACACCCAGATAACAAACCATTGCAATAGTTCAGTCTAGACGTGATAAATGCATGAACACATTTTTCTGCATCATTTTTAGATCAGATGTTTCTAATTATAGTGATACGCAGGTGGAAGAAGGCAGTTCTAGTAACATTTTTAATGTGGGGGTTAAAAGACATGTCCTGATAAAAAATAACACCAAGATTTTTAACATTAGAGCTGGAGGACAGATTAATGCCATCTAAGGTGGACAAAAGACTGAAAAATTAA
The DNA here is from genome assembly GCF_014905685.2 of Nematolebias whitei. Taxonomy (NCBI): domain Eukaryota; kingdom Metazoa; phylum Chordata; class Actinopteri; order Cyprinodontiformes; family Rivulidae; genus Nematolebias; species Nematolebias whitei. The sequence continues at coordinate 3,829,554 of NC_056515.1, read as the reverse complement.
TTCCTACCCAGACAGCAAAATACGATTGAATCAACGTTGAAATATGGTTAGGCAGAAATATTGAATCAATGTTGAAGCCTGACTTTGAAATTATACAGAAAGTGGTCGGTGACTTACACGTTGAATCAACGTTAGGTTTTCAACCATAACTGATGCTATATCAATGTTGGTTCAACCATCATCTAAATGCTAATCTAAATTTACATTTGTGTTGGTTTTATATTGAATCAATGTTAGGAATCAATAGTGATTCAACCATCATCTAAATGGTAATCTACATTTACACCATATGCCTTCTCAGAGATTAAAATAAACAGATAAGGCAATTGTAGTACACTGTCAGAGGTCTGAAAATGTCACCATGTCTTTGAGAGATCTCTACAATCTTTAAATGTCTTTCTGTCAAGAGGATGGGGGTCATACTGTCACCGTTATCAATGACCAAACAAGGGTGTCCACAGTATCAACCGACTGACATCAAAGTGAAGTAAAAAAAAAAAAAAAAAGCCAACCTTATTCTACTGACATATTAGGCAAAAATAAATTGGGGTCCACAGGCCAATAGCGGTCAATTTGGTTGTCATCATGAAAACATCTGAGAATGAGAACCACTGCTCTACCACTGATAAACCTCAAATTGCTCTATGAACGCTGTAACCATTCTATGGATGGGTACTGTAAATGCAGAGGACATATGTAGTGTTCTAAGGCCTAGGTTAGATTCGGAGCTTCACTACAGTCATATTTAAAATAATGGGTTCTCTCTTTTTCGAGCTAATTACAGCCATGTGACAGAGGTACTGTGCGTAGATGGTTTCATCAGTGACATGAGACGTTAATTTTCTTTGACCCATCAAAATAAATGTGGTCATTTATTAACAGAATCAAAATTTAACATCATAACATTGTACACTTGATTAGACTGATCTGGTTCTGATTAATAAAACTTGGCACGTTTTACTTAATAAAAACAACAGACATTTCTGAAGGCATCTGGATTAATTACTGGCAAGATAGAGGAGTTTTAAAGATGGGAAATATGGAGGAGTTTAAAGGGAGATGTTGAAGGACGATGTATGTCTGTAGACCAGAACAACACGCTCCTTCCAAACGCAGTTCGCCCGCGGTACACGTTGCGTGAAGCGCGTGACGACTCTTTACCTTGGCAGAGGATGGGTCCGCTACGGTCAAGAGGTCCCTGGCACGCTACCCTTCAGCGTCTCCTCAGGGCGACAGCGACTCGGCAGAAGTCGTGAGATACTCTGTTCTACAGAACAAACTTCCTCAGAAGTGGTAGGGCATTCGCCTGGTGATAGTCACAGCGAGGCGCCGTGACTCCAGCAGAGATGGATGACCCCATCAGCCTGGAAAACTGAGTCCGAAGTTCCACTCAGCAGTGGAAAAACTCTAGAACTCCAGAACAGCTTGAGCTGAAGAACAGAACTTCACTCCATGACTACTCCACAAGACTCCAGAAGACCCAGAAGACTCCAGAAGACTAATAGTTCCAGGAAGTGTCGACTTTTAAAGAGTTCTGCTTCCGGTCACTTTAGTAAGTCCTGATTGGTTGAAGCAACCAACAGGGGTGTGGTTCTAGTGATGTCAAAGGGTTTTTACAAGTCTAGAAAACAGCAAGAATGTTTTAGGAACAGACAGATAAATGTTTTGGCGAAGTGAGAAACACTGCAGGTGCCAGTTTTCTTATTTACTGTCTGAGAGTTTTAAAAACACGACAGCCCGTTCTAACAACTTGTTTTTGACTGTCTCCGACTTTTGACCGACATCACTCTTTCTCATTTCAGACAGAACATCAAAAATGCATAATTACTTTGTAAAATAGACATTTAACTTGATTTCTAATTTAAATGAGGATTAAAAAATCATTAATACTATTTCACAGTTGATTTAAAATGAGTGGTTCACTTCAACATTTAAAAATGGTATGAACTAAACACACTTTTGATTATCAATATATTGTAAAATAGGGATGATAATATAAAAAGAGAGTGTTCTTTCAATTGATTAGTTCAGGATACAATTAGACCGTCTCTGGATGAGCTAATTTGTATTTCTGGATTCAAATCAATGAAATAACAGTTCCTGTCCCATGAAGGTCTTCAGAGGCAGGTTTTGGTCGGAGGCCTAGTCCACTACAGTCCCCCCTTTGAAAATCATCGCCTGTCCATGGGGATGAATTCCAACATGAACTTACGCCTCCGAATGTCCTTGATCTTGATGTAATCCAGCAAGAGGAAAACAAAAGTCAAAGAAGGTAATCCCGCAACGGTTTAGGTAATTCCACACTGTTGTTGGTAATTCCATTATGTTGTTGGTAATTCCATTGTAGCAATGCTTTAACCCCTTGGAAACAGAGTCTGTAATCCATTGGAAAAAGTCATATAATCCACAACGATAAATCCACAACGATTGGAGGTGTTGATTGATCAGCATGCAGAGGGGTTCCCTCGATTGAACTGCAGAGGCGACCACTGGATGGAGTTTGGAGACCCACATTGGAGTTGTAGGTCCCTTCAGCGAAGGTTGCTACTGGTGGTTCCCAGTGGGTGCCATTCTGGTTCTATGTGTTATGCATTTATGTGGTTTTAGTTGGGCTTATGAGTGGGATTTTACATAAGACCTTAACCTATATGCACCTGGTGTGTAAGCTATCATGGTTTAGATCAGCTAAAGTTACCAGTTTAAAGGGTGGGTCATGCTGAAAAATTTTCATATAGGGATTTATACCTATAGAAGGGCATTCCAAACTGTTTTTCCATTCCTAACTTGGTTTAAGTTAGATTTACATGGCAAAATATAGTTTGGTTCAATTATCTGTTGTCCTTTTAGACGAACGACTTGAGGTTTGGTTTTTTGGTTTTCCCCTAAATGTTTTGGAGTCTATGGCGAGACTCAACTGAAGGATTAGCAAGCCCCCCCCCCCCCCCCCCCGAATAGAATGTTTCGAGTAGGTTCGGCTTGAGCGTCGTGAGACCAATGTAGGTTATGGTACTTAAGGTAGCATTAATCTACATTGACTCCGCAAAGATTTAATTTTAACAAATGAACCGCATGTTGGCATAGTTAAAGTCCTCTTAGTCTCTAACTAAAGTACACACAAAATTCATTCTTGCTGGGGGTGTTAAGAGACAATACCAAAAACCAGTTAAACGATGTCTCAACATCGACAAAAATAGTGACTAAGCAACCAGAAAAACAACGTTTCAACATTGACAAAAGTAGCGATTAAGCAACTAGAAAACGACGTTTCGGTGCGTCACTCACTCTGAATGTCAGATTTGATCACGTTATCACATCTGGGTTGTTAACACTTAATTACGCTTAAACTTATTTCGTTTCTGCTTGGACGACCTTTTTCCCACTAGGTCTGAGTTTGTGAGATCTTTGTCTCTTGTAGAGTTATTGAACGCCTTGTGTAGTTTAACCTGGTTTCGATGTACCCATTTAACCATTGGCTCCTTCTGGCCTTTGCTGATTTTGATAAGATAGACAACTGGAGACAGTTTGTCTGTTATCAGGTGCGGTCCAGTCCACCTGGGCATCAGTTTGCGGGTGAGAGTTCCGGTCCAGGCTCTCTTTTCCCGGTTGTGGGGGCGAACGTGTAGTACCAGACCCCATCTCCCACTTGGAGTTCCTCGTGAGAGGCCTTTTGGTCATAGTACGCCTTTCGTCCTTCAGTGGATTTTTTCAGATTTTTCTCGGCAAACGCAAATGTGTTCTTAAGGTGTTCCTCCAAATCATTCATGTATTGCTGTGTGGTGTAGGCTGTTGGCATGGCGGCATCGCCTGGTTGGTACAACAGGTGTAGAGGGAGAGTCATTTGTCAACCCGTCATCATCTCGAAGGGAGAGATGCCAGTCGATGTGTGTGGAGTGGCCCTTATGGCCATGAGGACCAGAGGGAGTTTCACGTCCCAGTCCTTGTGGTTTGCGGCTACGTATTTCTTCAAAATACATACCACAGTTCTGTTTGCTCTCTCTACTTGGCCTGAGGCCTGTGGGTAGTAGCCAACATGGAAGTTGACTTTGATGCCTAGCATCTTCCACAGTTCTTTCATCACTTCAGCTGTGAAGTGCGTACCTTGGTCTGAGTTCACCCTGAGGCGAAGTCCAAACCTTGAAAATACATTATTCATTAGTAACATAGCAGTTGTTTGTGCTGTGTCATTAGGAGCTGGTAGGCATTCTACCCATTTGGTAAATGCGCAAGTTACCGTGAGAAAATATTTATTTCCTCTAGAGCTCTTAGTAAGTGGTCCAACCCAGTCGATCTGGAGGTCGGACCATGGGAATGCAATGCCTCTACTTTGCAGTGGTGCTCTGTGGAGTGGTCTGGATGGCTGAAACTGACCACAGACCAGGCACCCTTTAATATAGTTCTTGACATCCTTTTTCATTCCAGGCCAATAAGCAACTTGTTTTAATGCTTTCAGCGTGGCGTTATCTCCCTTGTGTCCTGCGGACCCGAGGTCATGCGCATGAACTAACATCACCTCCCTGTGGTCATGGGGGACCACGAACACAGGTGAGGACGTCAGTCCATGAGCAAAAGTTAGGATGCCCTTGATTAGTTTTAGCTGTTTGTGCAGCTGAAAGAGGACTTTAAGGTCTGGATTGGAATCCAGGTCTGCTTCGGACAGAGTACTGTTCTCTGGGTCAGTCAAGTACAGCATCATCGAGTTTATTGCAGGATCCAACTTCTGAAGTTGGATGATGTCTGTGTCAGTCAGCACGGTTTGTACAGAGACTGTGTTGTCAGCCTATTTGGCTGCAGCCAGTGCACATGTGACTGCCATTACCGCCGCTGTAGGTTGTACTGACAGAGTTGCGAGCAGCCAGGAGGGGTCAAAGGACCACAGAGGGCCGACCACAGAGGGCCAACCACAGAGGGCCGACCACGGCTCCGTCCTTGGCTAGGAAGTCTGCAAGGTCATTATACCGCTTGTCATCGCCTAGGACTCTTGAATGTCCTGGAACCTTTTTCCAGTAGACCTGTAGGTCATGTGATGTCACCAAGTGATCACATGCCATGAAAAGCTCTTTGCGTTTGACCACTTTCTTGTTGCTTGTGAGAAAGCCGTTTTGTTTCCACAAAGCGAGATGACACAAGAAACTAAGTCGAGCGTAATTAGAGTCCGTGCAGATGACTAGCGTTTGGATGGTGCGTTCTACGGCCATCTGGAGAGCTATTAGGATTCCTGCTATCTCAGCATACTGAAAAGTCTGAGAGCCTAATTTATAGCTAAAAGTGACCTCTTGTTGGCCTTGGAGGAGGACCCTTCCAACACCTGATTTGCAGGTTTGTTCGTGGTGGAATGAGCATCCATCCACGTACAATCTTGTCACATCTTTGTAGATATTGCTATCAAAGTAGTGGTGATTCGGGTCATCACTTACTGAGAGTTTTTCCGCAGCTGGCGGATGGGTGGCAGGTACATCTTGTGTACATTCCTGGCAGAGTGCCAAGTCGGTGCCCAAATGTGACTTCTTGTTTTTTCCGTAGCGGATGTCTAGGTCAAAACTTTGAAGCGCCACGAGCCATGTGGCCACCCGTGAGTTTGTCACCACACCATCTCTGATGCGTTGGCTATTCAGGAAAGTCACTGGCTGGTGTTGTGTTTCAACAATGATCTTTTGTCCACTGATGTCTGAATGTAGTGTTCTAAGGGGCTAGGTTAGCTTCAGAGCTTCACTACAGTCATATTTAAATAACGGGTTCTCTCTTTTTCGAGCTAATTACAGCCATGTGACAGAGGTACTGTGCGTAGATGTTTTAATCAGTGACATGAGACGTTAATTTTCTTTGACCCATCAAAATAAATTGGTCATTTATTGAGCAGAATCAAAATTTAACATCAAAACATTGTACACTTGATTAGACTGGTCTGGTTCTGATTAATAAAACTTGGCATGTTTTACTTAATAAAAACAACAGACATTTCTGAAGGCATCTGGATTAATTACTGGCAAGATAGAAGAGTTTTAAAGATGGGAAATATGGAGGAGTTTAAAGGGAGATGTTGAAGGAAGATGTATGTCTGTAGACCAGAACAAACAACACGCTCCTTCCAAACGCAGTTCGCCCGCGGTACACTTCGCGTGAAGCTCGTGATGACTCTTTACCTTGGCAGAGGATGGGTCCGCTACGGTCAAGAGGTCCCTGGCACGCTACCTTTCAGCGTCTCCTCAGGGCGGCTGCGACTCGGCAGAAGTCGTGAGATACTCCGTATCATGTCTATCATGTATCTGATACAGGATATCCGACTACAGCTCAGTGCAGTATGTGCAGCGACACAAAACAGAGGGAGGCCCAGTATATATATTCAGAACAGGGTCTGTAATTTTATAGAACTATAGGGCAACTCTGGAGACAACAATACAAGAACAGGTGGAAGTGACAAGTCATTCAAGCAGTTGCATGTACCTGTAAACATATTTGACTCCTTTCTGACTGACAGAACAACAGTCTATTGTCCATGGAAGAACAGTGTCCATGAGGTTAAGCCTTGTACTGCATAAACCAGGGAAAGTGTGTGTTGGGGTAACCTAAGTTTGACTCTGGTTTGCTTGTTTGGGTCTCTTTGGTTCCTTGGGATGCCTCCCTCCCGCTCTGGCACAAAACGAAGCCACTTCTTGACAGTTTGTTGTAGTCCTTGTCAGTCAGCTTTGGGTCAAACTGTCAAGCAGCAGGTGAAAGACACAAAAGTAAGAGTTAGGAAAACAGAGTGTATATCCGATATAATATTACACTCCTTTCCCTCCCTATTTTCTGAGGGGCTCTATTCACCCCCCCCCCCCCCCCATGTCTAGCTTTTGGTGTGTGTTTGCGCACAAACACTCCCACACAAATGCCCATAATTTTAAAATGTTTCATAATAGCAGATCTACAAGCTCTGACACATTTTGAACTTGTAGACTAAAATTTGTGCTCAAGTAGCTAAAGCGCTAAACACATTTTTTCCCTGAGGAAAAATGAGCAAGACCACACAGAAATGATCTACATTTTATAAATGAGTGCAGTTCAGTCTGTCAAAGGAATTATCGTCTTTTGATGGACTGATTCTTCCATCAGTAATGATGTCGCCTCATTGAAGTCTTGTTCACTGGTGATTAGCAGCTGGAAGGGGAGCATAGCGGTTGCAGTGGCTGGTCCCTGGGTACCACCTGGTGTCACGTTGCCCTCAGCCAACTTGTTCTTGATGAACTGCATATCTCTGGACAGATTCTTCACCACCAAAAGTACTGAAGTCATCTTGTGGATGGCAAGGTCTTCAGAAAAAAAGTTAAAATCAAATAGAAATTAAAAAATAACCTTTATATGACACATGAGGAATACACCATGTCCAATAGACTTGCCTTTTAAATGCTGCTCGTCATCACCAGCCATCTGTGTGGTTCCATCTGTAAAACACAAATATTCATACAACTTAATTGTTGCAACATTTTTGAAAGGTTAGGCGCACGTGTTATGCATTATTATGCAGATGACACTATCATTTATTGCTGTTCATCCTCCCTCAGCCAAGCCTTCACCTCTCTTCAAGACGCTTTTAATATTATCCAGTCACGTCTGCAAAAACTTAGACTGGTCCTAAATGCTGACAAAAGCAAGATTATGTTTTTTTCCAACAGAAAGCAGCAACCAGAGAACCCACCTCAAATTGAAACCCAAGAGGGAAAACAAATAGAAATGGTCTCCACCTACAAATATCTAGGTTTCAACATTGACAATAAACTGTCATTTAAAATCCACATCTCCAAAATGGTCACTAAACTCAAATTGAAGCTAGGCTTCTACTTCAGAAATAAATCCTGCTTCTCATGTAAAGCCAGGAGAACATTAGTAGCTGCAACTTTCATGCCGATATTAGATTATGGTGACGTGCTGTACATGAGTGCTGCATCAAAATACCTACAGTCCTTAGACTCAGTTTATCATGGTGCCCTTCGATTCATTACTGATTCCAGTTATCGCACTCATCACTGTGAACTTTACGTCAAGTCTAGCTGGTCTTCTCTCAGCGCTCGCAGATACACTCACTGGATATCCTTCATCTATAAGACCCTTCTAAACCTAGTCCCATCATACCTTACCTCCCTAATACAAACATCACACAATCATTACTCCCTGCGCTCAAATGACCTAATCCTCCTGTCAGTTCCTCTGGTCAGAACTGAACTAGGAAAAAGAGCATTCAGCTTCGCCGTCCCCTCAGCCTGGAACAACTTACAGACAGATTTGAAACTATCAACACTCATCTCGCCTAGATCCTTCATGTCAACCGTATCAGATAATGTTATCAAAAATATGGACCATTGCAGATGTTTCTAAAACATTACTTATCAAATATACATGTCTTTGTTCACTTTTAACTCTGTCTACTTAACCTGATGTCTGTTCTACATTTAATGTCTATAGAAGTCTGTATTATCCTGATGGTTTCAAACTGTTAACATTTATTTATCGTGATAGTAGTTTCTTTTTTCTTTTGATAAATGTAAATGCTTATTGTCAATTACCCTGTGACGTGTGCTGATGACCACTTGACCAGGTCACCCTTGTGAAAGAGATCTCGATCTCAATGGGCTCTACCTGGTAAAATAAAGGTGATTGATTGATTGATTGATTGACGTGTGTATAATTTACAGTGATTTTATTTTGGTTAAAAATGTTTGTGTTTGTTCAATAGGGAACAGTTTGTTCCCTACAGCTATTTAATAGAAAGGGAATTTTCTGTATCCAATCAGGAGAGAACTCAGATTAATGGAATACATGGGGCCATTATGGAAACAAGCCTCTGAGGGCTTTGTGTTATGTTTGGCTTTTAAGCATTAACAAACTGTTAATAAAGTATTCAATAAAAGACATGACAGTGGTTTAATTTGTCTACAAATATCTCACTTGAGATTGATGTAGTAAATTGGGTTCCTTTGTGAGGAATCCAATGGCATACCATTTTGTACATGTTGTTGGAGGCCAGGGGAATGTTATACTGCCCTGAGCTATATCCTGCCATCTCTGTAGAAAAAAATAGTTACATTTCACTACAGTTTAGGAGTACAAACACAACAAGAAAAATAATCTGAATTGTTAGTCAAATTAACTAATATGTCATAAAATATGATTCTTTTTTTTTTACAAAGTATAAATGTATCACCAGCGAAACCATACCGGATCGGTCAAGGCCCAGGTTAATAATGACCGCCACTGGTGCTGTTGACAAACAGGGTGCCGGCGGAAATTGTACTACTGTTAGTCGAAGACCACGAGGAGGGAAACGTGTCAGGAGACAGAGGGAGAAGAGGAAAGTGACAAATGTAGGACTGAGGGTTGCAACTCTAAATGTGGGGACAATGACAGGCAAAGGTAGAGAGCTGGCTGACATGATGCAGAGAAGAAAGGTGTCAGGGTTTCAGGCAGGTCAGGACAGGAGAGAACCCAGTTGAGCAGGCAGGACTCAGGAGGCAGTCATACAAAATAAAATACTTTAATAAGAAGAAATCAAAAGGCTAACATGGCAGCAAACTTACAAAATAGGGTCAGGACTGGATCAGCCAGGATCAGACTAGAAAGGACAGGACAGACAATACCCAACGACGACGAGAGAAAGGACAAGACTCACTGACAGGCTTAAATACACAGACAAGAGAGGAGGTGATCACAAACAGCTGAGAACAGAAGGAGAAATCAATCAGGATTAATGACACAAGGGTGCACAGACAGATAAGGCCCACAAGATGGCGCCATTCCTACAGTACCCCCCCTCAAGGTCACCCCCTGGCATCCCCAAAAAAGCCCCCCTAAAAGACTTGGGTGGGTGGGTGGAGGGAGGAACTTCAAGGATGGAGGGCCCAAGACAAAACATGACAAAAACAAACTGACAAAACAAAACCAGGGACCTAACGAGACACAAACCTAACTAGACACAAAGAGGGGAACACAAAAGTCTGGGCGGTCACGAGACAGTCCATCAGGCCAGAGTAGATCAGGCAGGCAACCGGGAGGTCGACCATCAGGCCAGAACAGGTTATGCGGGCAACCGGGAGGTCGACCATCAGGCCAGAATGGGTCGGGCGGGCAGCTGGGAGGCCGTCCATCCAGCTGGAGCAAGTTGGGCGGCCGGCCGGGAGGCCGTCCATCAGGCCGGAGCAAGTCGGGCGGGCAGCCGGGAGGCCGCCCATCAGGCCGGAGCAAGTCGAGCGAGTGGCGGGGAGGCCGTCCATCAGGCCGAAGCAAGTCGGGCGGGTGGCCGGGAGGCTGTCCATCAGGCCGGAGCAAGTCGGGCGAGTGGCCGGGAGGCCGTCCATCAGGCCGAAGCAAGTTGGGTGGGTGGCCGGGAGACCGTCCATCAGGCCGGAGCAAGTCGGGCGGGTGGCCGGGAGGCCGTCCATCAGGCTGGAGCAGGGTGGGCGGGCGGGCGGGCGGCCGGGAGGTTGTCCAGGCAGGATCAGGACAGACGGGTGGCCGGGAGACCATTCATCAGGCCAGGGCCGACAGGGCGTGCGGTCGAGAGGTCGTCCAATGAGCCATTCAGATGGGTCAGACAGGTGGCTGGGGGGCCGTTCAGGCAGGATCAGGACAGACAGGGTCTTAGGCAGGTCGGGGTCGAAGGTTTCAGGCAGGTCAGCAACAAAGGCCTCAGGCAGGTCGGGGACGAAGACCTCAGACGAGCTGGGGACGAAGACCTCAGACGAGCCAGGGACAAAGACTTCAGGTAGACCAGGATCTCCTATGGTTGACTCAGGATCGTCTGCGGTTGGGTTAGGATCTTCTGCGGTCAGGAGCGAAGACCTCAGACGGACCGAGAGCGAAGACCTCAGCAGACGGACCGGGAGCGAAGACCTCAGCGGACGGATCAGGAGCGAAGACCTCAGCAGACGGACCAGGAGTGAAGACCTCAGCGGACGGACCAGGAGCAAAGACCTCAGCGGATGGACCAGGACCGAGGAACTCAGCAGACCGGTCGGCGGCAAGGAGCTCAACAGATGGGTCAGCGGCGAGGAGCTCAGCAGACGGGTCGACGGCAAGGAGCTCAGCAGACGGGTCGACGGCAGCTGCAGGTTCCGGTAACACTGCAGGTTCTGAATCTTCTGCAGCTGGTTCTGGGTTCTGAGCAGGTTCAGAGTCTTCTGCTACAGACTCTGGACTGGCTGTTGCAGACACTGGGCTGGCTGATGCAGACTCTGGGCTGACTGATGCAGACTCTGGGCTGACTGATGCAGGTTCTGGGCTGGCTGATGCAGGTTCTGGGCTGGCTGATGCAGGTTCTGGGCTGGCTGCTGCAGGTTCTGGACGACCTGCAGACTTTGGATGGGCTGCAGGTTCCGGATGACCTACAGACTTTGGACGGGCTGCAGGTGCTGGACTACCTGCAGACTCTGGGCTGGCTGCAGGTTCTGAACTACCTGCAGACTCTGGATGACCTGCAGGTTCTGGATGGGCTGCAGGTTCTGGATGACCTGCAGATACTGGATAGGCTGCATGTTATAGATGACCTGCAGGTTCTGGACGGGCTGCATGTTCTGGATGACCTACAGATTCTGGGCGGCCTGTAGGTTCTGGAAGGCCTGCAGGTTCTAGACGGGCTGCAGGTTCTGGATGACCTGCAGATTCTGGATGGGCTGCAGATTCTGGATGACCTGCAGGCTCCGAGCCCTTTAGTCCCACAGGTAGATGGGGGCTCGGGTACTCCCCCCTCACCCCCCACCCCCTTAACCAATCGTCAACCTTAACCAAAAATCAACTTTTCTGAAAATAATTGAGCATTGAATTAACATCTTTATCTAGGTAAGGTGCTCAGGTCCAAAAAACAAAACCTCAGTGTTGTTTGTATTCAAAAGGAGAAATTAAGGGTCATCTAGGTTTTTATGTCTTTAAGACATGCTTGTAGTCTAAGTAACTGATTGGATCCATTGGGTTTAATGGACAAATATAATTGTGTGTCATCAGCATAACAATGAAAATGTATCCCATACTGTTTAATAACTTTACCTAATGGAAGCATATATAAAGTAAAGAGTATTGGTCCAAGCATTGAGCCCTGAGGAAATCCATGACTATCTTTGATCTATGAAGAAGATTTATTATTTACATTTGTAAACTGGGGGCAGCACGGTGGCGCAACTGGTAGAGCTGCTGCCTCTCAGCGAGCAGGTCGTTGGTTCAAAACCTGATCCAGGGGCCTTCCTGGGTGGAGTATGCATGTTCTCTCTGTGCATGCGTGGGTTTTCTCCGGGTGCTCCGGTTTCCTCCCACAGACCAAAAACATGCATGTTAGACTGATTGGTAACTCTAAATTGTCCCTAGGTGTGAGTGAGAGCGTAAGTGGTTCTAAAAAAGTTAAATCTGGTCCTCTGGACATTCAAAAAAACAAAACAAAGCAAAACAACAAAAAAATGTAGAAACGTTTCGTCTCTCATCCAAGAGACTTCCTCAGTCTGAGGTGCTGTATTCAGCTCAGTCTCTTAAATAGCACCTTCTCAGAGTGGATCAACCAGTTTTGCTGCTGACAACCAAAACCAGCTGATCACATGCTCAAGAAGGACCATCAGCCTAACAATGGATCATTAGCACACTGATGGCTGTTTACTATTCACAGAGGGCTGAGTGATACTAGCAATCACAGCATTGTAAGAGGGGGACAATTGAACACGTAGGCCTCCACCCCTGTTTAACGATGGACGATTTCTTTTCACAAAGATGGCCTCCTTTACTCCTCTCTCAAACCATTGTTCCTCTCTATCCAGGATGTGCACGTCTTCATCCCTGAAAGAGTGACCGCTGGCCTGGAGATGAGTGTAGACCGCAGAGTCCTGGCCTGATGATGTTGATCTTCTGTGCTGGGCCATCCTTTTGGCCAGTGGCTGTTTTGTTTCCCCGATGTAAGACTGATCACAGCCCTCCTGACACTGAACAGCATACACAACATTACTCTGTTTGTGCCGAGGGACAGGATCTTTGGGATGAACCAGTCTTTGCCGTAATGTATTTTGGGGTTTAAAAGCAACTGGGACGTTATGTTTAGAAAAATAAACGTCTCAGTTGCTCTGATACTCCCTCAACATATGGAATGACCACTGGTCTGCGTCTGGGTTCCTCCTTTTCACCTGTTGGCTGACTGGAGTCCTGTTTGGGTTTCTTCTCTGCTTTCAGGAAGGCCCAGTTAGGATATCCACATTGCTCTAGAGCCTGTCTTGTGTGGGATTTCTCCTTCTGCCTGGCTCCTGAGCTAGTGGGGACGCTGTCTGCTCTGTGATACAGAGTCCTGATGACTCCTAACTTGTGCTCCAAAGGGTGATGGGAGTCAAACTGCAAATATTGGTCTCTGTGGGTGGGTTTGTGGTACACCTCAGTTTGCAAATGTCCTCTATCAGAGACTGAGACCTCACAGTCCAAGAAAGCCAACTTGCCATTTTTTTCATCTTCTTGTGTGAACTTGATGTATTTATCCACAGAGTTGATGTGGTCAGTGAAATGTTGGACTTCCTGAGATTTAATTTTAACCCATGTGTCGTCAACATACCTGAACCAATGACTTGGTGGTGTCCCTGAAAAGGACGTCAAGGCTCTCTTTTCTACCTCCTCCATGTACAGGTTGGCAACAATAGGAGAAACTGGAGACCCCATAGCACACCCATGTTTCTGCCTATAATATTGCTCCCCATATGTGAAGTAGGTTGACTGCAGGCACAGTTTTCAAGAGTTGACACAGTTGTTCTGTGGAAAGCGTGGTCCTTCTGCTCAGAGTGGTGTCTGATTTTAATTTTAAACTGACCACCTCTACTGCATCATCAACAGGAATGCAGGTAAAGAGTGATGTGACATCAAAAGACACCATTGTTTCATCAGTCTCCATGATGAAATCCGTCACCTTATCCACAAAGTCCATGGTGTTCTGTATGTGGTGTTCAGAGCTGCCAACTAAAGGGATGAGTACAGATGCCAGATATTTGGAAACATTGTAAGTGATAGAGTTAATTATGCTAACAATAGGTCTTAAAGGTACACCTTGTTTGTGGATTTTAGAAAAACCATACAAACAAGGTGTGGCCTCTCTTGGGTACAGTCTGTGGTACAGAATGATTCAGTCCATCGGCAATAGAATGGGAACACTAACTCCACCCACGCCGGCCGTCTCAGCACCATTAGCGCCACTAGCGCAAAGCACCGCCCGCTGGGAACAACCCCGTGAGCTGGAGATTCGGCCGGCCACAGTTTTTCAAGGTAATCCGGGAACAATTCAATGGTTTCCTCCTCCAATGTGAACTAGCATTTGCCCGTTCTCCTTCTCTGTTTCCAAACTCTGCATCCATGATCACTTATATCATTACTTCGTTGAGAGGTGTGCCTCTTGATTGGGCTCATGCCTACCTCCAGTCTCACCTTGTGGTCTCACTATCATTTAGCGACTTTATTAAGGATTTCAAGTGTGTGTTTCATGTCCCTGTCCACCAGGAGGAGACGTCCCGCCGTCTGTTGGCCATGAGGCAGGGTCAAGCTACCGTGGCTGAATACGCCATCCTTTTCTGGGTTGCGGCGGAGAAAACCAGGTGGGACGAGGTGGCACTAAAGGGAGCATTCTCTAATTCACTTTCTGATCAAATAAAGGATCAACTGGCGCTTAGAGATGAGCCGGAGACGTTGGATGATCTCATCAGCTTGGCGATCAAGATTGATAATCGTCTTAGGGAAAGGCAGGGCCAAGCGGAACCGATGGCTTCCGGGTCAATTTTTCCTCTAGCGTCTTCCGCTATCAAAGAACCCACGTCACAACCAAGTACCACTCACTATGACTCCGAGCCTGAACCTATGCAGATCGGACGAACCCGACTCACGTTGCAGGAGAGGCAACGACGATTGGCAGCACGTGAATGTTTCTACTGTGGAAAGAGAGGACATTTTGTGCGATCTTGCCCAAACAAGTTAAACTCCAGCACTCACCAGCCATTCAGGGGATCCTGGTGAGTGAAGCTCGTTGTGCCCCTGATTCACGTTTTTGTCTTCCTGCCAGAATTATTCTTCAGCAAAGACACTATTCCATTGAGGCCCTCATTGACTCTGGAGCAGAGAAAAACCTTATTTCTCAGGATTTGGTAGAAGAGCTTCAAATTCCTACCAGAAATCTTCCATACCCCATTCCGGTGGCTGGAGTCACCGGAAAGAACATCACCAGTATCACCCAGGAAGTAACTGAATTACCATTCATCATCTCCGGAAACCACAGAGAACTGGGTGAGTTCATGGTTTTTCATTCCCCCTATCACCGCAGTTTATTTTAGGCTACCCATGGTTGGTAAAACACAACCCCATCATTGATTGGCAGAAGAAAAGAATGGGTGTTTGGAGCGAATATTGTTTAAGGAACTGTTTAAGGTCTGCTGGTTTTCTGTCAGAGACAATAAAGGAGGTGACCTCCTCTCCACCTGATTTGTCGAAGATACCCAAGATGTACCATGATTTAGCACCCGTATTTTGTAAGAATAAAGCGTTATCTTTAACTCCACATCGCCCATACGACTGCTCAATTGAACTGTTGCCAGGAGCTCCTCTCCCTTCGAGTCGCCTGTATAACCTCTCTCAGAGCGAAAAAGAAACCATGCAAAATTATTTAGACGAATCATTACAATCTGGCATCATTCGCCCCTCAACGTCTCCATTAGGGGCAGGATTTTTCTTTGTAGATAAGAAGGACGGTTCACTCCGCCGGTGTATTGACTACCGAGGTCTAAATGCTATAACCATAAAGAACAAATACCCACTTCCGTTAATCAACTCAATACAAGAACAACTTCATTCTGCCACTGTTTTTTCAAAGTTGGATTTAAGAAACGCTTATCACCTTTTGAGAATCAAGGAAGGAGATGAGTGGAAAACAGCATTTAAGACCCCTTTTGGACATTTTGAATATTTAGTCATGCCATTCGGACTCACTAATGCTCCTGCAATTTTTCAGACTCTCATCAACAACATTATCCAAGATCTGATCAATAAATTTGTGTTTGTATATCTAGATGACGTACTGATTTATTCTACCGACATCCAGACCCACCAGACCCATGTTCGCACTGTACTACAACGATTGTATGAAAACCAACTTTACGTCAAAGCTGAAAAGTGTGAATTCCACGTAACCTCTGTCTCTTTCCTTGGTTTTATCTTTAATGAGGGACACTACCACACTGACCCTGAGAAGGTCTGAGCAGTACTGAAGTGGCCAACACCTACGGACAGAAAGCAACTTCAGAGATTCCTGGGGTTTGCAAACTTCTACCGTCGTTTTATCCGGAACTACAGTCAGATGGCAGCCCCTCTCACCCAACTTACTTCCACGAATCACAAATTCAACTGGACCCCCAAAGCCGATCAAGCCTTCTGTGAGTTAAAGCAACGTTTTTGCTCTGCACCCATTCTCCATCATCCAGACCCCCAAAGACTGTTCATTGTTGAGGTAGATGCATCGGATATTGGTGCTGGGGCAGTACTCTCTCAAAGGGATCCCCACGATAATAAAACTCACCCATGTGCTTTCTTTTCAAGACGTTTCTCTCCAGCTGAACAGAACTACGACGTCGGAAACCGTGAGTTGTTGGCCATAAAACTAGCCCTCGAGGAATGGAGACACTGGTTGGAGGGGGCCAATATTCCATTTATCATTTGGACCGATCACAAGAACCTAGCATATTTACAAGACGCCAAGCACCTTAACCTCTGTCAGGCCCGGTGGGCGTTGTTCTTCACGAGATTCAGGTTCACTATCACTTATCGCCCTGGTTCCAAGAATGTTAAGCCAGATGCTTTATCTCGACAATTCTCCATTTCCGACCGAAATAAGGGAGACTCTGGGATCTTGCCACAAGCCTGTGTGGTCCGAGGTGTCACCTGGCCCATTGAACAAGAGATCAAGAAGGCCCAAGTTCAGCAACCTGATCCTGGGGGGGGGGGGGGGGGGGACCACCTGACACCATCTTCGTCCCAAGGAGCGTCATCCACAAGGTTTTGGATTGGGTTCATTCTCATCACTTCACCTATCATCCCGGCATCAACCGAATGATCGAATTCACTAGGAAACATTTCTGGTGGATGACATTATCCAATGACATAAAGGAATTTGTCAAGGCCTGCTCCACATGTTCCCAAAATAAAAACAACAATCAACCACCAGCGGGTCTACTTCATCCATTACCAGTTCCAGACAGACCGTGGGCAAACATCGCCTTGGACTTTGTGACGGGTTTGCCACCTTCAGATGCGAAGTCCGTAGTCCTCACTGTTGTGGACCGATTTTCTAAATCTGCCCACTTCATAGCACTCGCAAAACTCCCTTCGGCTTTTGAGACAGCCCAGATTCTATTACAAGAGGTTTTCAGGATTCACGGCTTACCCACAGACATTGTATCGGACAGAGGCCCACAATTCATATCCCGATTATGGAAGGAGTTCTGTAAGTCCATCGGGGCCACTGTAAGTTTGTCATCCGGATATCATCCACAATCAAACGGACAGTCTGAGAGGTGCAATCAGGAGTTGGAGGCCGTCCTTAGGTGCGTGTCTGAGAAGAACCCATCTGACTGGTCAAAACACCTACTTTGGGTAGAATATGCGCACAATACCCTAACCTCATCTGCTGCTGGCCTGACACCCTTCGAGGTTTCCCTCGGATACACGCCCCCCCTATTTCCTCTGTTGGAAACTGAAATCCTGGTTCCATCAGTCAAGGACCACATGAACCGATGCAAGACAGTTTGGATTCAAGCTAGAGAGGCACTGACAAGGACTGCCAGATGGAACAAGGAATCAGCTGACAGACGTCGCTCCAAAGCCCCAGACTACAAGGTGGGCCAATCAGTATGGCTCTCCACCAGAGACATCCATCTAAAAGACACCTCTCGCAAGATGGCCCCCAGGTACATTGGTCCTTACACTATCGACAAGATCATAAACCCCTCTGCAGTCAGGCTCAAGTTACCACCATCCATGAAGATCCATCCAACTTTCCACGTTTCTAATCTAAAACCAGTTTCAGTCAGCCCACTCAACCCTCCCACCAACTCCCCCCCAACCCCCCTATTGATTGACAACCAACCGGCATATAGGGTCAACCGTATCCTGGATTCAAGAAGGTGGGCTAGAGGTTTCCAGTTCCTGGTCCATTGGGAGGGTTATGGACCTGAAGACAGGTCATGGATCCCAAGATCTTTCATCCTTGACCCCAGTTTGATAGAGACATTTTTTCGAGACCATCCAGAAAAACAGATGATGTCATCGTCCTGAGACGATCGTTGGGGGGAGGTACTGTAGAGGTTGGCTCCTCTACCCCTCCCTTCTCTGTTGTTTGCTCTCCCTAATTACCTTTCCACAGCTGCTGCCCATTACCTGGACCAAGTGGGGGAGCTATTTAAGTTGGAGCTTCACTTCAGACCAGTGCCAGAACAAAGAACTACTTAGCTTCATGTTCCTGTGACCTACTGGCTGGCTGACTTCAAGCTCCCCATCAGTTCCCTGCATGACAGCAGCAGTTCCTACACCACCATTACTCCTGTGTGCCTCACCTGGTTCCTGGATCTCCTATCCCCGAGTCCTCGTCTTCACCTCCTCTCCTGGTTCTCCACACCTACGCCCCGGCTCCCTTGGTTGCTCTGTAGATATATATATTTCCTCGTGTTAATACTCACCTGGTCGCACCGTGGATTATTGGATCCTGGTCCTGTCTCCTGGTTCTCACGCTCCTGGAACGACAACGACACGTAAGCCAATTTTTGGATTACTAAGTCTTCATTTCCAAAATCTCCTCTCGAGACGAATTGTCGTTCACCACCAATCTCCCCTCTGTTTCCACAGTGGATCCCTCCTGATTTGAGTCTTACCAGCTTCACCAGTACCAATAAATATAATTGTCTTTTATACCTCAGATTGTTTTTGTCATTGCTTCAAACCGTTTGCTTTTGACAACACCCACAGACCCTAACATCATGGACAATGAGTTGACACTATTTCAATGGGGGTGTGGGTGGTTAACAGAGGAGAAGCAGCAGAGAGGTGTGGAAGACAATGACTTTGCTTCCTGGACTGGACCCTGGTTTGCCAATAATTTGGGGGATAAACAAAATCAGCCATACTTCTAGAAAGAAGAGCGTCTCCATCCAGAGTGAGATGGATGCCATCTCTCCACATCAGACCAGGTTTTCTCCAAAAAGGACTCCAGTTATCTATGTGGCCCACGTTGTTGTCAGAACACCACCTGGACACCCAGCTGTTAAACGACGACATATGGCTAAAAATGTCATTGCTGGTCAGGTTGGGGAGGGGGCCAGAGAAAACTACAGAGTCCAACATGGTTTTAGCAAAATCACACACCGAAGCAACATTATGACCTCCGATTGGCGTAACCGGGTGTCATTACCACCGACGTGAATAACAATCTTACCGTATTTAGCCTTAGCCTTAGTCAGCAGTTTCAGATAAGATTAAATGTCATCTGCTCTGGCCCCTGGAATGCATTTAACTATGGCCGCTGGAGTCCCTAAAGCCACGTTTCGGACTATGGAGCTGCCAATAACCAGGGTCTGCTTCTTAGCCGATGTGTCACTGAGCGAGAAAAATCTATTAGAAACGTGAACGGGTCGGTGGTGAACTGGGGGCTTAGCCTTAGCACTATGCTTGCCCCGGACCGTCACCCAGCCAGCCTGGGGTTTCGGCTGCTCAGGGTCTTCTGGAGGACCACTAATAGGATCTAGCCTCTGTGGTTCCGTGCTATCTATGGAGACCTGGCTAGCTACTGGTTTTTCTACATTGTGGAGCCGAGCTTCCAGTTCAGACAGCCTCTACTTCAAAGTTACCATAAGATTACATTTGTTACATGTATCATTACCACTAAAGGAGGCAGAGGAATAAGTAAACATCTGACACAGAGCAAGTGAAAACAGAGGAAGCCAGGAGAGAAGCAACAGCCATGCTAAGCTAACGCTAGCAAGAGTTAGCAGATCCCAATACACCAATAAAAACCGAGAAGTGTTGAAAGATAAAAGGTGTTTTAAGCATTATCCAACAGTAGAAAAACAACTGTACTAAGTGTGTTTCTGAACTAGAATGATAAAACTGTGCAAAAGACAGCTAAACCTGGAAAACAAAAGATGACTCGAGCAAAAACAATTCACTCGAGCTACTGTAGTGGCTATTAATACATTAAATACTTTTGAGTTCATTAAATAAAACAGGAGCCACCTTGGTTCTGATTGACAACAAAATGGGGGTTTTATTTTGAAGCTTTATCTCTAAAGTGGAACAGCCAAAATACCTGGAGACCTCAAAGACAGAACCCCTTCTGATGGGGATGTTATCAGTTTTTATACACTTCTGAAACAGCACACAGACATGAGCTTGTCAGAAGTTTTCCAGAGTCTCTGATGCACACAATGATTTTCCTATAGCACATTCTTTTCAGGTCAGTCTGACAAGTCATTTGTAACACTTTAGTTGATAAAAAACAGTTCTGCTGGGAAACAGTCTTATATAAGCAGTTATGATGGGAAACAGTCTTATATAAGCAGTTGATCTTGCACCCAGAAATTCCTGGTACTTTTAGATACAGATAAACAAGCACTTTTAAATCAACTTCAAGCACATCTCAGAATCTGTTAAAAACAAGTTCTGTTTGAACACATTCTCTACAGATGCTTGTAAGTTAAAATACATATTTGCTTGGGCCTTATTATAAAACAGATTATCCAATTAATAAAGTTTCTTAGATTCTACAATCCTCCCTGATTTGAGGAAATCCCTCATATAAACTAATGCTGCCAAATTTTCCGATATATTTAGTGATGTATAAATATGTGAGTGTGAGATTATGAACAATTGTGTGATTAAATTATAATTTATATTGTGTTGTATATTGTGAATATGTGATAATATAAAACAGTGGTATTATAACAGTTAAAACTTAAGATATTTACCAAAATATGATCCTCAATTATTTCATTTGATATTTGCCATTGCTCCCTGAAGAGCCAAAAAACCCTGTTGCTGTCATTTACAGGAAAAATGTCTCCTCTGAACTAGACCCCTCTTTCTAGCTTCGGCCATTTGATTTCTAAGGCAGGGAGCAAGTGCATTATGAATAGAGTTTTAACCAAATTAGTGATATAATTGATAAAAGCAAACATAACATGATACAATATAAAACAAATAAAGATACAACATTTGATAAAACACCAACTTGGAAATGATGTATCTGTTGTTGAAGGACATCAATAGTTTGATACAGAGTCCCATACTTTAAAGAGAATTGATACACATCAAGAAGTGTATAGGAAATAAAAGGATGGAAACTTATGTAATGAACTCGGCCTCCGGTCAAACCTGCCTCTGAAGACCTTCATGGGACAGGAACTGTTGTTTCATTGATTTGAATCCAGAAATACAAATTAGCTCATCCAGAGACTTTCTAATTGTATCCTGAACTAATCAATTGAAAGGACACTCTCTTTTTATATCATCATTACTATTTTACAATGTCTTTATAATCAAAAGTGTGTTTAGTTCATACCTTTTTTAAATGTTGAAATGAACCACTCATTTTAAATCAACTGGGAAACAGTATTAATGATTTTTTTAATCCTCATTCAAAGTAGAAATCAAGTTAAATGTCTATGTTATAAAGTAATTATGCATTTTTGATCTTCTGTCTGAAATGAGAAAGGGTGATGTGGTCAAAAGTCGGAGACAGTCAAAAACAAGTTATTGGGACGAACTGTCGTGTTTTTAAAACCTCTCAGACAGAAACATGAAAACTGGCACCTGTAAGTCTGTCATTTCTCCAAAATATTTTCTCGTCTGTAACTAACCATTCCTAAACATTTCTGATGTTTTCTCGACTTGTAATGACCCTCTGACGTCACTAAAACCACACCCCTGTTGTCCTCATGCATGCTCAATAATCCAGGTAGAAAAATCCAAAAAAGTTCAATCTGGTCCTCTGGACCAGATTGAACACCCCTGTTGGTTCTTTCAAACAATCAGGACTTACTAAAAGTGACCGGAAGCAGATCTCTTTATAAAGTCGACACTTCCTAGTTCCAGTTAGTTCTAGTTCAGAGAAGTTTGAGTGCTGGAGAACAGAAGTTCTGAAGTTCTGAGTTCCTCTGAGTCTTCTCAGAGTTCCGTTAGTTCTTCTGGTTCTGATGGAGTTTGCCTGGAGTTCCTACAGGAGCCACGAAGCCTCGCTGTGGCTCCACCTGGCGAATGCCCTGTAACTGCTGAGGAAGTTTGTTCTGTGGAACGGATTATCTCACGACTTCTGCCGAGTCGCAGCCGCCCTGAGGAGACGCTGAAAGGTAGCGTGCCAGGGACCTCTTGACCGCAGCTAACTCATCCTCTGCCAAGGTAAAGAGTCGTCACGAGCTTCACTACCAGTGTACCGCGGGCGAACTGCGCTTGAAAGGAGCGTGTTGTTCTGGTCTACAGACATACATCCTCATCCATCCATTTTCTCTCCATTTAAACTCCTCCATTTCCCATCTTTAACTTCTATCTTTTTTTTTTTTTCCTTTTTTTGATGGCCTCCCTTCTCCCCTTACAGCCATCCTCTCCACACCATTATTATGAAATATTTATTATAGTGACTATCTAGTGTAGGTTTTTATTTTATTTTTTAATAGGATAGAAAGAAAGAAAAGACAAAGTAAGACTCCAAAATATAAGAAATATATACAAATAGAGCACACGTCAAAACACCCGGCAACTGTCTGTTCACCTGCAAAGAACATGACAAAACACAGCAACAAAATACATATGTATAAAGAACTTAAAATATTCATGGCTTTGCAGTAAGTTTCCATAAATATATATACCCATACCTATGCCTATATACATACATACATACATACACATGAATATACACTCACATACATATCTATATATCTACATATAAATCCTACATAAGCATCCCTGCTTCTATTTGTGTGTGGTTGTGAGCATGCATAAGTGTATAAGGCTTCTCTAATAGAACATTTATTAGTAACTGTGAAGCAGCAGAGACCCGACCCCCAAGACCAGAGGCAGACGAAAAAGGGGGGACCAGAACCCAAGACCCCAGGAGGGACCCCGACCGCGGAGCCCCCAGAGCCACCCACACAGGACGAACCACTCACCCACCCCCCAGAACGGACCACAGGGGAGAACCGGAAGATCCCCACCAGCAACCACATACAGTGACCCCCCTGGGCCAACAGCGACAAACTCACAGGCCTCCGTCGGCACCCGCCGCACCGATGTAGGTCCAGGTCCAGGCACCGAGGCCCGGGCACCGAGGACTCACACCACCCAGGCCAAGGCCTGACAGGGCCAGAGGACCCGAGCCCCACCAGGCAGACACCAGGCCAAGCCGACACACGCCCAAGCGCCCAGCCCCCGATACCAAGGGCCCCAAGCGCGCCGGCAGGCAAGGGCACACCCCACCAGGGGGCCGTGCGATAGGGGCGCGATGCCAAGCACCCCCCAGTTGTATCAAAGAGGGGGCAGTCCGAGTCTCGGCCTAACAAATACCCATTCATACACAGACACAATCACACTATCCCAACCTCAATCTCACATTCATTCACTCAAAGACATACAATAACGATACATTTCATTCTTATTCCCGATACACACTCTATACCCCCCCAGGTCCAAGACATGTACCCGCCCTCTACAGGGGGCAGCCCATGCCCAAACCCAGGAGGTAAACCCATTCATTCTTGAGCGGAGAAGAGCCAATACCCCAGACCCGGCCCAGGCCATGCCCCGCCGACAGGACACCCCCCCCCCACCATGAAGAGGACACGCCACCGACCACCCCCACACACCGCCAACAACCAAGCACGCACCCCCAGCCGACCGCCCGCCAGGCCCCGGCAGCCACCCCGGCCAGCGGGCCAACCATGGCACCCAAGAGCCAAGCTCAGGGGGTCCAAACAACCCCAGGGAAAGCACAGCGCCAGCACCGCCCATGGCAACCCCCAGACCCTGAACCCCCACATAGTCCTGGTCAACACCCGACGGCCTGCCCTTCTCCCAGACCCCACCCCCGGAATGGCAGTCAGGGAACTAGGTGGGTAGGAAGAGGAAAAATAAAATAAAATAAATAAATAAATAAATAAATAAATAAATAAATAAATAAATAAATAAATAAATAATAATAAGACCCCGACACATACACCCCCACCCCTAGATGTGCTGTTAATGTGTGTTGTTGTATAGTGCCATTAAAAAGGAAAGAAGAAGGAGCAAAGGCTGGCATGATGCCAGTTTCCCCTCCACCCCAACTATATCCAAACCCTAGTGTCTAAATGCAACCGTTGTAAGTGAGCACAGGCACAGGGGGTGAGAGTAAGGTCATCCCACCACCCATAGCCATGTGCCCACCTCAAGTTCCTATATATGAATGTCATGAGGATGTTATGAATGAATGTCTAAGGTGTACAATAAAATTGAGTCCCAGGTGGCTATGGTCAACAAAGATGTAAAATTGTTGCAGCACACCCGAGCCCAAACAACCCTAAATGTATGGAATTGAAATGAAGAGGGTGGAGGTGCATGGTGAGGGATGGGGAGAAATAACTGTGAGAGCAAATGCTCCCACAGGGAGTCAGCTCCCCCACTGACCCAACAGCCCCCCCCCCCCCCCCCAGCTCCCCAAGGTCCACCCAGGGATTGAGGCCAAGACACCTCTCCATCTGGACCGACCGCCAGGCCCGCTGAGCTCCAGACCAGAGAGGGACAGAGCCCTGAGGGTCACCAGAAGCTGCACCAGCAGCCTACACACCCGAGGGCCACCAGGACTCCCACAGACCACAGTCAGCCCGCTACCAGATGGAGCCAAACCCCACCAGGACGACCCGGCCAAGAGTGCCCACCCAACCGCCGACAGTCCCAGGAAGCACCGGGAGCGAGCCCCCACCACAGGAAAGGGGCCAGCCAGCCGGCCATGCACAGTCCCGGGCCGCCCCCAAGGACATCCACCCCATCCCCACCCCAGAAGAAATGCTACACCCACCCCTCATTCGGACATCTCTCAAAACACATAGCACACTAGACACCTAGGCTGGGTCAAACTACCCCCTCCTAGGGGCCACTGGTCACGCCCCCAAACACCCAACCCCCCAGCCCATGAACCCACAACCCACCAGCGAGCCGAAGGCCCCCGCCCAGAACCGGGCACCAGAGCGCAAGCCGGCCCAGAGCCCGGCAACCCGCCCGCCAGAGCCCAAGATCCCCAAACCCCACAGGCCCAAGCCCGGGGGCGACAAGCCCCCAGAACCCCAAGCCCCCGTGCCCACCCCGAACCCACACCAGCACAGCCAGGTGACCCACGACCGCCGCCACAGACCACCTGAGGGCCTGCATGCAGCCACAAGCAGACATCCCCCAGAACCACCCAGGCCCTCCCCAGAGGGAAAGCAGTGCCCCCCTGCCCAGGTACCCCCAAGAGCCCAGCCCCCGGCAACCCTCCCGGGGCCCCAAACCCATACACCCGCCTCCACATCAACCCCAAGGCCCCACAAGGTCAGATCCCAGACTACCCACCCTCACTATGTAACGGAGCCGATCAAAGGAGCCCACAGAGATTGATCCAATGTGTCGGCAGATGCTGTTTCAAGACTAATATGATCTAACAGAAGATTTTTATACTGATTAATGCTAAGATTATTTTTATTTTTCCAATTCAGGAGTATGGTTTTCTTTGCGATGCATAAGGCAGTGAAAATCATGCGACATGTATTTTTTTCCAGGGTAACGTCTTCCAAGATAGCCAATAAGCAAACAGACGGAGAGAGTGGAATATTACATTTCAGACATTTAGACAAGTCTTCACAAACCTGGACCCAGAACCTCTGAACGGGTGTGCAGAACCAGAGTGCATGGATATAATCATCAGGAATATTGCCTGTGCACTGTGAGCAGTTGTTAGATGATGTAAATCCCATCCTAAACATTCGCTGACCTGTATAATGTACTCTATAAAGAACTTTATACTGTCTAAAAAAGTTAAATCTGGTCCTCTGGACATTCAAAAAAACACAAAACAAAGCAAATCAACAAAAAAAATGTAGAAACGTTTCGTCTCTCATCCGAGAGACTTCCTCAGTCTGAGGAGCT
>NC_056515.1:3772304-3798403 GCF_014905685.2 Nematolebias whitei | reverse complement strand
TTTTTTCTTTTTGTTTGTTGCGTAGGATATTATTTTCCCTCTCATAACTGTTTTCCCAGCCTCCCAGAGTGTACACGCTGATGTACCTGGCAAGTCATTAAACTCTAAATACGATGTCCATTCATTTTTAAAGTATTGTATAAATTCTTCATCCATAAGCAGTGAGGTATTTAATCTCCAGTTTATACTTTTTGGGATTTCTTTCTTATTATCTAAATTTAAAGTAACTGGTGCATGATCGCTGACAGCAATAGGGTGTATCTTAGTGTCTGAAATGTTGGTCAGCAATGAGTTGCTGATTATAAAATAATCCAGACGAGAGTAAGAGTGATGCACATGTGAAAAGAAAGAATACTCTTTACTATTAGGGTGAAGAGACCGCCATGCATCGCAGAGTCCATAATCACTCATGTACTGTTTAACTACATTTATGGATTGCCAACTGCGTTGAGCTCCTACTGCATTCAGCCTGTCTATTTTGTTATCTAGACCAAAGTTAAGATCACCTCCCAGTACCAGCGAGCAATCCATGTGATTTGATAGAGTAGAGAAGAGATCATGAAAAAAAACGGCATCGTCCACATTTGGCCCATATAAGCTAACAATACAATATTTTTGACTGAGTATGGATAATTTTAATATTATATATCTACCTTGCGGGTCTGTAACTGTGTCTAATATTGTGAAGTTCACATTTTTATGTATTAATATTGCTACTCCTCTCTGTCTTGAGTTGTAGCAGGCTGAAAATACATGAGGAAACTCAGGAGATTTTAGCTCATCCACAGTTGACGGTAATTTATGAATCTCTTGGAGTAATACAACATCTGCCTTTAATCTTTTAATCTGGCTGAAGATTCTATTTTTTTTATGTTGGCTACCGGCTCCATTAATATTCCATGTGACAAACCTTAAGATACCCATATTTGTGCTTGTGAAAATATAATTAAACCACACCCATTATCACAAATATCAAAAATAGTAAAACACCCAAACAATAACATAATCCTTAATGATTGATTATTTATGATTTATAGATAAACTAAGTGCTGTTTTTGAAGGTAAATCATGGATGTATTCCTTTATGAGGTATTTGTATGTATGTATATGGATATATATAAGCCTTTGTGCCTGTGTGCTAATAATTGTTGAGTCAGAAAAATAGAGACAAAAAAAAGAAAGTGAAATGATAATAAACATGTAAAGATAAAAGAAGAGAAAATAAAAAAAGAACCCCCTTACCACATTGTGTCATGCCACCGTGTACCACCACCATCTGTGTAACCCACCAATCGAGCTGTGCTGAACAATTACATATATATCTGGTAAGTAATATGAATATATATGCTTGCTAATACATTTTAAGTAAAATTAGCAACTGAAGATCATACTTACCTTATTTATATTACTAATAGAGCCAGGGAGTAACCTCTGGATCTCTAAACAGCTGACCATTGATGTAGAGTTTGTCCACAGCTACAGCAGCTCTTCTGCCCTTGTTTATATTTTTCTTCCTAATTGGGAACAGGACGCGCCTTCTATTCAGAATCTCTGCAGGCAATTGGTCGTTCATGCTGAAGTTCGTGTCACGCAGTTCTCTACCTCGGCTTTTTACTTGTTCTTTCTGTTTATAATGCTCAAATTTAGCTACAATCGGCCGCGGCCGATTGTTTCCAGGCTTCTTACCTCCGAGGCGGTGGACCCGGTGAAAAGTGATGGAATTAACCGCGTCACTCGGCAACTTCAGCTGGTTCTGAATGAAGTCACGGACGGCGGCCTCAGGGACCTCGTCCGCTCGCTCCGGTATTCCCGAGAAGACGAGGTTATCCCGCATGCTCCGGGCTTGGATATCCAGGATCGATTCTTTGATTTTTTTATTATCCCCGGATAGCAGCGTCATCTCCTCGGTGAGTTGTTTCACTGTCCCTCTCAGCTCCTGATTTTCACTAGCAAGTAATGCTACCTGCTGTTGACTGAATTCCAAAGACTCCCTGAGGCCTTGAAACTCTTTATGTAGCATCTCCACTAATGCTAGTCGGGCGTCCAAGCTAGTTAGCTTCTGGTCAATTGATTCTAATATCTCCTTTAAACCTGTATTATCAGGAGACGGTGCCGTAACGCTGTCTGAGCTTCCCTGTCGATGTCGTTTAGCATTGGGGATGTTAGCTGAATTGCTAGCAGCACCGGATGTTTCTTTAGGCTTACCCATGACCAAGCTGTCAAAACACTCGTCAACAAACAATTCCAGGCTTTCCAAGGTCTCCTCGTCCAGTTTGTTTGATTGAATCAAAAAAGTTTGTTAGTAATATTTAGGACTTTCTTAATGATCTTATATTTAATTAAACAGTTTTTATTTAAATAAATACGGACTTACCAAAGTTTTATCATAATACTCACGCACAGTTTTTCCTAGTTCTCAGCAACAGCTCATTGCACCGCCACGCCTTTAACTTCTATCTTGCCAGTAATTAATCCAGATATCTTCAGAAATGTCTGTTGTTTTTATTAAGTAAAACGTGCCAAGTTTTATTAATCAGAGCCGATCATAATCAAGTGTACAATGTTTTGATGTTAAATTTTGATTCTGTTAATAAATGACCACATTTATTTTGATGGGTTAAAGAAAATTAACATCTCATGTCACTGATTAAACCATCTACAACACAGTACCTCTGTCACATATTTGTCAAGTAGCTCGAAAAAGTGAGAACCCATTATTAAAAATTGACTGTAGTGGAGCTCCTAAGCTAACTGAAGCTAACCTAGCCTTAGTATACTACAATCTGGTGGCCCGGACGGGTCTCTAAAGAGCTTCTCGTGACCCGCTATCCTCCTCTTTAGACATTGTGTGGCCGTACGAATGTTTAAAGAGTTGTGAATTAAATGTGACGGGGTCTGTGTCATTGAGATGGACGCTTAGTGTTGGCATGAAAAGGTCAGAGTTTTGAGCTTGATACAGCATGATTCTGCTTGTGGTGTTCAGAGGGCTGAAAGTAACGTCAATGTGTTCATTTTAAAGCTGAAATTTGTACATCTGTTGGGTAACTAAAGCTGGCATACTGTGGTAAAACGCTTTATTCTGTTTAAACGTTAGCAGAGGAAGGGGGTTCTGTCTGACCCGGTTCTGCTGTCCGACTCGGTTCTGATTCGGTGAACGAGTCGTGTTTTGAATGGATAAAAACTGTTTTCAAGCTGAACGCCGTCTCAGACCACTGAAATGCTGATCTGTTAAGTTTTCAACAGTAAATTGTGCATTTTTGAAGTTAATGGGCGATTGTTGACCAGACTTTTTCAGGTTAACTGCTAACACTGCTAGCTGGAATCTCGAGCTGTGATTGGTTAAAAACCGCTGTTTGGATCGCTCTGATTTGCTGAGAAACGGGTGACGTGTCTGTGTTCACTCCCTCTGATGTCAGATTGTAAAACCCACCCCGTTGTTCACGTGTCTATAAAGTCACGTGACCCCGGAAATGAATCTCGGTTCAACCGAAGCCTCCTCTGTGTTTAAAATCGCTAAATGAAGCATGCCACTGTTCCCAAAACTCATGTTTCATGCAAAAAGTCGTGCTTGTTGAAACAACACCACGTTTAAGCTTTAAATCCATTCAGAAAATGCTGATTTGACCGTGTTCGACCGTATGCTATGTC
Source organism: Nematolebias whitei (assembly GCF_014905685.2). Lineage (NCBI taxonomy): Eukaryota > Metazoa > Chordata > Actinopteri > Cyprinodontiformes > Rivulidae > Nematolebias > Nematolebias whitei. The sequence goes on along the minus strand of NC_056515.1, from coordinate 3,794,755 downwards.
TGGCTAACGGCTAACACCTGATGTCAACAGAACAATCCACAGGAAGTTGTCATAGACTTCTCAATCAATCACCTTTATTGTACTAGGTAGAGCCCGTTGAGATCGAGATCTCTTTCACAAGGGTGACCTGGTTGTATACCTTCTGCTGGTATAAATAAGCTTACACCACCACCTGCTGTTGAAAGAGGAGTATAACAGTTTTCCTGAAGGGAGACTGGTCATTTCCTCATTATTTTTTTATTTACTTTTTGTTCATCCAGCCTGGTTTATGAGTGACTGTTTTAAATAGTAAGATTCAGATAAATCTTTTGATGTGAGCTGCAACTGTTGTTGTAGAACATCGTTATCTGAACACAATTTTTGGTACTTGACCTCCCTTTCCTTCATCTTCTCCTCATATGAGTGAGCTTGTAATGACAGCTGAGCTTGTGAGAGCTCTCTGTCACATTGTAACTCATTCGTAATTTATTCAGATTTATTCAGATAAATCTTCTGGGGAGTGGTGGCGCAGAGGTTAGAGAGGTGGGCTTGTGATCCGAAGATCGCCGGTTCACGCCCCGGCCCCGACAACATCAAAATTGTAGGTGGGGTAGGTGAAACACCCACACTTGCCCCCACCCTCATTCGCCCCACTCTGGGCCCATGAGCAAGGCCCTTAACCCCCACCATGTGCTCCCTAAACAGGTCTCTCTTGAAAATGAGTTCTCGTGGCTCAATGAGACTAACCTGGATAAATAAAGGCTAAATGAAAAAAAAAAAAAAAAAAAGTGAATTTCTGGTATATAGAACTGCTTAAAAAGCATTTGAAAACTACAGTTGCTGTGAGACTTTTAGAAAAATTGCAGGTTTATTTAATTTTAAGTGCTTTAGAGTAAATGTACACTGAGAAGCCTGGTTCTTGTATCTGTTAGAAGTAAGCACATTAAGTGACACTGCCAGACGGAGGCATTTACTTAAAATATTCATGCATTGGGGTGAATCTTACAATTAAGTGCCCATTCCTTTGAATAAGTTGACTTATGGCAGTACTATTGAGTGAACCCAGAGCTAAGATAGTGTGTGAAACTCACTGCACACGTGAATACAAATATTTACCTGTTAAAATATCTGAAGTTGGCAAACTGTTTAACCAGATAAGTGCTGAACAGTGAATAACCATGGCTGATGTGACAGAAAAGAATATTGATCCTTGTGTGATGGATTGGTTAGAGAAGGCGTTGGCACTGCTCACAGAATCCTTAAATCCATATGGTGAACAGGTGGACAGCATGAACTCAAAAGAGTTATTGGAAGAGCTGAAGGATGTTGCAGAGAGTGTGACGTCTACAGCCAGAACAACGTCGAGCTATGACCAGCTGGCTAAATTTGCGCTCTTATTGAAAGCAACATTCTATGCTGTGGTAAACAAGGCTGACGACCTTGAAACAAGGTTAAACAGCGAAAGAGAGGAGTACCTCAAACTCATGGCACAGTCTAAATTTGATCAGGAGACCCGTGCGAATGAGTTACAACGTGACAGAGAGCTCTCACAAGCTCAGCTGTCATTACAAGCTCACTCATATGAGGAGAAGATGAAGGAAAGGGAGGTCAAGTACCAAAAATTGTGTTCAGATAACGATGTTCTACAACAACAGTTGCAGCTCACATCAAAAGCTCTGAACGGGTGCAGATTGGAAAAAGAGGCGTTGGTCGAACAAGGCTTGCGTTTACAAAGTGAATGTCATACATCACAAGAACGCTTAAAAGCCTGTGAGGCGAAACGAGCCGCTGCAACAAATGAGATGTGTGACATGGGGCGAGGTGGTCTAGAACTCAAAGACGAACAAGGTCAGAGTCCAGATAACCCACCACCACCTCAGAAGGATTTTGCTGCACCTCCTGCTCTTAATCCACTTCCGTCACCTCCTCAAGAGTCTAGCAACACACCTCCACGTACAATTTTGATTCCTACAATACCGATAAAACAGCATTTGCTCCCAATTTCGGATTTGTACAAAATTGCAAAATATGTCAATCGATTTGAGTTGGGTTCAACTGACACTAAGGCCTATCTGGACAACCTTGACTTCCAATTAAGAAGCTATCCTAACGCTACAGTTGAGGATAAAGTAGGTTTGATCAGGCTCACTTCATCCAGGACGGTGTTTTCCTTCATAGAGTGTCAACCTGATGCCACAAGAAAGGATTACTGCCTGTTATGTGCTGCACTTATGAAAGAGTATTCACCTTGCACGGGACCTGGCGGGTATCCAGCCGCCGACAAGGTCGTACAAGTAAGAATGAGCACCCCAGGGCATATTATTCCAGGATTTTGCAGGCTTATTTTGATTACAGGAATGAGGCCAACATGGAGGAAGAGGAACCGTTTAAGTACGTGTTCAGCAAAAATCTCCACCCTGACATAAGGATGTCAGTGCAAATGATGGCTAATTTCAAAGAGAAATCCATCAGTGAGATAAAAAGTTGTGTTGAAGCACGTTCACAGGCCAAAACACCTTTTGAGGTGTACCCAGGTGAGAGGATTCTTGTCTAGTCATTAGAATTGGAAGGGACGAGAGCTTCGACTACCCCTCCCAAAAAAGGCGAGAGGAAACGAGGTTTCCCAGCAGCCAAACCACAACAGGTGAGTGCCCCCTGGTCCAGACGAGATCCTAAACGGTTTCCCAAGGATCCGGAGGATGAACGATCGTACCAGAAGGGGGGTGAATGCCCTAAGGGTAAAAAGTATGGCACCAAAAGTGACCCATACAAACAGGGATCCCACTGGAAACCCCAAAGGGAGGGTACTGTTTCCCCACCACGTCGAGCTGAACAGCCTGAGACGAAAAAGAAACAGCAGCAGGTCCAGAAAAAGAACCGCAATCCTCTGAGCTTGGACTTGTTGGATGGTGTTGCCACGGACAAACAACCTAACGCTTTGTTTGGTGATATCATTGCTGATAAGTCAGAGCACACAGACAACACCGTTACTGCTGTCACAGACAGTCACCATGACGCTGTTGTGGTAAACTCTGACACGCCCTCATCTGAGATGGGGGAGGTACAACCACACGTCACCGACGGTAACCCGTCACAAACTGAAACCTCAGCAGCAACAATAGCTGTGTTAACGGTTCAGGGTGACACAAACAACAACGTTGCCACTGTCACAGACAGCCACCAGGACCATGTTGTTACAAACAATGAGAGCCCCTCAACACACAGTGTGGGGGTGATCTCATACATCAATGATGGACGCCCGTCAAAATCCAAACTCTCAGGAGCAGCAGCAACTGCACCAACGGTTCGGAAAAACCAGGATTATACAGGTAAAGGTAAACGTGTGAAGAAACGTCAGCCAAAATCTACAAGGTTCCTGTGTAACCTGATCAGAAAGGGGGTCGCTAAGAAAGCTTACCTGTCGATCACACTTGAAGGAGTCCTCACACGTGAAGCCCTACTGGATGGTGGGGCCGACATAACTGTTATATCGGCTAAACTGTTCGAGGAGCTCAGGACTGCCGCTAACGGTGTTCACAGGGAAATGCCTCTCATAGAATGTGGTATAGGACTGCAGGGCCTCGCAGAGACGGGGACAACCCTGACAGCTAGAGCTATGGTTCACATGCAGGTTGGCGAGATGATACTATACCACCCAGTATATGTGTCTATGGTTGACTCATTCCCATTTTTGGTTGGCCAGGATTTTATAAATCGCTTTGATGCGATTATAGATTATGGTACACAGACAATGTGGGCTAGAGTGAGCAAACCCCTGCCAATACTCATGTCTCCTGAGACAGTCACAGACTGCCCAACAGCAGGCACTACAGAAGGTACCAAGGACCTCTCGACAGAGAACACAGTCCCAGTAAGTAATCCTTCAAAAGCATGTGGAACCAAAAACACCCAACCGGTGAACCCGACTCTGACTGAAGTACAAAGCCTCCTCTGCGAGCTGAAACAGTCAGGGCCCACTGGATACTACCTACCATTGGTAGTTCAAGGTGTAGAGATCCAAGGATCCCACACCAAAGATGCTGTACTGTCGTCGGGGACAGATAAACCAGCTATTAAGGACGGAGCCGTGGATGGCCCTCAGGGGTCCTCTGACCCCTCCAGGCTGCTCGCAACTCTGCCAGTACAACCTACAGCCGAGGTAATGGCAGTCACACGTTCACAGGCTACAGCCAAGCCGGCTGACAACACAGTCTCTGTGCAACCCGTGCTGACTGACCCAGACATCATCCACCTTCAGGAGTTGGATCCTGCAATAAACTCGATGATGCTGTATTTGACTGACTCAGAGAAGAACACTCCGTCCGAAGCCAACCTGGATTCCAATCCAGACCTTAAAGTCCTCTTTCAGCTGCGCAATCAGCTAAAACTACTCAAGGGCAACCTAACTTTAGCTCATGGAGCGACGTCCTCACCCGTGTTCGTGGTCCCCATTACCTAAGGGGGGTGACGTTAGTTAGGGTGATGTTACGAGACGCGATAACGTGATCAAATCTGACATTCAGAGTGAGTGACGAACCGAAACGTCGTTTTCTAGTTGCGTAATCACTGCTTTTGTCAATGTTGAAACGTTGTTTTACTGGTTGCTTAGTCACTGTTTTTGTCAATGTTGAGACATCGTTTAATTGGTTTTTGGTATTGGTTCTGAACACCCCAAGCAAGAATGAATTTTGTGTGTATTTAGGTTAGAGACTAAGAGGACTTTAACTACGCCAACATGCAGTACATTTGTTAAAATGCAATCTTTGCGGAGTCAATGTAGATTAATGCTACCTTAAGTACTATAATCTACATTGGTCTCACAATGCTCAAGCCGAACCTACTCGAACAATCCTATTCGGGGGGGGGGGGGGGGGCTAACTAATCCTTCAGTTGAGTCTCGCCATAGACTCCAAAAAATTTAGGGGAAAACCAAAAAAACAAACCTCAAGTCGTTCGTCTAAAGGACAACAGACAATTGAACCAAACTATATTTTGCCATGTAAATCTAACTTAAACCAAGTTAGGAATGGAAAAATAGTTTGGAATGCCCTTCTATAGGTATAAATCCCTATATGAAAATTTTTCAGCATGACCCACCCTTTAAACTGGTAACTTTAGCTGATCTAAACCATGACAGCTTACACACCAGGTACATACTGTATAGGTTAAGGTCTTATGTAAAATCCCACTCATAAGCCCAACTAAAACCACATAAATGCATAACACATAGAACCAGAATGGCACCCACTGGGAACCACCAGCAGCAACCTTCACTGAAGGGACCTACAATTCCAACGTGGGTCTCCAATCTTCATCCAGTGGTCGCCTCTGCAGTTCAATCAAGGGAACCCCTCTGCATGCTGATCAATCAACACCTCCCATCATTGTGGATTTATCGTTGTGGATTATATGACTTTTTCCAATGGATTACAGACTCTGTTTCCAAGGGGTTAAAGCATTGCTACAATGGAATTACTAACAACATTATGGAATTACCAAAAACATTGTGGAATTACCTAAACCGTTGTGGGATTACCTTCTTTGACTTTTGTTTTCCTCTTGCTGGATTACATCAAGCTCAAGGACATTCGGAGGCGTAAGTTCATGTTGGAATTCATCCCCATGGACAGGCGATGATTTCCAAAGGGGGGACTGTAGTGAACTCGGCCTCAGGTCAAACCTGCCTCTGAAGACCTTCATGGGACAGGAACCGTTATTTCATTGATTTGAATCCAGAAATACAAATTAGCTCATCCAGAGACTTTCTAATTGTATCCTGAACTAATCAATTGAAAGAACACTCTCTTTTTATATCATCATTACTATTTTACAATGTCTTGATAATCAAAAATGTGTTTAGTTCATACCATTTTTAAATGTTGAAATGAACCACTCATTTTAAATCAACTGTGAAACAGTCTTAATGATTTTTTTTAATTCTCATTCAAAGTAGAAATTAAGTTAAATGTCTATGTTACAAAGTAATTATGCATTTTTGATCTTCTGTCTGAAATGAGAAAGGGTGATGTCGGTCAAAAGTCGGAGACAGTCAAAAACAAGTTATTGGGACGAACTGTTGTGTTTTTAAAACCTCTCAGACAGAAACAAGAAAACTGGCACCTGTAAGTCTGTCATTTCTCCAAACTATTTTCTCGTCTGTAACTAACCATTCCTAAACATTTCTGATGTTTTCTCGACTTGTAATGACCCTCTGACGTCACTAAAACCACACCCCTGTTGGTTCTTTCAACCAATCAAGACTTCCTAAAAGTGACCGGAAGCAGAACTCTTTAAAAAGTCGACACTTCCTAGTTCCAGTTAGTTCTAGTTCGGCGAAGTTCGAGTGCTGGAGAACAGAAGTTCTGAAGTTCTGAAGTTCTGAGTTCCTCTGAGTCTTCTCAGAGTTCCGATAGTTCTTCTGGTTCTGATGGAGTTCGGCTGGAGTTCCTGCAGGAGCCACGAAGCCTCGCTGTGGCTCCACCCGGCGAATGCCCTATAACTGCTGAGGAAGTTTGTTCTGTGGAACGGATTATCTCACGACTTCTGCCGAGTCGCAGCCGCCCTGAGGAGAGACAGGTAGCTTGCCAGGGACCTCTTGACCGCAGCTGACTCATCCTCTGCCAAGGTAAAGAGTCGTCACGAGCTTCACTACCAGTGTACCGCGGGCGAACTGCGCTTGAAAGGAGCGTGTTGTTCTGGTCTACAGACATACATCCTCATCCATCCATTTTCTCTCCATTTAAACTCCTCCATTTCCCATCTTTAAACTTCTATCTTGCCAGTAATTAATCCTGATATCTTCAGAAATGTCTGTTGTTTTTATTAAGTAAAACTTGCCAAGTTTTATTAATCAGAGCCGATCATAATCAAGTGTACAATGTTTTGATGTTAAATTTTGATTCTGTTAATAAATGACCACATTTATTTTGATGGGTCAAAGAAAATTAACGTCTCATGTCACTGATTAAACCATCTACACACAGTACCTCTGTCACATATCTGTCAAGTAGCTCGAAAAAGTGAGAACCCGTTATTAATAATTGACTGTAGTGGAGCTCCTAAGCTAACTGAAGCTAACCTAGCCTTAGCATACTACACTTAGAAAAGTAAGGAAATAAAAGATAAAGAAGATCAAGAAGATAAAGAGCCTTAGCTCTTCAGTTCAGTTCAGTTCCTTATGGATGAAAAAAACAAACAAACAAAAAAAAGTCTTTATTGTTGTTCCAACATTTTGCTGAAGAACTTAATTTTTATTTGAAAACACGTTCATTTCCATACTTCACTTTTCCACTTTTGTCTCAAAGTTTCTTTGCATTTCGGCAGTCAGTTTGGCAAGAGGTGGGGAGATAGATTGGTGTGGCATCTTGATATGAACCAGTTGATTTGCAGCCTTCAAGTCCTTTTGTTGCCAGTGTTCATTTTTCCATTCACCTCAAGGTGGCAGGACACAACATGTCAACAGGAGAATCACAATTAGTACTGGGATTGTACTAATTCACATTTTATCAACATTTCTAACAAAGTCCATGCTCAATAATCCTGGTATACAATCCAACATTTTTCAGTCAGGTCATCTGGACAGTTTCTTTTTTTTTTTGTGCTGAAACGTTTTGCCTTCAATCCGGAAGGCTTCATCAGTCAAGGAAACACACAACAAAACCAATTCTTCCCCCAACAGCTTACTCCAAATTGGAACAAACCAGTTCTGCTTGTGATAAGATGGTCTCTTTGGTACTTTCCTTGTTGACAGTCTTGTCAAACTGGTTGAAAACAATCAAACATTTCTAAATTTAGGTTTTTTTTAATCAATCAAGACCACTTATCCTTATCAGCATTTTCCCTAGAGTTGATATTTTAGCTTCTTAAATTTTAACATAGCTTCAGAAAAAGTTCAAAACATAATTTTAATAAGCACTTGCAACAAATCTTTTAGCTCTAAAATTCTCTACTTTCACCTCCTCAAAATTAATCATCTCACTCATTCCATTGTATAAAAAATGTCACAAAGGATTTCATTCTTACTGTGAAGTGCATGCACTAATCATCTTGGTGACTATACTTTCTTTAGACCATCATCTTTACACAACCAATAAATATCTGTTATAAACCGTGTCTAATCACTGAAAAGGTAAAGAGTAAGAATAGACATAGTTATAGTTTCACAAGTCTAGTTTAAATAATTCAGGATTCTCATATCAGTGTATCATATCATCATATCACATCATATCATATTGTCATACCAATCAGATGTTATAACAAACATCGATGTCATATTGTTATGTTACATTACATCTAAACAGTTGTGTTCATTAGATAAATTCTGTCTTGTTTGAAACTGCCACTTTTAAAACATTAATATTCAGTATTCTTTGAGTTTTATATCCACATGCTAGCTGCTAACTAATTGGTAATAGAATAGTTGTTAATTTTCTTTGTTCTCTTGTGTTTTTTCATAAATCTACATTTAACAATATACATAGGAATTTTAAAGAATAGTGATATCCCTGTTTGATTGTTCATTTTATGTTCTTTACAGTTTTTAAGCTGTAGCTTTATGCATTTCTCACAATTTGTCGTAGTTTGCGGTTAGCAGCGAACCCAGAGTGCAGAACAGGGACTCAACTCGGCAGATATACAAAAATATGTTTTAATGGTAAATAAAGTACAAAATAAACAAGCTGACGGGGCAGCAAAACTTACATGAATAAGGAAGGAGGCAATGGTAAAAGTACAAAATAAACAAGCTGACGGAGCAGCAAAACTTACATGAACAAGGCATGGGGAACTCAGGCGACAAGAGAGACACGGGGAACTCGAGGGACCAGGAAGACTCAGGGAAAGACTCAGGACAAGACTCAGGAGACCCAAGGGAGAGTACCAACGAAGACGACCCGACAAAAGACAAGACAGAATAGGACTGCTTAAATACTGGGAGAAGACGAGACATGATGACAAACAGCTGGGACGAGACACAGGTGGCAACAATGGAAACTAACGAGGAAGCACGAGGGAAACAGACACAAACCGGGCCACAGAAAAGTACCATCCTTACACAATTCTGTTTTTTCCTAAAATCACATTTTCCTCCCTGTTGTAGGAGACACTTGTTGTATTTGGGCTCTAGGCCTTAACTAATTTAAACAAAGGTTTAATAGTGTACTTATGCTTAGTTGCATTAAATCTGTCCAGTCCTCCCTGAAGTTAAAAATATGTAAATTTTAGTATGTCAAACTACTATGCTTTCTTCTGCTAGTTAACACTCTGTGGAGTTGCTTTAATAACGAGCCTAGAAGTTTGTTTATAAGTTATGCTCTCTATGGTTATGATTCTAGTAGTTACAAATCAATTCAATTCAATTCAAAAATACTTTATTAATCCCAGAGGGAAATTATATAATACAGATGGTAGTTTCAATCTCTGGAGTCAATGTTTTGATTGCTAATAGTTCAGATGTTCTGGTTGCCTCTGCAGTATCTGTAGATGTTGTTTCAAAGTTTATCATTTCTATTTTAGAATATCTTGATAATCAAAGTGTGTTTAGTTCATACCATTTCTAAATGTTGAAGTGAACCACTCATTTAAATCAACTGTGAAACAGTATTAATGATTTTGAAACCTCATTAGACTTAGAAATCAAGTTAAATGTCTATTTACAAAGTAATTGTGCATTTTGATCTTCTGTCTGAATGAGTGGATTTGATTGGGATTTACCTGTATAAATAAAGGTTGATTGATTGATGTCGGTCAGAAGTCAGGGATGTTGGTCAAAAGTCAGAAAGCAAGTTATGAGAACAAAGTGCCTTGTTTTTAAACCCAACAGACTGTAAATAACTTCAACTGGCATCTGCATTTGTCTCACTTCACCATAACATTCCTCTGTCTGTACTAACCGTTCGTAAACATTCCTGCTGTCTTTTTGACTCCTAATAACCCTCTGACAGCACTGAAATACCGCCCCTGCTGGTTGTTTCAACCAATCAGGAAGTACCAGGTGACAGGAAGTGAGTACTCTTTAAAAAGTCAACACTTCCTGGGACTATTCAGTCTTTCTTGGGACTATGGAGTCTTCCTGCAGTCTTCCTTGAGTCTTCCACTTCTGAGTGGAATCTCTGACTGGAGTCTTCCTGAGAGTTCCTAAGGAACTTTCAGATTTAATCAACAGCTGATGGATTTGACCGTGAGACGAGGGTCCGTCCATCCCAGCGGAGTCACAGTGCCTCGCTGTGAACTCACCCCCGGGCGTAACGCCCTACAACTTTGAAGGAAGCTTGTTCTGTTGAACGGAGTAAACCACACGACTTCTGACGATGACCAGCCACCCTGACCAGAGACGCTGAAAGGTAGCGTGCCAAGGGACCTCTATACTGGAGCTCATCCACTGCAAAGGTAAAGAGACGTCACGAGTTGTCGCGCACTAAGTGGACCGGGGGTTTGAGCTGGTGTTGAAAGAAGAGTGCTAATTCTGGTCAACAAACATACATCTTCCTTCATCCATCTTCCTTTTAAATCTATTCCTTCTCTTAAACTTTTCTATTTGCCAGTAACCTAGATGCCTTCAGAGGTGAATCAGCCTCAATCAGTAATGTTCTGTTGTCTTGTTAGTAAAGCGTGCCACGTTTTTATTAATCAGAAACAGATCAGCAAATCAATGTGTACATGTTTTGATGTTAAATTTTGATTCTGTTAAATAAATGACCGCATTTATTCTGATGGGTCAAAGATAAAATGGCGTCTCATGTCACTGATTAAACAATCCACTCACAAGTTATCTTGGTCACATAACAGAAATTTAATTCGAAAAAGAAAGAATCTGTTGTAATTAACAATTAATATTCCTTGTGCTTGAACTAGCTTTAAGAATAATTAATTAGTAGTGTGTCTACAGCAAAGCTGTCCCTACATCACTACAGGCTTGACGTCTTGTTTCCTTGTTGCTGGCTGCTGCTTTTTGTTCTGATGAATGGTTGACGGGTGTTAGGTGATCTTAGTTGATCTTTGGTGATCTTCTCCTTCTCATTCGGGTGGTTTGTCAGTGTTGATGCCTCTAGCATCACATAAAGCAACACAATTCAATTCAGTTTATTTATTTATATAGCGCCAAATCACAATAAAGTTATCTCAGGGCACTTTACAGAAACATTCACAAACATAAAAAAGCCTATTAGTAAAGTTCTCTATCTAAGGAATCCAGCAGACAAGTTGAATCTTGGCTTCGTTGCAGTCCCCCATCCTGAGCAAGCAAAGTGGCAACAGTGGAAAGGAAAACTCCCTTTTAACAGGAAGAAACCTCCAGCAGAACCAGGCTCAGGACAAGCGGCCATCTGCTTTGACCGGCTGGTTGAGAGGACAGGAAGGAGAGACAGACGAACACAGAATGGTAGGTCCAGATATACTGTAGGTCCAGGTCTACCTGAAAGACAAAAAAAAAAAAACACATGTTAAGGATAGAAAAATATAATTACAAATACAAAACAGGTTGAGCAGAGTAAGTAAAGACAGTAGTAGAGTGAAAATTGTGGTCAGTTTGTCCTCCAGCAGTCTAAGCCTATAGCAGCATAATTAAGTTACAGCTCAGGAAACCCAAGCCGACCCTAACCATAGGATTTAGCAAAAAGGAAAGTCTTAAGCCTAGTTTTAAAACTGGATAATGTGTCAGCCTCACGGACAGAGATTGGAAGTTGGTTCCACAAGAGAGGAGCCTGATAACTAAAAGATCTGCCTCCCATTCTGTTTTTGTAAATTCTAGGAACCACAAGTAAACCTGCAGTCTGAGAGCGAAGTGCTCTGTTGGGAAAATATGGAACAATAAGATCTGTAATATAAGATGGAGCTAGGTTGTTGAGAGCTTTGTAGGTTAGAATTAAGATTTTGAATTCTATTCTGGATTTGACAGGGAGCCAATGGAGAGAAGCTAAAACTGGAGAAATATGATCTCTCCCAGTAACTCCGTTTAAGACTCTGGCAGCAGCATTTTGGATCAACTGAAGATGTTTTAAGGAAGTATTTGGACATCCAGATAATAAACCATTGCAATAGTCCAGTCTAGACGTGACAAATGCATGGACCAGTTTTTCTGCATCATTTTTAGATCAGATGTTTCTAATGTTAGTGATATTATGCAGGTGGAAGAAGGTGGTTCTAGTAACGTTTTTAATGTGGGGGATAAAAGACATGTCCTGATCAAAAATAACACCAAGATTTTTAACATTAGAGCTGGAGGACAGATTAATGCATCTAAGGAGGGAGAAAGACTGAAAATTTAATTCCTAAGGTGCTCAGGTCCAAAACCAAAACCTCAGTCTTGTCTGTGTTCAACAGGAGAAAATTAAGGGTCATCCAGGTTTTTATGTCTTTAAGACATGCTTGTAGTCTAAGTAGCTGATTGGATTCATTGGGTTTAATGGACAAATATAATTGTGTCTCATCAGCATAATAATAAAAATTTATCCCATGTTGTTTAATAATGTTACCTAATGGAAGCATATATAAAGTAAACAGTACTGGCCCAAGCACTGGGCCCTGAGGAACTTCATAACTGTAAGGGTCCCACTGCCTGCAGCCTGCCTTGCTGATGGCCGCTGATTAACAACACCTGGCGGCTATCAGCCTGATGAGCCTCTCCATCTACAAAAGGCTGCAGCCCAGTGTGACTCGTCGCTGGAGCATATCACCTCTCATGGTATAGTACTGTTGAGCTAGATATGTCTAGGTGAAAAGAATTTGTTCACATGTGTTCTCTTTTCCAGTTTCCTGATCCCTCGTGTTTTTTGGACCTCCTCGTGACCTGACCTGGATCCCTCGGCCTGTCAGGTATTCCTCGTGCCATTTTTGCCTCCAGTTGCCAGCCTTCCTCGTTCCCTTGGACCCTCGTTGGATTTCCCTCCGCTGCTCACTCCTTGGACTGAAGGACCAGCTCCCCACCTTCAGATTTGGACTGTAAGAACAAAACGCTCTTCAGACAAACCACTCAGGTCTTCCCCTCTGGACCAACAATTAATCTGTCGCCCCTCTTTCCAGGAGTTGCAGAGAAGCAGCGTGTGGATTAGTTTCACTGTAAATAAATAAACACTGTTCTTTTGTACTTCCCCTGTGTCTGCCTCGTTCTGGGTCTCATATCATCTGGGTTCCTCGCGCAATCCTAACAATAACTAACTTTGGTGTATGAAGAAGATTTATTATTTACATTTACAAACTGGAATCTATCAGATATGATTTAAACCATTTTAGAGCTGTTCCTGTAATCCCAATATCATATTCAAGCCTCTGTAGTAAAATATTGTGATCAACTGCATCAAATGCAGCACTGAGGTCTAACAGGACCAGTATAGACACAAGTCCATTGTCTGAGGCCATGAGAATATCATTAGTGACTTTTACTAGTGCTGTTTCTGTGCTATGATGAGCTCTAAACCCTGACTGAAACTCTTCAAACAGATTATTTCTTTGTAGATGTTCACGCAACTCACCTGCAACTATTTCCTCTAGAATTTTTTAGATGAAAGTTAGATTCGATATAGATCTATAGTTGGCCAGAATTTCTGAATCAAGATCAGACTTTTTAAGTAAAGGTTTAGTTACAGCAACCTTAAAGTGATGTGGTACATAACCATCCATCCATCCATCCATTATATTTACCCGCTTATTCCATTCTGGGTCACGGGAGTCGCTGGTGCCCATGTCCAGCAATCACTGTGCAAGGGGCGGGGTACACCCTGGACGGGTCGCAAGTCCATCACAGGGCCACATAGAGACACATGAGACAAACAACCATTCACTCTCTCACTCACACCTAGGGACAATTTAGAGTTACCAATCAGCCTAACATGCATGTTTTTGGTCTGTGGGAGGAAACTGGAGCACCCGGAGAAAACCCACGCATGCACGGAGAGAACATGCAAACTCCACCCAGAAAGGCCCCTGGACTGGGGTTTGAACCAAGGACCTGCTCGCTGAGAGGCAGCAGCTCTACCAGTTGCGCCACCGTGCTGCCCCATAACCATCCATTAAAGACAAATTAAGTAGATCCAAAATGTGGACATTAATTAGGGGGAATACCTCTTTAAATAGTCTGGTTGGGATGGGATCTAGCAGGCATGTGGATGGTTTGGATGAGGTTATTATTTTTGACAATTCAGAGCTCAACAGGACAAAAACTGTCCAAACATAAATCAGGCTTTAATGACATTTTTAAAGTTGTCTCATTTGACAGGGGACTAGAGATAGTAGAAGGAAGGATGGTTTGAATTTTCTCTCTAATTGAAACAATTTTATTTATAAAGAATCTCATGAAGTCATCACTACTTATAGTTGTAGGGATACATGGTTCAACAGAAATGGGACTTTTAATTAGTCTAGCAATAGTACTAAACAGAAACCTAGGGTTATTTTTATTCTCCTCTATTAAAGATGAGTAATATAAAGTTATGGACTTGGAATTATGGACTTGTTCTGACCAGTTGGTCCCTCAACTCAATTTACAGCATTTCTTCGAGAGAAGACAGGCTTTGGGCGAGCCGATTTGCCCTGTTGGCACGTACGCAGCTGGATATCTCATCGACTGGAAGACTTGATGATGTGTCTATGTCTGCTGCCATCTGTGGATTTTAAGGACGCATATTTAATTGGATTCACGATAACTGGTTCCTGCTTTTTGGATTCAGCTGATCCTGGTTTTTATCTGCAATCAAGGAAGTCGTCAGCAGCAAATTTGGACCCGATTATGCTGCTTGCCTTTATGATGGTTTGGTTTCATGTCTCAAGTACCCGGACTCAAATGCTTTGGGCTGAATAGATCAGATCTTGGGGAATTTTACTCAGTCATGTTCCATCGGTGTGGTCATGTTATTTTGGACATTTCGAAACCGAGTGGACCAAACAGACTCAAGGCAGATGTCATTAAGTTCTGCCTGTCCCCAAAACAACGGTGTGTTCATCTAAATTTTGGTCACCTTGGTTGTCCTTGAAGGCCACCTTATCTGAATTTCGCCTGGAGAACATGTGATCTGACGCTCACCACCCCCTCCCTGAGGAATTTCCAACTGATAACCAGATGAAACCCAGCTGAAAAAACTTTGTGTCATCATTTCAGGACTCAGGATTCTCATGGGTTATTCTTGGCCATTCCTCGACATACCTCGAGAATGTTTATGGATCTCACAAGAGGACATTGACTGATTACAGTGACCTCGAGAGCATCTGTAGGCGTTGTTGACCGCTCTCGTCTCTTCCTTCTTCCTGCTCTGCTCTACTGCAGAATGTCTACGTAAATATGTGCTTGTTTGTGCGAGGTGTTTTTTCAATATTAGGGTTTTTTCTCAACCAAGAAAAAAGTCTGATATGAATTTTTTTCGCCTCCAACTCCTACCTGTGTCCAGTTAACCACTGTTTTTGTCTGTCCAAACAGGTCTCACTTGTAAATGAGTCTTCGAGGCTCAATGTGATTTATCTGTTTAAATAAAGGTTGAATAAAAAAAGTTCTAGCTTTACGGAGAGCTTTTTTATATGTTAGCAGACTATCTTTCCAAGTTAAATAAAATTCTTCAACATTAATAGAGCGCCATTTTCTCTCCTGGTTTCTAGATGCTGCTTTAAAGTACGTAACTCAGAATTGAACCAAGGAGCCAGTTTCCTCTGATTGATTACTTTCTTTTTCAGTGGAGCAATTTTATCAAGTGAAGTTTGCATTGAAGTTGTAAGATGATCAACTAGATGATCCAAGTCTCTGTTTTCTGATGCATTACTCTGCAAGACAGAGGAAACATTGATGGAAGAGATTGTTTAAATTTGGTTACAGCATTTTCTGATAAGCACCTGCTGAGATGAAATTTACTCTCAGTGACTGTGTAGTCATTTAATGTAAACTCAAAGGTTATTAAAAAATGGTCGGACAGAATAGGATTTTGAGGAACTATTACCAAGTCCTTAATCTCTATACAATAGGTCAGACATTTTCTGCCTTTCTCTCAGTATCAGGTTCAATGTTTATCTTTGAAGCAACACTGTCCTGAGTCGTCTTGAACTTGTGATGGAAATCATATTGAGCTTCCCTCGATGTTGATTGCAGTAGGTGCAGCTTGTCTTCGACCTTCTGGTATGGACCCTCACGCCTTGTGTCATGTCACTTCCTTTTGGAAACCCTTGGCGTCCACTCATCTCCTTTCTCAGCACCTGTAATGAAAATTGCTTCCCTTCTCCTTTTCTTTTGTAACATCCTAATTCGTGCTTAAGGAAATAGCTTAATGAAATATCTTGGTGAAATATCTTAGTGAAAAGCTGTTTGCGTAATATAAAAGCTGTTGTGTTAATAGTTTTCAAAATTAAGCTGTAGCTACTCAAAGTTTTGCTTGTCATCCACCTCCCTGTTATAGTTTCAATGTCATTCACCTCCCTGTTATCATTTTAATGCAGTGATTGTGTGACTGTGCATTTTCATGCAGTTCATGTGTGTAGACATTTGTTAAGGTTAGTAGTGGTAAGGATTTGCTAACTTTTAGATTTCATGCTTATATTGAGTCATTCAATTGAATCAACCGTTTGGGCATTTTCTTATTTCTCCAACAGATGCTTCTCTGCTTCTGCAGTGCCTTTGGTCTGCTAAACATGGCTTGCAGTCATTTCCTGCTTAAAATATATGTAAAAAGAACAAGCGAATACAATACAACACATTCATTCTACCAAATAATTATTGTTTTAGCATTAATATTTCTCCACCACTTTGTTTGTTTTAAGAAACACTTTTAGTTCATTTGATTCAACAGCCATGATTTTCAGTGTATTAATGTGTGTTTGTGTGTTTGATACTTAACTGAGTGGAAGTATCAGGATAGAACAGCTTTATGGATCCTTTTTGTACTCAGGAGCTGAAACAATAAACCTAGCTTCTAACTGACCCTATCTTTTCATCTTTCTATTCAACAGTTTTTTCGCATGCGCAGGAAAAAATGTCCTTTGGTTATATCACAATAATTCATCATGCAGTCAAAAACATCAGTGTAACAAACATTTAAACAGCTTTGAAATGGAACAGAAATATAGATTAGACAATAGATTAGACAGGTAATATAGTTCACTTGAGTCGTCGATCGTCCAACCTGTCCTGTAGAAAAAAAATACAATAGATATAGTGAGAAATGAAAAGTCAACATTAACATACTCTTTGTACATTATGTTCGTTTAACGATCACATCAAATTAAAAAATTTTATTTTAGCTTGTTGCAACATTTTCTCATCTGCAGAGACAAATTTTAGTTGTTGTAGTTAATTTTAGTTTATAAGTTGATCTTTTTGTGGTTGGTGAGATAAATTAAATATCTTTTCAGTGCACTGACAACCCCTTGGTACCATTAGAATATTCAAAATATAATTATGATTTCATGATTAGTTTAAAGTCCCTTTTTAAAATCATGCATTTTGTTAGACATCTTTCCTTTGTAAAAAATTATCATTAATTGTTTCATTTGTTTAATTTAATGTCAAAGAAGCTTCTTAAATATAAGGCCCTATTTACACGGACACGATGGGGGGAAACATATGTTTTTTTCGTATGTTAATTAGAGGAAAATATTTGCGTTGACACGGTCGGATTTTGTGTTTACATGCATCCGGAGGAATCCCCCCAGCCCTCCCGAATCCGCTGTAGTTACCATGCCCGGTCATTGGTTGGTGCTATGAATTTTGTACTTTAACTTAATGTGCATGCGTGCTGCCTCGCCACGCTCTTTTCCTCTGGGCTAAAAGCTCAGCAAACAACAACTTAATAACAAGTTAAAGCTGGATTTTGGATAAGAGTCAACAGATTTGACACCAAGCGAGATCACTTCGTCTAACAGCTCCACACCGGTCGCTGAGTGGACCAGAACCGAGTCAACGATGTCGGACTTTACTCCGTGATAATCAGTAACTGATTTATTGCAGGTAAATCAACGTTCGTAATAATGTTAGTTTGTGTTTACTTCGGCTACAAAACAACCAACTGAGTTTTTATTTTTCCTGAAAGAAGAAGAAGCTGTCTTCCACCAGGCGGACCGGTTCTGAACGAGGCTCGGCCCAAGTGCAGTGCAGGAGGACATCGAAGAGAGAGATGTTGGATGAACTATTTATTTAAAACCCCCCTCAGTTCTTTTATTCAATCCATTGAATGTTTTAAGCTGCATTAATCAAAGGAGTGACAGCCTGAACGAGCCAGATGAACAACATGGGACATCCAGGATGAAAACAAGAGTCCAGTTCATTAATGTAGTTTACAGTTCAGTTAACTTGTTTTTAATAGTGTGTTCAGTTTAATTATCAGTGTTTGTGTGACATACAGTTTGTGGTGTTTAATAAATAAAAAAAATAAAAATTAAACCTGATGTCTTCATTTTCAACTTTAATAACACGCAATATGTTTAGCATCATTGTAATCACATAATTTGAATTACATAATGTCCAGATAGCTTCATTTAGCTCAGAGAGCATCATTATATATCTCAAACAAGATAAATACTGTTTATTAGTATTAAACTTATTATTTAGCACATTTAGATGTTATAGTGCAGCGCGACGTGTGCGTATTCCTCGTTCTATAAACAGCGACATTAGAACTGGATCCGACTGTGTCTCTTCCAACACAGATGTTGGTCACAGCACCTGGAATCTGACGTAGATTAACTACGAGATTAAAAATATATTCCATCAGTCGTAGTTCTGAAAGCAGTGTGTCTGCGCCATGTTGATAGAAATATAGGTCTGTCTGTGCGCGCGTGTGCGCATGTGGTTAACACAAAGCCTCAGCGGGAGATGTTTAAATTATCAACGGGCGGTCAGCGAAAAACCTCCACTCTGGAAGGTGGATTCAGAAACCTCCAGATTCAAAGAGGGGGGCCACTGGTGTTGTGTAAATGATCAGCAGAACCGCAGAGAAAAAGCTATTATTATTATTTTTTAAGTTTAAAACTTCAACTATTAGTATATAAAATTATGTATCGTATTTATTTATTTTATTTATTTACTTCAGGCCTACAACCACTTCACACCCATACACAACATAATCAATATAGCTTAAGCTCTTCAGAAACACTTTTACATGCCTTCTGGGATCCGACACAATAGACGTCTCTGTCATCTTAAAAAATCATAACACAATAAAGAACGACTCTCTTAGTCATCTCAAAAAACACACGGACCTTCTTGTCCTAAATTCTAGAACCTCTTGTCTGGCACAAAATCAGCAACTCATTGCTCTCTCTTCGGAAACTGCTTTTCTGTACTCTAGGCCTTTTTTTTATCACAGCAGACTTTTTTCCCAGTTTCACAAAATTGTTGCCGTTCGCTTACACTGCACAATGCATTACTATTTTTAGATTTCACTTGTAATTTTTTCAGCTGCAATCTGTCGACAGATTTAAAGTTTTTTTTGCTATCAATACAGGAACAACAGTGCCTGGTTAAAAGCCTGGGGTCCGGTCACCTCAGCAGCAGACGTGAACAAGAATCTTTTATTTAAAAAAAATCATAATTATCTTGAATATGGGCCCAAAATCTTGAATTCAAGCTGTAGAAGAGAAGACCAGAAGTTTCCCAAAGACTCATACTACGTTGGACACCAAAATGTAGTGGCTAATAC
Organism: Nematolebias whitei; assembly: GCF_014905685.2. Taxonomy (NCBI): domain Eukaryota; kingdom Metazoa; phylum Chordata; class Actinopteri; order Cyprinodontiformes; family Rivulidae; genus Nematolebias; species Nematolebias whitei. The sequence continues at coordinate 3,775,172 of NC_056515.1, read as the reverse complement.
TAGATTAAATAATTTTGGGTTCATTAAATAAAACAGGAGACACCTTAGTTCTGATTGACAGCAAAAGGGGGGGTTTATTTTGAAGCTTTATTTTCTTCTCCCTCTCCCTGTTTTTAATTCCAGAACCTGGCGTGATCCGGAACCTCCAGTTCCTCCAGCGTCCGACCAGAGTATCGGCCCCGCTGGGAACGGACGCCGTGCTGGAATGTTCCGCCTCGGGGTACCCGACCCCAAGCATCCAGTGGAGGAGAGGAGATGAAGTCATCCAGAGCTGGTTCGTCCTCCTGTTAGTTCAGAACCAGAACCTCCAGTTTTTAAAAATATCTTGCCCTGGCTGATCCGATCTTTAGTGTTCATTCCTGATGTTGAACAGGGCCTCGTTCAGAATGAAGCTTTGCATTCTGGACATGCAGAGATGACCTGAGTCGACCTGTCTTTGTTGTTCTGCAGGAACAAGAAGTTCTCTCTGCTGGCAGGCAGTAACCTGATCATCAGAACCATCACCGACGATGACTCCGGCACCTACATCTGCACCGCCACCAATAAGAACCAGAACATCACAGCACAGGCAGAACTTGCCGTCCTTGGTGAGAATGTGCACGTGAAGGCAGGTTTACAAATGGATGTTGGAATAAAATGCTAATTTTATATAATTTACTGCCTAAAAACTGAAATACTGGAGGGACGGAACCGCTCGGATCCAAACCCACGTCAGCAACAATATGAGGTTGGCGTTGTGTGGAAATAAAACGTTCAGCGTTTTCTTCACAAACCTCAATAATATTAAACAGATAAAAAGACAAATATTACAATTATGACCTGTCTTCAAAGTTTAGAATGAAAACACTCCACACTTTTTGGATGCTTCAAGTTTTTACTGAAGTCGCACTTCTTAGTCACAACCTTACTCACATTTACTCACATCTTACTCATGTCGAACTTTGTGGCCAAACACGATGAACCATATGGCTGTAGACTATTCATTCATTCATTCAACCTTTATTTAGACAGAGTAATCATAATGAGCATTGGGGACTCTTACTAGTGAGACCTGTTTGCAGAATAAACCCTGTCTCAGATGGCAATACTTGTGGCCTTAAGGCCTGGATGGCTTCAAATTTCTTAAGTTTTAACGATGAGAAGACTGAAGTCATTGCCTTTAGCCCTAGTTCAACTGCCGCCATTGATCCTGTCAACCTGGACTCTCTGCAGCCATATCTTAAGCAGTCTGGTAAAAATCTCGGGATGGTTTTAGACTCTGACCAAGTTTGACAGTGTTGTCCAGACCCGACCTTGAGAAACTAATCCACGCCTTTGTCACGACCCGATTGGACTATTGCAATGTACTGTATGCTGGGATCAGCCAGGCCTCCATTTCACATCTTCAGCTCATCCAGAATGCTGCTGCTCGGCTTTTAACTGGATCTCGTAGGTCTGAACATATTACACCAGTTCTGTCCTCCCTTCACTGGCTCCCTGTTCGCACGAGGATAGTCTTTAAAATTCTTCTGTTGACCTTCAAATACTTAATTGGCCTCGCACCCCTTTACCTCTCTGAGCTTCTGGAAGCTTACGTTCCCTCTTGGGTCCTGAGATCATCTGATCAGCTGCTTTTGGCTGTTCCAAAAACAAGAAGCTCAGAGGAGATCGGGCTTTTTCAATCATGGGTCCCAAACTCTGGAACAACCTGCCCCCCAACATCAGGCAGGCCACCTCCCTTCCTCACTTCAAATCCCTGCTTAAAACTCATCTGTTGTCTCAGGCATTTCATACAGTGTAAATTGATCTAGTGTTTTTTGTTCTGTGACCCTGTGTTTTAAATGCTTTTTATTAATTCTTCCGTTATTATTATTAGTGTATTGTATTTTTTCTCTTTAATTTTACTCCCATTGATTGCTGTTGTTGTTGTTAAGCACTTTGATAACAGGTTCTGTTTTAAATATGCTCTATAAATAAAGTTGACTTGACTTGACTTGACTTGACTTGTGGCCGAAGTCAACTAACATTTTGGTTGCAAACGGTGACAAATGTCCCTTCAGGGCTGCAGACCATTCCCGCTGTCGTCTATTGAGGGACACATTTAAATTAGAATGTGAATGACCAAACAAAAACATCTGTTCTTAGGAAAATGAAAGTTGAGCATGAAGACTTGTAGAGTCCAGTCCTCCCAGAGTGGTTCCTTGTTCTGTTCTAGACCTCAGTGAGACATTCAGTACAAATGGTATGGTATGGTATGGTATAAAGTTTATTCATTTTAAAAAGGTACAAAACAATTCCATAACAATATAAAGAAAGATACAAAAGATTTAAAATGAAAGGCAGCAGAAAGAAGAAAAAATCTTATTATATCTGCCCTTTTTTTCAAACAATTATTTCAGACATAATAATCTTCAAGTAACAGAATAAAATGAATAACTCTTTCTAATTTTTCTAATTCTAATACAAAACACACACTAAGCTACTTCATATATATTTTTTTAACAATCTAGATTTGATCTTTTTCTTAAATGTACACATTGACTTGGCATTTTTCACATCACTCTCTAGATCATTCCACAATCCAACTCCTTGGATTGAGGTAGACCTTCCCTTCAGACTAGTTCTGAACTTTGGTTTGACAAATATCTCTATCTCCTTAAGATTATAACAACTTTGTCTTTTAACTAAATTTCTTTGGATATTTAATGGTAATGTGTTATTTTGAGCCCTATACATAACTGATAAAATACTATAATCTACCAAATCATGGAACTTCAATAAGTTCAGTTGATAAAATAATGTGCTTGATGGGTGACTGTAATGCTTTCTGGTGATAATTCTTACAGCTCTTTTCTGTAAAATAAAAATAGGTTTTGTAAATGTTTTACA